>NC_086444.1:9841427-10158093 GCF_028390025.1 Pseudophryne corroboree | reverse complement strand
ATACAGGGAGTGTCAGGCAGAGACCAGAGGTGAGGCAGCTATGAGCTTGGAATACTGGGAGTATCAGAGAGAGAGCAGTAGTGAGGCAGCTGTGAGCTTGGAATACTGGGAGTGTCAAAGAGAGAGCAGTAGTGAGGCAGCTGTGAGCTTGGAATACTGGGAGTGTCAGAGAGAGAGCAGTAGTGAGGCAGCTGTGAGCTGAAAATACAGGGAGTGTCAGGGAGAGAGCAGAGGTGATGCAGCTGTGAGCTGGGAATACAGGGAGTGTCATGTAGAGAGCAGAGGTGAGGCAGCTGTGAGCTGGGGTCACAGGAAGTGTCAGGAAGAGAGCAGAGGTGAGGCAGCTGTGTGCTGGGGTCACAGGAAGTGTCAGGAAGAGAGCAGAGGTGAGGCAGCTGTGAGCTGGGAATACAGGGAGTGTCAGGAAGAGAGCAGAGGTGAGGCAGCTGTGAGCTTGGAATACTGGGAGTATCAGAGAGAGAGCAGTAGTGAGGCAGCTGTGAGCTTGGAATACTGGGAGTGTCAAAGAGAGAGCAGTAGTGAGGCAGCTGTGAGCTTGGAATACTGGGAGTGTCAGAGAGAGAGCAGTAGTGAGGCAGCTGTGAGCTGGGATTACATGGAGTGTCAGGCAGAGAGCAGAGGTGAGGCAGCTGTGAGCTGGGGATACAGGGAGTGTCAGGGAGAGAGCAGAGGTGAGGTAGCTTTGAGCTGGGGATACAGGGAGTGTCATGGAGAGAGCAGAGGTGAGGCAGCTGTGAGCTGGGGATACAGGGAGTGTCAGGGAGAGAGCAGATGTGAGGCAGCTGTGAGCTGGGAATACAGGGAGTGTCAGGGAGAGAGCAGAGGTGAGGCAGCTGTGAGCTGGGAATACAGGGAGTGTCATGGAGAGAGCAGAGGTGAGGCAGCTGTGAGCTGTAGATACAGGGAGTGTCAGGGAGAGAGCAGAGGTGAGGCATCTTTGAGGTCTTCCTCTGCTCTGTGATAGTCAGAGACTGGCTGAAGTGGAGTATAATACTATAAGGTCTGCCTCTCTGAGGTGATGTACGTTGCTGGATTTTTATGCGACCTACAGTATTCATGAATATCCTCAGCACACAACCAGGATCAGTCAATATAAAGCAGAACCTGATGATCAAGATGGTTAAAGTTTAGGGGAACATGCTGATGAGTGGCTGCTGGGACTGGCCATGGGGCGCAGTGCTGGCCCACTTCCCTCCTGTGGCTGAGACTTTACCATATGTAAGTAGTAGACAGTGCTTCATAAGGATTACTGCAGTATAGAGGGTTTTACATTGTTTTATTGCTATCTGCTGTACCTACTGTGTTTGTGGGTTTATTTTTTACCTACAATTATCTTCAACACACTGTTTTCTTGTTATTTGCTGGTAAGGAGATAACATTGTCACTGTTCATTTTATGTGTGTAATGTCACATGAACTGCTGGGCTGACATACATTTTAGATGTCGCCATGCACGCTGTTGTCGCAATGCCTACACATTCTGCATGGTGCATCAGGCTTTGAATAGTTGCACACGGTGACCGCTCCATAGGAATGAATGGTGTGCCCGTCCACATAACTCTCACACACTCACCTTGTGTTCAAACTCCAATGTTTTAAAATCATGCTTTTCTCTATACATATGTAAGGCTACGGTCATGTCATGTAACGCATGTGCCATGATGAGAACTGCGATATACACGTGATAGGTGGCCGGATCTTCAAAAAACGTCTCAGAAAGGCCCCTAATGCTCTCATTCTTCCCAGTACAGTTAATTAAATGATAGTCATAAATCTTTGAAAAGACAGCGTTCTTATAAGAATTCACTGACAAGCAGTTAAAGAGTATAAGCCAGATATCTTCCAGCAATGGGTCATCCGGCTGCCTGGAGGGATGAGCAGTGGATAAACATTCCTGTAATGCTGGGAAACGATAAAATGGACAGTTAAACACAAAACCGTTCTCCATTGCTTTTTTTGTACTTATAAAAAGTTGTTTTTCATATGACCATGTTGTTGTAAGAATAATTGTCTTGTTAATGAGCATAGATACTACTTTATCCAAATAAATAACAGACACATCACTACGTGTTCCACAAACCACAATAATATCTGTAGTCTGTAGCTCAAGAGAAAAAACATATGTAAATTTATATTGAGGAATTTTAATTATGAATTCAATGCAAATGCCATAATAGTTAAATTGCTTGCTCAGAAAATGCAGCTCCCGATCTCCAGTCTCATCATCTGATGTGATGATTCCAACCCAATTCCATCCAAAGTATCTGAATAATTTTGCAATGGCCACAAGTTCCATCTGGTAGTTTTCTACTGTGCGAAAGAAATTGGGATACAGAATCCGGTCACTCAGCAGCGGGTCCCTGGCTCCATAGCTGATCTAGAAACATAAGCAGCGTCAGTTTCCAAATGTACCAGTCACTGAGTTTCCTTAATGGATAAGAATGTATCGGAGTGATTTCTATTCTAGGCTTGTGTTACACAAATGTTGCTCTAACACCAAGAAATGACTGTAGCAGCAATAGTAATACTCAGATATATAAGATTAGTTATCACACTACATTGTACAGGTAAGTGATGACTGTCATTAAAATATATACTTGATATACTGTAATTATTCAAGACAACTTTTTTTTTTTTTAAAGGGAGCCGCAAATCAGACAAAGCACATCACATATACACCAGGGGTGCTTACTCTTACCATGGTTGGCTGTGGCCTAATGAATACAGTGTCCGCCCGCAATGCGTGCACCACTGGGTTCGATACCGAGCAGGGCAATTATTATTATTTTTTTATGCATTTATTTATTCTTTTTTAATTCAATAAAGTTATTTGGTGTGTTGCTTCTTCCTTTTAAATCTGAAAAAACAAACAAAGATCTCTTCTACAGTATTCTATGCCACGGTATGATGAGGCGCTATTTACACTGTATTGTTCACAGTATAGGCAGCTCCCTATACTACATTATGCAACTCACTGCAGGCTTCTGCACCTCCCACCATTGATCACTCATTTGTATTCATTGAATCCACCAAGCGTGGCGGCACAGCAATGGAGATATATTAATGAGATAGGGCCCCAGTGGTACAGTGCATTACATATTTCTGTCCATTTGACACCTATACATACACCTATACATACACCTATACATACACTGACATACACACAATGACATCTATACATACACTGACATACACACACTGACATCTATACATACACTGACATACACACACTGACATCTATACATACACTGACATACACACACTGACACCTATACATACACTGACATACACACAATGACACCTATACAGTGTCACGCAGGATGGCCCTTCCAAAAAACACTCCCCAAACAGCACATGACGCAAAGAAAAAGAAAAGAAAAAAGAGGTGCAAGATGGAATTGTCCTTGGGCCCTCCCACCCACCCTTATGTTGTATAAACAGGACATGCACACTTTAACCAACCCATCATTTCAGTGACAGGGTCTGCCACACGACTGTGACTGAAATGACGGGTTGGTTTGGACCCCCACCAAAAAAGAAGCAATGAATCTCTCCTTGCACAAACTGGCTCTACAGAGGCAAGATGTCCACCTCATCATCATCCTCCGATTCATCACCGTGTACATCCCCCTCCTCACAGATTATCAATTCGTCCCCACTGGAATCCACCATCTCAGCTCCATGTGTACTTTCTGGAGGCAATTGCTGCTGGTGAATGTCTCCACGGAGGAATTGATTATAATTCATTATAATGAACATCATCTTCTCCACATTTTCTGGAAGTAACCTCGAACGCCGATTGCTGACAAGGTGAGCAGCGGCACTAAACACTCTTTCGGAGTACACACTTGTGGGAGGGAAACTTAGGTAGAATAAAGCCAGTTTGTGCAAGGGCCTCCAAATTGCCTCTTTTTCCTGCCAGCATACGTACGGACTGTCTGACGTGCCTACTTGGATGCGGTCACTCATATAATCCTCCACCATTCTTTTAATGGTGAGAGAATCATATGCAGTGATAGTAGACGACATGTCCGTAATCGTTGGCAGGTCCTTCAGTCCGGACCAGATGTCAGCATCAGCAGTCGCTCCAGACTGCCCTGCATCACCGCCAGCGGGTGGGCTCGGAATTCTGAGCCTTTTCCTCGCACCTCCAGTTGCGGGAGAATGTGAAGGAGGAGATGTTGACAGGTCGCGTTCCGCTTGACTTGACAATTTTCTCACCAGCAGTTCTTTGAACCCCTGCAGACTTGTGTCTGCCGGAAAGAGAGATACAACGTAGGCTTTAAATCTAGGCTCGAGCACGGTGGCCAAAATGTAGTGCTCTGATTTCAACAGATTGACCACCCGTGAATCCTGGTTAAGCGAATGAAGGGCTCCATCCACAAGTCCCACATGCCTAGCGGAATCGCTCTGTGTTTGCTCCTCCTTCAATGTCTCCAGCTTCTTCTGCAAAAGCCTGATGAGGGGAATGACCTGACTCAGGCTGGCAGTGTCTGAACTGACTTCACGTGTGGCAAGATCAAAAGGTTGCAGAACCTTGCACAACGTTGAAATCATTCTCCACTGCGCTTGAGACAGGTGCATTCCACCTCCTATATCGTGGTCAGATGTATAGGCTTGAATGGCCTTTTGCTGCTCCACCAACCTTGAATTCCACCTCGTTACCACTTCTTGCTTCAGATGATGGCAGGGCAGGTTCAGGCGTTTTTGGTGTTGCTCCAGTCTTCTGTACGTGGTGCCTGTACGCCGAAAGTGTCCCGCAATTCTTCTGGCCACCGACAGCATCTCTTGCACGCCCCTGTCGTTTTTTAAATAATTCTGCACCACCAAATTCAAGGTATGTGCAAAAAATGGGACGTGCTGGAATTTGCCCAGATATAATGCACGCACAATATTTCTGGCGTTGTCCGATGCCACAAATCCACAGGAGAGTCCAATTGGGGTAAGCCATTCTGCGATGATCTTCCTCAGTTGCCGTAAGAGGTTTTCAGCTGTGTGCGTATTCTGGAAAGCGGTGATACAAAGCGTAGCGTGCCTAGGAAAGAGTTGGCGTTTGCGAGATGCTGCTACTGGTGCCGCCGCTGCTGTTCTTGCGGCGGGAGTCAATACATCTACCCAGTGGGCTGTCACAGTCATATAGTCCTGAGTCTGCCCTGCTCCACTTGTCCACATGTCCGTGGTTAAGTGGACATTGGGTACAACTGCATTTTTTAGGACACTGGTGAGTCTTTTTCTGAGGTCTGTGTACATTTTCGGTATCGCCTGCCTAGAGAAATGGAACCTAGATGGTATTTGATACCGGGGACACAGTACCTCAAACAAGTCTATAGTTGGCTCTGCAGTAATGATGGATACCGGAACCACGTTTCTCACCGCCCAGGATGCCAAGGCCTCAGTTATCCGCTTTGCAGCAGGATGACTGCTGTGATATTTCATCTTCCTCGCAAAGGACTGTTGGACAGTCAATTGCTTGGTGGAAGTACTAAAAGTGGTCTTACGACTTCCCCTCTGGGATGACCATCGACTCCCAGCAGCAACAACAGCAGCGCCAGCAGCAGTAGGCGTTACACGCAAGGATGCATCGGAGGAATCTCAGGCAGGAGAGGACTCGTCAGAATTGCCAGTGACATGGCCTGCAGGACTATTGGCATTCCTGTGTAAGGAGGAAATTGACACTGAGGGAGTTGGTGGGGTGGTTTGCGTGAGCTTGGTTACAAGAGGAAGGGATTTACTGGTCAGTGGACTGCATCCGCTGTCGCCCAAAGTTTTTGAACTTGTCACTGACTTATGATGAATGTGCTGCAGGTGACGTATAAGGGAGGATGTTCCGAGGTGGTTAACGTCCTTACCCCTACTTATTACAGCTTGACAAAGGCAACACACGGCTTGACACCTGTTGTCCGCATTTCTGTTGAAATACTTCCACACTGAAGAGCTAATTTTTTTGGTATTTTCACCAGGCATGTCAATGGCCATATTCCTCCCACGGACAACAGGTGTCTCCCCGGGTGCCTGACTTAAACAAACCACCTCACCATCAGAATCCTCCTTGTCAATTTCCTCCCCAGCGCCAGCAACACCCATATCCTCCTCATCCTGGTGTACTTCAACACTGACATCTTCAATCTGACTATCAGGAACTGGACTGCGGGTGCTCCTTCCAGCACTTGCAGGGGGCGTGCAAATGGTGGAAGGCGCATGCTCTTCACGTCCAGTGTTGGGAAGGTCAGGCATCGCAAACGACACAATTGGACTCTCCATGTGGATTTGTGATTTCGAAGAACGCACAGTTCTTTGCTGTGCTTTTGCCAGCTTAAGTCTTTTCATTTTTCTAGCGAGAGGCTGAGTGCTTCCATCCTCATGTGAAGCTGAACCACTAGCCATGAACATAGGCCAGGGCCTCAGCCGTTCCTTGCCACTCCGTGTGGTAAATGGCATATTGGCAAGTTTACGCTTCTCCTCCGACGATTTTATTTTAGATTTAGTCCTTTTTTTTACTGATATTTTGTATTTTGGATTTTACATGCTCTGTACTATGACATTGGGCATCGGCCTTGGCAGACGACGTTGATGAAATTTCATCGTCTCGGCCATGACTAGTGGCAGCAGCTTCAGCACGAGGTGGAAGTGGATTTTGATCTTTCCCTATTTTTGGAACCTCAACATTTTTGTTCTCCATATTTTAATAGGCACAACTAAAAGGCACCTCAGGTAAACAATGGAGATGGATGGATACTAGTATACTTATGGATGACGAGTGACTGACGACACAGAGGTAGCTACAGCCGTGGACTACCGTGCTGTGTCTGCTAGTATAGAGATGATAATGATATAAAAAATATATATATATCACTACTGCAGGTATATATAATATAATGACGGACCTGCTGGACACTGTCAGCAGACTCCTAAACTACTAGTATGAAGAAGATAGAAAAAAAAAACCCACCACAGGTAGGTATACAATTATGGACGAGCACTGACGACACAGAGGTAGCTACAGCCGTGGACTACCGTACTGTGTCGGCTAGTATAGAGATGATAATGATATAAAAAATATATATATATCACTACTGTGGGTATATATAATATAATGACGGACCTGTTAGACACTGTCAGCAGACTCCTAAATTACTAGTATGAAGAAGATAGAAAAAAAAACCCAACCACAGGTAGGTAGGTAGGTAGGTAGGTATACAATTATGGACGAGCACTGACGACACAGAGATAGCCACAGCCGTGGACTACCGTACTGCGTCTGCTAATATAGAGATGATAAAGATGATAGAGATGAACAAAAAAAATATAACACTACTGCAGGTAAATATTTATATAATATAATGAATGACGGACCTGCTGGACACTGTCAGCAGAATGCGTTTATAGAATAAAATAAAAAAACACCACAGGAGTGTTTAACTTTTTCAGGCAGACAATATACTGGTGGTCACTGGTCAGTCACACTGGCAGCAAAAGTGTGCACTGTACTCCTGCTATAACTGCACCCCAGTCTCCCCCACAATTCAGCTGTGTGAGCAGTGAGCACTCAGCACAGTCAGATATACATAGATATATCATGCAGCACACTGAGGCTGAGCACAAATATGGTATGTGACTGTGTATCGTTTTTTTTCAGGCAGAGAACGGATTATAAATAATAAATAAAACTGGTGGTCACTAGTAACTATCAGCAAAACTCTGCACTCTGAGTACTCCTAATGCTCCTCAAAATTACTAAAATTAGTAGTAAATCAAGTGTCTCTATCTAAACGGAGAGGACGCCAGCCACGTCCTCTCCCTATCAATCTCAATGCACGTGTGAAAATGGCGGCAACGCGCGGCTCCTTATATAGAATCCGAGTCTCGCGACAGAATCCGAGCCTCGCGAGAATCCGACAGCGGGATGATGACTTCCGGGCGCGCTCGGGTTAACCGAGCAAGGCGGGAAGATCCGAGTCTGCTCGGACCCGTGTAAAAAGGGTGAAGTTCGGGGGGGGTTCGGATTCCGAGGAACCGAACCCGCTCATCTCTAATACATACACTGACATACACACACTGACACCTATACATACACTGACATACACACACTGACACCTATA
Source organism: Pseudophryne corroboree (assembly GCF_028390025.1). NCBI lineage: Eukaryota > Metazoa > Chordata > Amphibia > Anura > Myobatrachidae > Pseudophryne > Pseudophryne corroboree. The sequence continues at coordinate 10,149,974 of NC_086444.1, read as the reverse complement.
CATACACTGACATACACACACTGACATCTATACATACACTGACATACACACAATGACACCTATACATACACTGACATACACACACTGACATCTATACATACACTGACATACACACACTGACACCTATACATACACTGACATACACACACTGACACCTATACATACACTGACATACACACACTGACACCTATACATACACTGACATACACACACTGACACCTATACATACACTGACATACACACACTGACACCTATACATACACTGACATACACACACTGACACCTATACATACACTGACATACACACAATGACACCTATACATACACTGACATACACACACTGACATCTATACATACACTGACACCTATACATACACTGACATACACACACTGACATCTATACATACACTGACACCTGTACATACACTGACACCTATACATACACTGACATACACACACTGACACCTATGCATACACTGACATACACATGTTGACACTTATTTATACACTGATATACACACACTGACACCTATACATACACTGACATACACACACTGACACCTATACATACACTGACACCTGTACATACACCGAAATACACTCACTAACACCTATACATAATCACACTGACACCTATACATACACTGACACCTGTACATACACCTACATACACAGGCTGACACCTATACATACACTGACACCTATACATACACTGACATACACAGGCTGACACCTATACATACACTGACACCTGTACATACACCGAAATACACACGCTGACACCTATACAAACGATATATATACTTGCACATATTAACTATCATTATTTACCTTACGCATTGTCCTATGGTTCCTGTTACATTGGGTTATCCCTGGCTAAGGTGTTACAATCTCTTGATAAACTGGGAAACTGGAGAAATTTCCCAATGGGAGGCAAAGTGTGGTGCAGGATGTTTGTCCTTGCCAGTCTGGACACTGCAATTATTTCCAGAAGGTCTACCATTGTAGTATTTTGACTGTGCAGATGTATTTTCCAAGAAAAATGCAGAAACCCTGCCTCCTCATCATAGTTACTATTGTGCCATCGATTTAATACCAGGAGCCCGGTAACTGAATGGAAAGTTATTATAAGGTGTTTCACATCTCTGGTAGGTGCAGGGTTTCTCTTTCTCACCAATAAGTCCCAAGACCCTGCATTGATTTCAGGGTCCTTGACAAGATCATAATGAAGAATACATACTCCCTGCTTCTGCTCTGTTCTTTTTTACCAACTTCGCGAAACCACCATATTCTCGACAAATTATTTGCGTGGTGCAAACAATCGCATTTGCATCAGAGAAAGAGATGAGTGGAAGATGGCATTCAATGCCCAGTCTGGGAATTATGATTATTTAGTTATACCCTTTGGTCTATCCAATACACTAGGAGTCTCTCAAAAATTAATTGATGGCGCCCCATGAGAGTTCTTGGGGAAGTTTCCTGTTCTACCTAGAGGACATTCTAATCTACAACACCTGAGCTTGTCAAGCAAGTCCTGCTAAATCATAAGAGCTCCATTTATATGCCAAGCTAGAGAAATGTGACTTTGAGGTCAAGGAAGCATCCTTCATGGGTTACACTATTACCCCACAGGGGTTCTCTATGGACCTTTAGAAACTCCAGTCCATGATCAACTGCGTACAGCCTTCTAAACTAAAAGTTATCCAAAGGTTTTTTTGGCGTTGCAAATTATTATAGATGATTTTTTCAACCATCCTCTCTATTAGTGGCTACGATCACTGCTTTGACCAAGAAACGAGCTGATTCATCCAACTGGTCCTCTCATGCCATGTAGGCCTTTGCAGTCCTAAGATAAGCTTTCTTCTGTGCTCAAGTCCTCAGACATCTGAACCCAGGACTTCCCTGTGTCATGGAGGTTGGGATGCCTCAGTAGTAGGAGTTGGAGCAGTCTATGCCTTCTTGTCCAGGAAAATTTCTGCTGCAGAAGTAAACTACGATGTTGTTAATCATGAACTCCTAGCAATCAAACAGGCCTTTAAGGATTGGAGACATTGTTTGGAAGTACACCATTACAGACATTACAGGCCACAAAATGTACTTTATATTGAAACAGCCAAGTGACTTAATTCCAAACAGGCATGTTGTGTTTTATTCTGTACAGATTTAATTTTGTGATTACCTTTAGACCAGAGTCAAAAAAATATCAAGGCTAATGATTTATCATGCAGCTTCTTTTGGGAACATAAAACTGCTACAGCTAAAGTTCCCAACATCCCTGCAAATTCAATTTGTGCAGGAATACCATTAGACCTCTCCACACAGCTGCAGTCCATTGAAACTCAGGATCCTTCCGACATTCTAAGTGGACTTTTGTTCATTCCTGAGTGGCTATGGGGTACTGTCTTATCGGAATTTTGATTACTGTATCAAAATCCTGGATAGTCACGATGTTTGCTGCAGATTGCCAGCTGAGGAAGCCTCAGCTTACTCAGGGTGGCCATCACAGGGCGTCTTGCGATGCCAGGACGTATGCATCCAGAGATGCAGACCCTGGCATTGCCACTCCCGGAAAATGAGGAGACAAGTCCACATTTCTGGAAACGCAGTCCATTCCCACCCCCACACCGCACTCCAAACACCTCTGTCTATCAATCAGAAAGATGCAGAAAGGGGTCTAATTACAATCACTCAGGACCCATTCTGCACATGCACTGAACAGGCCTGCACACATTCCCCATAATCAAGAATTTGAGTAAGCATTTGAAACAGCATCCTGTGCTGAATCAGGCCAAGAGTATGGATGTCCACTCACAAAGTTACACTTCATCAGCCAACACAGAAGTTTAGTCCTATGTATATTGGGGCCTTTGTTATTGTCAAGCAGGTGAACCCAGTGACGTTCCACCTCAATTTGCCAAAATTCTTGAAAATTTTAAATACCATTCATTGTTTCCTATTAAAACTAGAGATGAGCGGGTTCGGTTCGTCGAGATCCGAACCCCCCCTCCGAACTTCATGTGGTTTACACGGGTCCGAGGCAGCCTCGGTTCTTCCCGTCTAAGACGCAAAACCCGAGCGGGGGAAAACATCATCATCCCGCTGTCGGATTGTCGCGAGATTCGGATTCCATATAAAGAGCCACGCGTCACCGCCATTTTCACTTGTGCATTGTCGATTGAGCATTGAGGACGTGGCTACGTTCTCTGCCTGAAAAGCTCAATATCTGTACTCAGTGTGCTGCATTGTGGGGACAAGTAATACTATATAGTAGTACAGTGCTGCATTGTGGAGACCACCAGTATATAGTAGTACAGTACAGTTGTCCATTGCTGTATCTTGCCGCTCTGTGTCAGACTCAGTTCTATTCTCCAGATCAGTGCTCAATATATTTGCTGCATTGTGGGGACCAGTATATAGTAGTACAGTGCTGCATTGTGGGGCCACCAGTATATAGCACTCATCCTCCCGCTAGAAAAATGAAAAGAGTTAAGCTGGCAAAAGCACAGCAAAGAACTGTGCGTTCTTCTAAATCACAAATCCCCAAGGAGAGTCCAATTGTGTCGGTTGCAATGCCTGACCTTCCCAACACTGGACGGGAAGAGGTGGCTCCTTCCACCATTTGCACGCCCCCTGCAAGTGCTGGAAGGAGCACCCGTAATCCAGTTCCTGATAGTCAAATTGAAGATGTCACTGTTGAAGTACACCAGGATGAGGATATGGGTGTTGCTGGCGCTGAGGAAGAAATTGACAAGAAGGATTCTGAGGTGGTTTGTTTAAGTCAGGCACCCGGGGAGACACCTGTTGTCCGTGGGACAAATATGGCCATTGACATGCCTGGTCAAAATACAAAAATAATCACCTCTTCGGTGTGGAATTATTTCAACAGAAATGCGGACAACTGGTGTCAAGCCGTGTGTTGCCTTTGTCAAGCTGTAATAAGGAAAGGAAGGAAAGGTGGAATGGAAGTTGGTAGGAGGAAAGGGGAAAGGAAAGGAGGGAAAGGAAGAGAAGGATGAGGGATTCCAGCTAGTATTTAAGGGAGGAAAAAGGCAGTCAGAAAGAATTAAAGAAAACTTGTTGCTTTTCAATAGGTTTGAGGGGGTGCCTACGGAGGATGAAGAAGGGGAAATAGTGACAGAAAAAGGAGAGTTAGTGCAAAGGAAAGTAAGGAAGAGAAGGAAGAGAGAGAAGGGGAGTGGGGAAGGAGGGAGAAAGAAGAAGGAAAGAAAAGGAAGTTTGACGGAAGATTCAGGGAAAGAATCAGAAAGTGAGCTGGAGTGGGACCTGGTAGGATCTACATTAGTGGGGAAATACAAGGAGGAGGGTGAAAATGTAGAGTCAAACATGGAAGGAATTGGGGAGGGGGTGCAGGAATCCCAAATAGAGAAGGATCCGCCTTCAATGGATCCTGCCCGGAAACCCCCAGATCCTGGTTCAGGCGTGGAGGGAGCCAGGATGAAAGAAGGAGAGGCTGTAGTAAGAAGGGAATGTGGTGTTGGTGATGGTGATGGTGAAGGAGGTGGTGGGGAGAAGTGAATAAGGAAAATGGGTAGTGAAATTCAATCACCAAAGAAACATGGATCTCCACCCTATACGATGTGCCATGATTACTGTGGCTTCCGTTCTTTCCGATAAGGCTCGGTTTATGGCTTTTGAATTTTTTAACAACCAGGATTTTGATATTTTGTTTTTGCAGGAGACCCGGGTTAGCAGGTTGGCAGCTCTACATAAAGCCAAAAGCGAGTGGAGAGGTGGGCCCTCCTATTGGTCTCTTGCAGCTGAGCCTTATGGTGGGGTGGCAGTACTTTTTGCCGGCATAGTAACTGTGCACAAGGTTATTGAGTTACAAATTGGAAGGTGTATGATCTTAGATGTCACCTTGAGAGGGCATGACCTAAGGCTGATCAACATATATGGGCCCCAAACAGCCTGGAATAGGAAATGCCTTTTCAAGAGGATCAAGCCATTTATTTTTACAGCCCAGCAGGTTTTTTTGGGTGGCGATTTCAACGCCGTAGTTAGGCCAAAAGACAGGGGAGGTGTAATAAAACCATGGGCTATGATTCAAATTATTTAGTGTCAATGGTTAGGCAAGCTGGGTTGGTTGATGTCCATATTCGGCATCATCCAGACCTCACGGGGTACACTTACTTTAGTGGTCAGAGTAGGACTAGAATAGATAGGTTTTTCGTTAAAGAAACTTCCAAGACTTTGCCTTCACAGGTAAGGTTGGTGGAATTTTCGGATCACGGGTTCTTGACTTTTTCTTTGAATGCCTCACAGTCCATTTCAAAAGGAAGGGGCCTATGGAGGCTGAACTCATAGCTCCTAAAGGAAGAGAAGGTAAGACAATCCTTTAGGGAATTCTTCCAAGCACAGGAAACACTGTTGGATGGAGTAGATCGGAGTGGTGGGAGGAGGTCAAAGAGAGGAACCGAGGGTTTTTCAAGTGGCTGGTAGCAAAGAAAAACTTGGTAAAGAAAAGTGGCTACTACGCTCTGAGGAGGAAATTAGACTTCCTGATCTCTGAAAGAGGAGATGATGGGGAAATCTCCCGGGTGAAATCTCGGATGCAGCAGTTGCAGTATAGTCGACTTTCGTCTTTGATTCGGGAGAGGGATTATGGCAAGTACCACTCCCCGGATCCCTACCAGAATTGTAAGCGAAAGATCGAGTTAAAGGAAATCAGAGGTCTGATTGATGGAAATGGTGTCATGCAGGAGGGGAGAGAGGGCATCCTGGAAGTCATTAGAACCTATTACACTGATCTGCTGTCTGAGAAGGCACTTAGCAGAGAAAAGATGGAGGAATTTCTGGGGAGGGTACCAGGGCTTGTGGAACCGAATGCCTCAATTGATTGCTTAGAGAGTGAGATATCTGTGGAGGAGGTCAGAGAAGCGATTGGCGGTTTAACATCAAAAAAGACACCTGGGCCAGATGGTTTGACAGCTGAATTCTATAAAGAATTCTCAGACGTCCTGGCACCTCGTCTCGTGGAGGTTTATAATAGTGGCCTGGCAGAGGGTGAACTCCCTCCCTCCATGAGGCTTTCTGCACTCTCTAAAGGAAAGGACCCGTCCGTATTGAGAACTGGCGCCCCGTAGCACTCCTCAATACGGATAGGAAGGTGTTGGCAAAAATCATATTTAATGGGCTGATGGAATTTTCCGGGCAGTTGCTCTCTACTTCTCAGCATTGTACTGTGAAAGGATGAAGCACATTTAGTGCTGTCCTTGGTGTCCGGGAGGCCATAGAGTGGTGCAGGGTTGAGAAGTAGGGGAAGTATTTACTGGCATTGGATCAGTCCAAAGCTTTTGACCGAGTCAACCATGAGTACCTCTGGACTTTGCTGGAAAGTTATGGCATTCCAGTTAAATTAGTCAATTGGCTACGCTTATTGTACAGCAAGGGCGAGAGCTTCCCGCTTGTTAATGGTTGGGTAGGGCCTGCCTTTGTGGTGAATTATGTGGTTCGTCAGGGTTGCCCCCTGAGCCCTCTCCTTTACATGTTTGCAATCGATCCTTTTATTCGGAGGATTGAGGACAGCTTGGTGGGAGGGGTGCAGCTGGGCCAGGGTGAATCACTAAAGGTAACTGCCTATGCTGATGATGTCACAGTGGTTCTGTCATCAAAGACAGAGGCCTGTGATGTGGACCAACTGATAGGCGAATATTCTTGAGCCTCGGGCTCCATGATAAATCAGGACAAGTGTGAAGTTTTCTGGATGGGGGAGGAAGGTTGAGAATTCGACCTTCCGGACAGCCTCCCGGTGGCCAACCACCAAATTAAGATTCTAGGAATACGATTCGACCAGGGCGATTATGCCACAGCAAATTGGGAAAGGATACTGGAAGAGGCGACCCGGAAAGTAAGAAGTTGGAGAGGATGGAAATTCTCCCTGAGGGAAAGGGTTGACTTGTGTAAAACCTATCTGATTCCATTGTTTTTATATGTCAGTTATGTATGTTTTTTGCCACAACCACTGTGATCTAAAATTGGCTCTTTCTTTTTCCTGCTGTTGTGGGGAAACAAAATGAATATAGTCAAGAGAGGCATTGCGTGCAAACCGAGGACCAAGGGGGGGCTGGATATGGTCAACCCAGTGGTGTTTTTTATAACAGCTTTTTTAAAAATGAATTTCGGGGGTCTGTTTTCAGAGACCCCTCCTTGGTGGGCAGACGGTTTTAGGGAATGGATATCCCCCTTCCTCACAGTGTGGATAGAAGGAGGTCACTTGAGAAACTCTCGGCCTTGAAGAGGCCACCTCCCGATCTACGTGATCCAGTGCTTGAGAGTGATTGGGCGATGGGGCTTGGGAGTGGGGGAGTTAAGAGATCTCAGTAGGAAGGAGTTGGAAGAGGGTCTTGCAAACTTACTTCCATGTCCCATTGGCCCTGAAGGATTGCCCAGAAACTGTATGTTCAGAAGGGATTTCTCTGATAAATTCTCAGAGGATCCCATTGAAATTTAGGGACATAGCCTGGTTCTCATTCCAAGGGAAGTGTTAGGGGGAACCTGAAGTTTAGAAGATCCAATGATCGTGATTGTCCACAGGAGGAGTGTCAAGGTCAGGAGGAGAGTATGGACCATTTCTTGCTTCAGTGTCCTTTTAATATAAACATTTGCAAAAGAGTGTCAAGCGCTCTAGGAATACCTTGTCTTTCTGGTTTGGATTACTGGGGATGGGCATATGGGGCACTCAAAGAGGTATGCGGAATTTGATTTATGCACAATTTTTATGATACGTTTAGCTGTCAGGTATCACTTATGGAATGCACGGTGTCAGGTTTTATTGAGAAATAAAATCCTTCCCTGCGAAGTGGTGGAGGGCTTAATACTACACGAGGTGAAGCGGATGATGGAAATGGAGGAGGAGAGATTGGATGTCACCAGTTGGTCCCACTTGTGGTGCCGGCTGAAGCCCCCTTAGTGGGTGATGTAAAATTTTCAGCCTCCAGATGCTGGTAGAAATTTTTCTATAACTATCTCACTTTTTAATTGAAATAGAATTTTGATATTTGGTTTGATTTTAAATGGCTGCACTACACTGGAAGAGCTACCTAGATTTGTTATTGTCTCCTCATTAAATGTTGGATTGTCCTTGGAGAAAGTAGAGTGTTTGGGGTGGTAGGTGAGAGGGTGAGTGGGTTGAGAGTGGAGTGAAAGGTGGGGGTGGGGAATGAAAGGAAGTGTGAGAGTGGTATGCATGGGCTCAAGAACAGGTGAGGGGGAGTAAGGAGAAAGAGGAGGAGGCTAGTCTCAGGACAAGAAGGTTCTTAAGGAAGTTGTTAGACTTAAGGGGAAAATTGAAGGGAAAGATGAAATTTGGAAATATGTCAAACAGTGGTAGGAAAAAATGGGAAAATTTGTTTGAGATTGCTGTTCTTTTTTATTATTTATTTATTTATTGTAAATTTGTAAATGTGTAAATAAAATGTAAGAAGGTTGCAATATTTCAAATAAAAACATTACCAGTATATAGTAGTACAGTGCTGCATTGTGGGGACCAGTATATATATTGTGGTGACCACCAGTATATAGTAGTACAGTACAGTAGTCCATTGCTGTATCTTGCAACTGGCATATAATTCCACACATTAAATAATGGAGAACCAAAATGTGGAGGGTAAAATAGGGAAAGATCAAGGGCCCTCATTCCGAGTTGATCGGTCGCAAGGCGATTTTAGCAGAGTTACACACGCTAAGCCGCCGCCTACTGGGAGTGAATCTTAGCTTCTTAAAATTGCGACCGATGTATTCGCAATATTGCGATTACTAACTACTTAGCAGTTTCAGAGTAGCTCCACACTTACTCGGCATCTGCGATCATTTCACTGCTTGTCGTTCCTGGTTTGACGTCACAAACACACCCAGCGTTCGCCCAGACACTCCCCCGTTTCTCCGGCCACTCCTGCGTTTTTTCCGGAAACGGTAGCGTTTTTATCCACACGCCCATAAAACACTGTGTTTCCGCCCAGTAACACCCATTTCCTGTCAATCACATTACGATCGCCGGAGAGAAGAAAAAGCCGTGAGTAAAAATACTTTCTTCATAGTAAAATTACTTGGCGCAGTTGCAGTGCGAATATTGCGCATGCGTACTAAGCGGAATTTCACTGCGATGCGATGAAAAATACCGAGCGAACGACTCGGAATGAGGGCCAAGATACACTACCACCTAGTGCTGAAGCTGCTGCCACTAGTCATGGCAGAAATGATGAAATGCCATCAACGTTGTCTGCCAAGGCTGATGCCCAATGTCATAGTAGAGAGCATGTAAAACCCAAAAAAACAAAAGTTCAGTAAAATCACCCAAAAATCTAAATTAAAAGCGTCTCAGGAAAAGCATAAACTTGCCAATATGCCATTTACGACACGGAGTGGCAAGGAACGGCTGAGGCCCTGGCCTATGTTCATGGCTAGTGGTTCAGCTCTACATGAGGACGGAAGCACTCATCCTCCCGCTAGAAAAATGAAAAGAGTTAAGCTGGCAAAAGCACAGCAAAGAACTGTGCATTCTTCTAAATCACAAATCCCCAAGGAGAGTCCAATTGTGTCGGTTGCGATGCCTGACCTTCCCAACACTGGACGGGAAGAGGTGGCTCCTTCCACCATTTGCACGCCCCCTGCAAGTGCTGGAAGGAGCACCAACAATCCAGTTCCTGATAGTCAAATTGAAGATGTCACTGTTGAAGTACACCAGGATGAGGATATGGGTGTTGCTGGCGCTGAGGAAGAAATTGACAAGAAGGATTCTGATGGTGAGGTGGTTTGTTTAAGTCAGGCACCCGGGGAGACACCTGTTGTCCGTCTGATGAATAAGGCCATTGACATGCCTGGTCAAAATACAAAAAAAATCACCTCTTCGGTGTGGAATTATTTCAACAGAAATGCAGACAACTGGTGTCAAGCCGTGTGTTGCCTTTGTCAAGCTGTAATAAGTAGGGGTAAGGACATTAACCACCTAGGAACATTCTCCCTTATACAACACCTGAAGCGCATTCATCAGAAGTCATTGACAAGTTCAAAAACTTTGGGTGACAGCGGAAGCAGTCCACTGACAACTAAATCCCTTCTTCCTCTTGTAACCAAGCTCCTGCAAACCACACCACCAACTCCCTCAGTGTCAATTTCCTCATTAAACAGGAAAACCAATAGTCCCGCAGGCCATGTCACTGGCAAGTCTGACGAGTCCTCTCCTGCCTGGGATTCCTCTGATGCATTCTTGAGTGTAACGCCTACTGCTGCTGACGCTGCTGTTGTTGCTGCTGGGAGTCAATCGTCATCCCAGAGGGGAAGTCGGAAGACCACTTGTACTACTTCCAGTAAGCAATTGACTGTCTGTCAGACTGGTATTTGTTTGTGAATCTGGAGTCAGGAAATGTCTGTGCAAGTACTTGGAGGTGTATAAGTAAGCTGGCAAATACCATCCCCTGGACGGGAATCGAACCCGGGTCTCGGCAAGAAAATGCAGGGTCGTGACTACTAGACCACCAAGGGTATTGGGGTTGGTGAATGGATGATGTATGAAGAGAGTGTGATAGTAGTAACCAGGCTAACACTGGGATGATGCAGTAATGATGTACAACTCTCTCCTTACTTTTAGCTGCAGTCCAGTATGGTGGAGTGGCTGACCTTAGCAGTGTGGTAACCAGCTTTCAGACTGGATGGTCACCGTAGAACTGGATCAGGAAGCACTCTTGAGATGACTTGGGGGTATAATTACTAAAATTCGTATTTTTCAGAATGAGGTTAAAGTTCAAACACGAATGACATCGAAAGTGTAAATTTGCAACTTTTTGAATTTATTACAACTAATTTACTAAGCTGTCGTATTGTGCATTTTCGTGTTTTCCGATGTCGATGTCATTCGTATTTTTTGGCAGTGTTTTATGGGAGTGAATAGTAAAACACTGCCGACATTAACACAATGAATCTCGGCCGGATCTGTGAGATCCGTGCAGGGCATCATTGTGCACCTTTCGTAAAAAAAATAACATTGTTACAAATCTAAAAAAAAAATGCGTGGGGTCCCCTCCCTAAGGAAAACCAGCCTCGGCTCTTTGAGCCGGTCCTGGTTGACAAAATATGGGGAAAAAATGACAGGGGTTCCCCCATATTTCATAAACCAGCACCGGGCTCTGCAACTGGTCCTGGTTCAAAAAAATACGGGGGACAAAAAGCGTAGGTGTCCCCCGTATTTTTTACACCAGCACCGGGCTCCACTAGCAAGGTACATAATGCCACAGCCGGGGGACACTTTTATCTAGGTCCCTGCGGCCCTGGCATTACATACCCAACTAGTCACCCCTGGCCGGGTACCCTGGAGGAGTGGGAACCCCTTAAATCAAGGGGTCCCCCCCCTCCAGCCACCCAAGGGCCAGGGGTGAAGCCCGAGGCTGTCCCCCCATCCAAGGGCGGCGGATGGGGGGCTGATAGCCATGTGAAAAAAATCAGAATATTGTTTTTAGCAGCAGTACTACAAGTCCCAATAGGCCTCCCCCGCAAGCTGGTACTTGGAGAACCACAAGTACGAGCATGCGGTGGAAAAATGGGCCCGCTGGTACCTGTAGTAGTACTACTAAAAAAATACCCAACAAAAAACAGGACACACACACCGTGACAGTAAAAGTTTATTACATACATGCACACCTCCATACATACATACTTACCTGTGTTCACACGAGGGTAGGTCCTCTTCTCCATGTAGAATCCATGGGGTACCTGTGGAAAAAATTATACTCACATAATCCAGTGTAGATCGGTCCTCTTCTGTTCTTTGTATAATCCTCGTACTTGCCAAAATAAAAAAATGGAAACCCGACCACGCACTGAAAGGGGTCCCATGTTTTCACATGGGACCCTTTTCCCCATCTGCAGGGACCTCCCATGACTCCTGTCAAAGAGGGTCCCTTCTGCCAATCAGGGAGCATCATGTCGTGGCACCGTCCTGATTGGCTGTGTGCTCCTGTCACGGTGTGTGTGTCCTGATTTTTGTTGGGTATTTTTTAGTAGTAGTACTACAGGCACCAGCGGGCCCATTTTTCCACCGCATGCTGGCACTTGTGGTTCTCCAAGTACCAGCTTGCGGGGGAGGCTTGCTGGGACTTGTAGTACTGCTACTAAAAACAATATTCTGATTTTTTTTTTTCACATGGCTATCAGCCCCCCATCCGCCGCCCTTGGATGGGGGGGACAGCCTCGGACTTCACCCCTGGCCCTTGGGTGGTTGGAGGGGGGACCCTTGATTTAAGGGGTTCCAACTCCTCCAGGGTACCCTGGCCAGGGGTGACTAGTTGGGTATGTAATGCCAGGGCCCGGTGCTGGTGTAAAAAATACGGGGGACCCCTACGCTTTTTGTTCCCCGTATTTTTTGCACTAGGACCAGGCACAGAGACCTGTGCTGGTTGATTAAATATGGGGGAACCCCAGTCATTTTTATGCTCATATTTTTTCAACCAGGACCGGCTCAAAGAGCCCGAGGTTGGTTTTGCTTAGGAGGGGGGACCCCACGCAATTATTTTAAAACATTTTACATCATTTCCCAACAATTCCCACTGATAACCATGCAAGGATATCATGGATCCGTGCATGACTATCACAACACTGTAAAAAAAAGCAGGTCTGTTTTAAAACTGTTTTTTTTTTATGATTTGTACTTTTTCACGGCAATGTTTGGCTATTGCCAGCAGTGTTTGTGAAATACAAATTTTAGGAAATTACCGAGTTCTAGCAAATAACAGGCGTATTTGACCGATGGTGTATTCATTCGTAAATTTTTTCTTGGACTTCGACAAAAATACGAATGCCCTCATCACTGCCGTGATTTGACTTTAGTAAATTACCGAGATGACACTTTGAAGAAAAAACACCATCTTGGTCAAAATCGGGAGCTTAGTAAATATACCCCTTGGACTGGATGCAAACTGAACAGGATGGTAGTTTGTGAATAACCGGAGTGGATCCAGGGAACTGGAACAGGCTTGAATCTCAGGTGCTGGCTGGCAACAGCAGTCAGGAGCTTGATGAGATTACCTGTGCAGCGAAAGGAAAGGCCTGCACAGGGGTAGAGTTGGATAACGATACTGTGCAGCACTTAGGAAAGAAACTGCACCTGCAGGGAAACGGAATGCAAGGAAGCACAGGTAACTTCACTCAGCTAGAGCTGAGCTAGACAATGAACTAGCGAAGACTGAGAGACAGTAACAGGAACATATACCCCTTGGCTAGTTGGGATAGGCTGAGCAGAATCAGACGGTGCAGAGAGATCATACTGGCTAACGATTGGCTGAACCACGGTCAGGTGACTGGGACTTGGCACAGAAGTACTCTAGGTCAGGCTTTGATGTAGCTTGTGGCCTACCAGGCCGGGAAATACTGAAGCCTGTATGTCTTGTAAGTGACAGCGGACACGGGTACTTTGTGATGGAGCGAATCTACATGCGGCAGGAAGGGTAAGTGACCCATTGGCAGGGCAAACTGGACCGGGTTGTGACACTGTCCAACAGTCCTTTGCGAGGAAGATGAAATATCACAGCAGTCATCCTTTTGCAAAGCAGATAACTCAGGCATTGGCAGCTCTGTTGGTGTTAGACGTGCATTCGGTATCCGGTGTTAGTTCACAGGGACTTAGAGAATTTCTTGAGGTAGTGTGTCCCTGGTACCAAATACCATCTAGGTTCCACTTCTCTAGGTAGGCGATACCGAGAATGTACACAGACGTCAGAAAAAGAGTCACCAGTGTCCTAAAAAATGCAATTGTACCCAATGTCCACTTAACCACAGACATGTGGACAAGTGGAGCAAGGCAGACTAAGGAGTATATGACTGTGACAGCCCACTGGGTAGATGTATTGCCTCCGCAGCAACAACAGCAGCGGCGGCACCAGTAGCAGCATCTCGCAAATGCCAACTCGTTCCTAGGCAGGCTACGCTTTGTATCACCGCTTTCCATAAGAGGCACACAGCTGACAACCTCTTACAGAAACTGAGGAACATCATCGCAGATTGGCTTACCCCAATTGGACTCTCCTGGGGATTTGTGACATCGGACAACGCCACCAATATTGTGCGTGCATTACATGTGGGCAAATTCCAGCACGTCCCATGTTTTGCACATACAATGAATTTGGTGGTGCAGAATTTTTTTTGTAAAATGACAGGGGCGTGCAAGAGATGCTGTCAGTGGCCCGAAGAATTGCGGGACACTTTTGGCATTCAGCCACTGTGTGCCAAAGACTGGAGCACCAGCAAACACTCCTGGACATTCCCCGCCATCAGGTGAAGCAAGAGGTGGTAACGAGGTGGAATTTAACCCTCTATATGCTTCAGAGGATGGAGGAGCAGCAAAAGGCCATTCAAGCCTATACATCTGCCTACGATATAGGTAAAGGAGGGGGAATGCACCTGACTCAAGCGCAGTGGAGAATGATTTCAACGTTGTGCAAGGTTCTGCAACCCTATGAACTTGCCACACGTGAAGTCAGTTCAGACACTGCCAGGCTGAGTCAGGTTATTCCCCTCATCAGGCTTTTGCAGAAGAAGCTGGAGAGATTGAAGGAGGAGCTAAAACAGAGTGATTCCGCTAGGCATGTGGGACTTGTGGATGGAGCCCTTCATTCGCTTAACCAGGATTCACGGGTGGTCAATCTGTTGAAATCAGAGCACTACATTTTTGCCACCATGCTCGATCCTAGGTTTAAAGCCTACGTTGTATCTCTATTTCCGGCAGACACAAGTCTGCAGATGTTCAAAGACCTGCTGGTAAGACACTTGTCAAGTCAAGTGGAACGTGACCCGCATACAGCTCCTCCTTTTTTTTCTACCGCCTCTGGAGCTGCCAGGAAACGGATCAAATTTCTAAAACCACCCGCTGGCGGTGATGCAGGGCAGTAAGGAGCGAAAATTGACATCTGGTCCGTACTGAAGGACCTGCCAACGATTACTGACATGTCGTCTACTGTCACTGCATATGGTTCTATCACCATTGAAAGAATGGTGGAGGATTATATGAGTGACCGCATCCAAGTAGGCACGTCAGACAGTCCGTAGGTATACTGGCAGGAAAAAAAGGCAATTTGGAGGCCCTTGCACAAACTGGCTTTATTTTACCTAAGTTGCCCCCCCCCCCGCGTGTACTCCGAAAGAGTGTTTAGTGCAGCCGGTAACCTTGTTAGCGATCGGCGTAGGATGTTACTTCCACAGAATGTGGATAAGATGATGTTCATCAAAATTAATTATAAAATTCCTCCGTGGAGACATTTACCAGCAATTGCCTCCAGAAAGTACACAGGGATCTGAGATGGTGGATTCCAGTGGGGACGAATTAATAATCTGTGAGGAGGGGGATGTACACAGTGAAAGGGGTGAGGAATCGGGGGATGATGATGAGGTGGACATCTTGCCTCTGTAGAGCCAGTTTGTGCAAGGAGAGATTGATTGCTTCTTTTTTGGTGGGGGCCCAAACCAACCAGTCATTTCAGTCACTGTCGTGTGGCAGACCCTGTGGCTGAAATGATGGGTTTGTTACAGTGTGCATGTCCTGTTTATACAACATAAGGGTGGGTGGGAGGTCCCAAGGACAATTCCATCTTGCACCTCTTTTTCTTCTTTGCATCATGTGCTGTTTGGGGCCCAGTTTTTTATATCTGCCCTACTGTCTGACACTGCAGTGCCACTCCTAGATGGGCCAGGTGTTTGTGCCGCCAACTTGGGTCACGAAGCTTTGTCATCCAGCGACCTTGGTGCAAATTTTAGGACTAAAAATAAAATTGTGAGGTGTGAGGTGTTCAAAACAGACTGGAAATTAGTGGAAATTATGGTTATTGAGGTTAATAATGCTATGGGATCAAAATTACCCCCAAATTCTATGATTTAAGCTGTTTTTGAAGGGGGTTTGAAAAAAAACACAGAATCCAAGACACACCCGAATCCGACAAAAATTTTTAAAGGAAGTTTTGCCAAAACTCGTCTGAATCCAAAACACGGCCGCGGAACTGATCCAAAACCAAAACACAAAACCCAAAAAATTTTCGGTGCACAACTCTAATTAAAACTAGTTGATTTTTCCAAAAAATTCCGTTTGTTTTACCCCAGAAGGTCTTAAGGAATACAGTATGTTGTGGGGAAAATTCTGGATTCCAAGTACAGTATGTTCAAGGATTTTTTTTAACCCTTTCTCAAGGGGGAAGTGGGCTACTGTTATGAACCATTGTGGCTCACTCCTGCAGTGGGTCCCAATCATTACTAGGAGACCAGGATACCACATCCTGCTGGACATGGAGTTTGCTGGTCCTGGTGGTTGCTGGGAAACCTGTAATCCAGGCAGCTGCACTATCTCCTGGTTCTGGTGGATGCCTGGCAACCTAAAGTCTGGGTGGCCACGGTGAATCCAGTTAGTAAATGCAGCTTCCCAGCTGCATTTAGTTGTTCATTAGGGGCTGGTCAGTCTTCACTATCCCATTGATCCTTGTCATCCCTACCAGTGATAGTTTCATTCTGCAACTTGTTGCTGCGGTGTATGCTTCCTGGGTTCCTGTGTTCTGAAGCCTTGCTCCTTGCATGGGTGAAAAAAAACTCCAAACTATTTCTGTTTATTCCTGCCTCTGCCTTATATTCTAACTGGAATTGGGAACCCCAGTTATCACTGCATAACCTTCAGCCTCCATCAGCTGGATCAAATACTACAGTGTATTTACTATTCTCTGCTCTTTTTCACTTCCTGTGGCTTCAGCATCAGGAACCTGCAGGGATAACTCCTACCTTGTCCTGGCATCAGGGGCGTATCTACCCACTCGCCAGGGGCGCCAGCCGAGAAGGGGGCACCGCCTGACGGTGCCACCCTTTGCCAATAGGTGAAATCCTTTAAGCCGTAGCATACCTCCCAACTGTCCCGATTTTCGCGGGACAGTCCCGTTTTTTGGGGACTGTCCCGCTGTCCCACCCGCGGGCCGCAGTGTCCCGCGGTGGGGGGGACAGTTGAGAGGCTTTGTCTGTCGCTGCCCTGCTTAGCAGAGCAGCGGTGCATAGACGCTGTGCGCATGCGCACAGCGTCTATTCTGTGCAGACAGGGGGAGAGGGGGCATGCCAGCGGCTCACAGAGCGCTGGGCATGCCCCCTCAATGACGAAAACGGAGGCGTGGCTCGCGATCGCGGGTCCTCCCGCGAAGCCACGCCCCCTTTTCATATGCCACGCCCCCTTTTCGGGAGCGCGCGCGGCTTCGCCGCTCGTGTGTCCCTCTTTGGACAGAAGCAAAGTTGGGAGGTATGCGTAGTGTCTGGCAATACCTGCTGTGCCGAGCTGCCTGTGCTTGCCTGGGATGGATGGTGGAGGATCACTCAGCAGGCAGTAGCTGGCGCCGGTGTCCGGGACCGCAATGCACTACAGGGAAGAAACTGAGCAAACTACAGCTCCCAGCAGCCCTTGCTGTCGGGAGCTGCCGGTGGCAAGGGCTGCTGGGAGCTGTAGGGTTTTGTTCAGTTTCTTCTAGGGATGAGCGGGTTCGGTTCCTCGGAATCCGAACCCCCCCGAACTTCAGGTTTTTTTACACGGGTCCGAGCGACTCGGATCTTCCCGCCTTGCTCGGTTAACCCGAGCGCGCCCGAACGTCATCATCCCGCTGTCGGATTCTCGCGAGGCTCGGATTCTATCGCGAGACTCGGATTCTATATAAGGAGCCGCGCGTCGCCGCCATTTTCACACGTGCATTGAGATTCATAGGGAGAGGACGTGGCTGGCGTCCTCTCCGTTTATAGAGAAGAGACTAGAGTAGAGAGACAGACACAGTATTTAGTAATTTTGGGGAGCATTTTTAGGAGTACTACTACTTGCTGAAGTGTAGTGTGACTGTATATGTATATCTGACTTGTGGGGGAGACAGTGGGGAGCAGTTAGAGTCTGAGAGCAGGAGTACATATTTTAACGTACAGTGCACACTTTTGCTGCCAGAGTGCCAGCCACACTGCCATTGTGACCACACTGACCACCAGTATATTGTGATTGTCTGCTTAGGAGTACTACTTGCTAGTTGCTGATAGTGTGACCAGTGACCTGACCACCAGTTTAATTAATCACCACCAGTTTAATATATATATATAATTGTATATATATATAATTGTATACCACCTACCCGTGTTTTTTTTTTTTCTTTCTTCTTGATACATACTATAGTAGCTTACTGTAGCAGTCTGCGGTGCTGCTGAGCTGACAGTGTCCAGCAGGTCCGTCATCATTCATTATATAATAAATATATATACCTGTCCGGCTGCAGTACTAGTGATATTATAATATATATAATATATATATTAATTTCATCTCATTATCATCCAGTCTAAATATTAGCAGCAGACCAGACACAGTACGGTAGTCCACGGCTGTAGCTACCTCTGTGTCGGCAGTCGCTGGTCCATCCATAATTGTATACCACCTACCCGTGTTTTTTTTTCTTCTCTTTCTTCTTGATACATACTACTATAGTAGCTTACTGTAGCAGTCTGCGGTGCTGCTGAGCTGACAGTGTCCAGCAGGTCCGTCATCAGTCATTACATAATAAATATATTATATACCTGTCCGGCTGCAGTACTAGTGATATTATATATATAATATATATATTAATTTCATCTCATTATCATCCAGTCTATATATTAGCAGCAGACCAGACACAGTACGGTAGTCCACGGCTGTAGCTACCTCTGTGTCGGCAGTCGCTGGTCCATCCATAATTGTATACCACCTACCTGTGTTTTTTTTTCTTCTCTTTCTTCGTGATACATACTACTATAGTAGCTTACTGTAGCAGTCTGCGGTGCTGCTGAGCTGACAGTGTCCAGCAGGTCCGTCATCAGTCATTACATAATAAATATATATACCTGTCCGGCTGCAGTACTAGTGATATTATATATATAATATATATATTAATTTCATCTCATTATCATCCAGTCTATATATTAGCAGCAGACCAGACACAGTACGGTAGTCCACGGCTGTAGCTACCTCTGTGTCGGCAGTCGCTGGTCCATCCATAATTGTATACCACCTACCCGTGTTTTTTTTTCTTCTCTTTCTTCGTGATACATACTACTATAGTAGCTTACTGTAGCAGTCTGCGGTGCTGCTGAGCTGACAGTGTCCAGCAGGTCCGTCATCAGTCATTACATAATAAATATATATACCTGTCCGGCTGCAGTACTAGTGATATTATATATATAATATATATATATTAATTTCATCTCATTATCATCCAGTCTATATATTAGCAGCAGACCAGACACAGTACGGTAGTCCACGGCTGTAGCTACCTCTGTGTCGGCAGTCGCTCGTCCATCCATAAGTATACTAGTATCCATCCATCTCCATTGTTTACCTGAGGTGCCTTTTAGTTGTGCCTATTAAAATATGGAGAACAAAAATGTTGAGGTTCCAAAATTAGGGAAAGATCAAGATCCACTTCCACCTCGTGCTGAAGCTGCTGCCACTAGTCATGGCCGAGACGATAAAATGCCAGCAACGTCGTCTGCCAAGGCCGATGCCCAATGTCATAGTACAGAGCATGTAAAATCCAAAACACCAAATATCAGTATAAAAAGGACTCCAAAATCTAAAATAAAATTGTCGGAGGAGAAGCGTAAACTTGCCAATATGCCATTTACCACACGGAGTGGCAAGGAACGGCTGAGGCCCTGGCCTATGTTTTAATGGCTAGTGGTTCAGCTTCACATGAGGATGGAAGCACTCAGCCTCTCGCTAGAAAACTGAAAAGACTCAAGCTGGCAAAAGCACCGCAAAGAACTGTGCGTTCTTCGAAATCCCAAATCCACAAGGAGAGTCCAATTGTGTCGGTTGCGATGCCTGACCTTCCCAACACTGGACGTGAAGAGCATGCGCCTTCCACCATTTGCACGCCCCCTGCAAGTGCTGGAAGGAGCACCCGCAGTCCAGTTCCTGATAGTCAGATTGAAGATGTCAGTGTTGAAGTACACCAGGATGAGGAGGATATGGGTGTTGCTGGCGCTGGGGAGGAAATTGACAAGGAGGATTCTGATGGTGAGGTGGTTTGTTTAAGTCAGGCACCCGGGGAGACACCTGTTGTCCGTGGGAGGAATAGGGCCGTTGACATGCCTGGTGAAAATACCAAAAAAATCAGCTCTTCGGTGTGGAAGTATTTCACCAGAAATGCGGACAACATTTGTCAAGCCGTGTGTTGCCTTTATCAAGCTGTAATAAGTAGGGGTAAGAACGTTAACCACCTCGGAACATCCTCCCTTATACGTCACCTGCAGCGCATTCATAATAAGTCAGTGACAAGTTCAAAAACTTTGGGCGACAGCGGAAGTAGTCCACTGACCAGTAAATCCCTTCCTCTTGTAACCAAGCTCACGCAAACCACCCCACCAACTCCCTCAGTGTCAATTTCCTCCTTCCCCAGGAATGCCAATAGTCCTGCAGGCCATGTCACTGGCAATTCTGACGAGTCCTCTCCTGCCTGGGATTCCTCCGATGCATCCTTGCGTGTAACGCCTACTGCTGCTGGCGCTGCTGTTGTTGCTGCTGGGAGTCGATGGTCATCCCAGAGGGGAAGTCGTAAGTCCACTTTTACTACTTCCACCAAGCAATTGACTGTCCAACAGTCCTTTGCGGGGAAGATGAAATATCACAGCAGTCATCCTGTTGCAAAGCGGATAACTGAGGCCTTGCCAACTATGTTGGTGTTAGACGTGCGTCCGGTATCCGCCGTTAGTTCACAGGGAACTAGACAATTTCTTGAGGCAGTGTGCCCCCGTTACCAAATACCATCTAGGTTCCACTTCTCTAGGCAGGCGATACCGAGAATGTACACGGACGTCAGAAAAAGACTCACCAGTGTCCTAAAAAATGCAGTTGTACCCAATGTCCACTTAACCACGGACATGTGGACAAGTGGAGCAGGGCAGGGTCAGGACTATATGACTGTGACAGCCCACTGGGTAGATGTATGGACTCCCGCCGCAAGAACAGCAGCGGCGGCACCAGTAGCAGCATCTCGCAAACGCCAACTCTTTCCTAGGCAGGCTACGCTTTGTATCACCGCTTTCCAGAATACGCACACAGCTGAAAACCTCTTACGGCAACTGAGGAAGATCATCGCGGAATGGCTTACCCCAATTGGACTCTCCTGTGGATTTGTGGCATCGGACAACGCCAGCAATATTGTGTGTGCATTAAATATGGGCAAATTCCAGCACGTCCCATGTTTTGCACATACCTTGAATTTGGTGGTGCAGAATTATTTAAAAAACGAGAGGGGCGTGCAAGAGATGCTGTCGGTGGCCAGAAGAATTGCGGGACACTTTCGGCGTACAGGCACCACGTACAGAAGACTGGAGCACCACCAAAAACGCCTGAACCTGCCCTGCCATCATCTGAAGCAAGAAGTGGTAACGAGGTGGAATTCAACCCTATATATGCTTCAGAGGTTGGAGGAGCAGCAAAAGGCCATTCAAGCCTATACAACTGACCATGATATAGGAGGTGGAATGTACCTGTCTCAAGCGCAGTGGAGAATGATTTCAATGTTGTGCAAGGTTCTGCAACCTTTTGAACTTGCAACACGTGAAGTCAGTTCAGACACTGCCAGCCTGAGTCAGGTCATTCCCCTCATCAGGCTTTTGCAGAAGAAGCTGGAGGCATTGAAGGAGGAGCTAAAAAGGAGCGATTCCGCTTGGCATGTGGGACTTGTGGATGGAGCCCTTAATTCGCTTAACAAGGATTCACGGGTGGTCAATCTGTTGAAATCAGAGCACTACATTTTGGCCACCGTGCTCGATCCTAGATTTAAAACCTACCTTGGATCTCTCTTTCCGGCAGACACAAGTCTGCTGGGGTTCAAAGACCTGCTGGTGACAAAATTGTCAAGTCAAGCGGAACGCGACCTGTCAACATCTCCTCCTTCACATTCTCCCGCAACTGGGGGTGCGAGGAAAAGGCTCAGAATTCCGAGCCCACCCGCTGGCGGTGATGCAGGGCAGTCTGGAGCGACTGCTGATGCTGACATCTGGTCCGGACTGAAGGACCTGACAACGATTACGGACATGTCGTCTACTGTCACTGCATAAGATTCTCTCACCATTGAAAGAATGGTGGAGGATTATATGAGTGACCGCATCCAAGTAGGCACGTCAGACAGTCCGTACTTATACTGGCAGGAAAAAGAGGCAATTTGGAGGCCCTTGCACAAACTGGCTTTATTCTACCTAAGTTTCCCTCCCACAAGTGTGTACTCCGAAAGAGTGTTTAGTGCCGCCGCTCACCTTGTCAGCAATCTGCGTACGAGGTTACTTCCAGAAAATGTGGAGAAGATGATGTTCATTAAAATGAATTATAATCAATTCCTCCATGGAGACATTGACCAGCAGCAATTGCCTCCACAAAGTACACAGGGAGCTGAGATGGTGGATTCCAGTGGGGACGAATTGATAATCTGTGAGGAGCGGGATGTACACGGTGATATATCGGAGGATGATGAGGTGGACATCTTGCCTCTGTAGAGCCAGTTTGTGCAAGGAGAGATTAATTGCTTCTTTTTCGGTGGGGGTCCAAACCAACCCGTCATTTCAGTCACAGTCGTGTGGCAGACCCTGTCACTGAAATGATGGGTTGGTTAAAGTGTGCATGTCCTGTTTATACAACATAAGGGTGGGTGGGAGGGCCCAAGGACAATTCCATCTTGCACCTCTTTTTTCTTTCATTTTTATTTGCGTCATGTGCTGTTTGGGGAGTGTTTTTTGGAAGGGCCATCCTGCGTGACACTGCAGTGCCACTCCTAGATGGGCCAGGTGTTTGTGTCGGCCACTAGGGTCGCTTATCTTAGTTACACAGCTACCTCATTGCGCCTCTTTTTTTCTTCTTTGCGTCATGTGCTGTTTGGGGAGTGTTTTTTGGAAGGGCCATTTTGCGTGACACTGCAGTGCCACTCCTAGATGGGCCAGGTGTTTGTGTCGGCCACTAGGGTCGCTTAGCTTAGTCATCCAGCGACCTCGGTGCAAATTTTAGGACTAAAAATAATATTGTGAGGTGTGAGGTATTCAGAATAGACTGAAAATGAGTGGAAATTATGGTTTTTGAGGTTAATAATACTTTGGGATCAAAATGACCCCCAAATTCTATGATTTAAGCTGTTTTTTAGGGTTTTTTGAAAAAAAACACCCGCATCCAAAACACACCCGAATCCGACAAAAAAAATTCGGTGAGGTTTTGCCAAAACGCGGTCGAACCCAAAACACGGCCGTGGAACCGAACCCAAAACCAAAACACAAAACCCGAAAAATTTTCAAGTGCACATCCCTAGTTTCTTCACGTTGTTTGGTGCGGTGCTGGACACCGGCGCCAGCTCCTGCCTTCAGAGCGATCCTCCACCCTCCATCTACGGCTATCTGCTGGGATGTTGTGGGGTGGGGGGAGGCTATGTGCTGTGTGGGGAGTGGGGAGTGGGGGAGACTACTACTATGTGCTAAGGGCGGACTACGGCTAGGTGCTGGGAGGGGGATCAGGACTATGGCTATGTGCTGGGAGGTGTATCAGTACTATGGCTATGTGCTGGGAGGGGGATCAGGACTATGGCTATGTGCTGGGAGGGGTATCAGGACTATGGCTATGTGCTGGGAGGGGTATCAGGGCTATGGCTATGTGCTGGGAGGGGTATCAGGACTATGGCTATGTGCTGGGAGGGGGATCAGGACTATGGCTATGTGCTGGGTGGTGTATCAGTACTATGGCTATGTGCTGGGAGGGGGATCAGGACTATGGCTATGTGCTGGGAGGGGGATCAGGACTATGGCTATGTGCTGGGAGGTGTATCAGTACTATGGCTATGTGCTGGGAGGTGTATCAGTACTATGGCTATGTGCTGGGAGGTGTATCAGTACTATGGCTATGTGCTGGGAGGTGTATCAGCACTATGGCTATGTGCTGGGAGGGGGATCAGGACAATGGCTATGTGTTGGGAGGGGTATCAGGACTATGGCTATGTGCAGGGAGGGGTATCAGGACTATGGCTATGTGCTGGGAGGGGGATCAGGACTATGGCTGTGTGCTGGGAGGGGGATGGGAACTATGGTTATGTGCTGGGAGGGGGATGGGGACTGTGGCTATGTGCTGGGAGGGGGATGGGGACTATGGCTATGTGCTGGGAGGGGGATGGGGACTATGGCTATGTGCTGGGAGGGGGATGGAGACTATGGCAATGTGCTGGGAGGGGGATGGGGACTATGGCTGTGTGCTTGGGGAGGTGAGGGCCTATGTGCAGGGAGGGGGACTATGGCTATTTATGCTGCAGATAACTATTGTTATGTGATAGGATGGAGGTGGGGACTACTGTATGAATGTGTTGGGAGAGGTGGAGACTATGGCTATGTGCTGGGGGGACTATGGCTATGTGCTTGGTGGGGTGAGGGGGCTATGTGCAGCGATGGGGATGGGGACTATGCTATGTGCTTGGGGAGGTGAGGGGCTATGTGCAGGGATGGGGATGGGTACTATGGTTATGTGCTGGGAGGGGGATGGGGACTATGGCTATGTGTTGTTAGGGGGATGGGGACTATGGCTATGTGCTTGGGGAGGTGAGGGGCTATGTGCAGGGATAGGGATCAGGACTATGGCTATGTGCTTGGGGAGGTGAGGGGCTATGTGCTGGGAGGGGGATGGGGACTATGGCTATGTGCTGGGAATGGGATGAGGACTATGGCTATGTGCTTGGGGAGGTGAGGGCCTATGTGCAGGGAGGGGGACTATGGCTATGTGCTGGGAGGGGGATGGGGACTATGGCTATGTGCTGGGAGGGGGATCAGGACTATGGCTATGTGCTTGGGGAGGTGAGGGGCTATGTGCTGGGAGGGGGATGGGGACTATGGCTATGTTCTGGGAATGGGATAGGGACTATGGCTATGTGCTTAGGGGGGTGAGGGGCTATGTGCAGGAATGGGGATGGGGACTATGCTATGTGCTTGGGGAGGTGAGGGGCTATGTGCAGGGATGGGGATGGGGACTATGGTTATGTGCTGGGAGGGGGGTGGGGACTATGGCTATGTGCTGTTAGGGGGATGGGGACTATGGCTATGTGCTTGGGGAGGTGAGGGGCTATGTGCAGGGATGGGGATCAGGACTATGGCTATGTGCTTGGGGAGGTGAGGGGCTATGTGCAGGAATGGGGATCAGGACTATGGCTATGTGCTTGGGGAGGTGAGGGGCTATGTGCTGGGAGGGGGATGGAGACTATGGCTATGTGCTGGGAATGGGATGGGGACTATGGCTATGTGCTTGGGGAGGTGAGGGCCTATGTGCAGGGAGGGGGACTATGGCTATGTGCTGGGAGGGGGAGGGGGACTATGGCTATGTGCTGGGAGGGGGATGGGGACTATGGCTATGTGCTGGGAGGGGGATGGAGACTATGGCTATATGCTGGGAGGGGGATCAGGACTATGGCCTATGTGCAGGGAAACATAGAAACATAGAATTTGTCGGCAGATAAGAACAACTTGGCCCATCTAGTCTGCCCCTTATTTATTTTTTATTTTTTTTAGATTATTTTTTATCACTAACCTTATTTGATCCTTATTTCTTTGTAAGGATATCCTTATGTCTATCCCATGCATGTTTAAATTGCTCTACTGTCTTAGCCTCTACCACCTCTGATGGGAGGCTATTCCACTTGTCCACTACCCTTTCTGTGAAATAATTTTTCCGCAAATTTCCCTTGAACCTCCCCCCCTCCAGTCTCAGTGCATGTCCTCGTGTCTTATTGCTTCTCTTCATTTAGAGAATGTTTCCCTCCTGGACTTTGTTAAAACCCTTGATATATTTTAAAGTTTCTATCATGTCCCCCCTTTCCCTTCTCTGCTCCAAACTATACATTTTGAGATTTCTTAGTCTTTCTGGGTATATTTTGTGATGTAGGCCATGCACCATTTTAGTTGCCCTCCTTTGCACAGTTTCTAATGTATTAATTAGAGATGAGCGGGTTCGGTTCCTCGGAATCCGAACCCCCCCGAACTTCACCCTTTTTACAGGGGTCCGAGGCAGACTCGGATCTTCCTGCCTTGCTCGGTTAACCCGAGCGCGCCCGAACGTCATCATCCTGCTGTCGGATTCTCGCGAGATTCGGATTCTATCGCGAGACTCGGATTCTATATAAGGAGCCGCGCGTCGCCGCCATTTTCACACGTGCATTGAGATTGATAGGGAGAGGACGTGGCTGGCGTCCTCTCCATTTAGATTAGATTACAGACACTTGAGTTGATTGATTTACTACTAATTTTGGGGAGCATTAGGAGTACTCAGTATAGTGCAGAGTTTTGCTGATAGTGTGACAGTTTTATTTTAATCCGTTCTCTGCCTGAAAAAAATGATACATACCATATCTGTGCTCAGCCTCAGTGTGCTGCATGATATATCATCTATGTATATCTGACTGTGCTGAGTGCTCAGTCACTGCTCACACAGCTTAATTGTGGGGGAGACTGGGGAGCAGTAATAGCAGGAGTACAGTGCACACTTTTGCTGCCAGGCAGTGACCACCAGTATATTGTCTGCCTGAAAAAGTTAAACACTCCTGTGGTGTTTTTTTTTTTATTCTAACTATAAACGCATTCTCCTGACAGTGTCCAGCAGGTCCATCATTCATTATATTATATAAATATTTACCTACAGTAGTGTTATATATATTTTTTTCATCTCTATCATCTTTATCAGCTCTATATTAGCAGACGCAGTACGGTAGTCCACGGCTGTGGCTATCTCTGTGTCGTCAGTGCTCGTCCATAATTGTATACCTACCTACTTGTGGTGGGTTTTTTTTTTCTATCTTCTTCATACTAGTAGTTTAGGAGTCTGCTGACAGTGTCCACCAGGTCCGTCATTATATTATATACCTACAGTAGTAATATATTTAGTATATTATCTATACTAGCAGACGCAGTACGGTAGTCCACGGCTGTGGCTATCTCTGTGTCGCCAGTGCTCGCCCATAATTGTATACCTACCTACCTGTGGTGTTTTTTTTTTTCTATCTTCATACTAGTAGTTTAGGAGTCTGCTGACAGTGTCCACCAGGTCCGTCATTATATTATATATACCTACAGTAGTTATATATTTAGTATATTATCTATACTAGCAGACGCAGTACGGTAGTCCACGGCTGTGGCTATCTCTGTGTCGTCAGTGCTCGCCCATAATTGTATACCTACCTACCTGTGGTGGGGTTTTTTTTCTATCTTCATACTAGTAGTTTAGGAGTCTGCTGACAGTGTCCACCAGGTCCGTCATTATATTATATACCTACAGTAGTAATATATTTAGTATATTAATATCTATACTAGCAGACGCAGTACGGTAGTCCACGGCTGTAGCTACCTCTGTGTCGTCAGTCACTCGTCATCCATAAGTATACTAGTATCCATCCATCTCCATTGTTTACCTGAGGTGCCTTTTAGTTGTGCCTATTAAAATATGGAGAACAAAAATGTTGAGGTTCCAAAAATAGGGAAAGATCAAGATCCACTTCCACCTCGTGCTGAAGCTGCTGCCACTAGTCATGGCCGAGACGATGAAATTCCATCAACGTCGTCTAAAAGATCAGTAAAAAAAGGACTCAAAAATCTAAATTAAAATAGTCGGAGGAGAAGCGTAAACTGTTTGGGGGGTGTTTTTTGGAAGGGCCATCCTGCGTGACACTGCAGTGCCACTCCTAGATGGGCCAGGTGTTTGTGTCGGCCACTTGGGTCGCTTAGCTTAGCCATACAGCGACCTCGGTGCAAATTGTAGGACTAAAAATAATATTGTGAGGTGTGAGGTGTTCAGAATAGACTGAAAATGAGTGGAAATTATGGTTATTGAGGTTAATAATACTATGGGATCAAAATGACCCCCAAATTCAATGATTTAAGCTGTTTTTTAGGGTTTTTTGAAAAAAACACCCGAATCCAAAACACACCCGAATCCGACAAAAAAAATTCGGTGAGGTTTTGCCAAAACGCGTTCGAACCCAAAACACGGGCGCGGAACCGAACCCAAAACCAAAACACAAAACCCGATAAATTTCCGGTGCACATCTCTAGTATTAATATCCTTTTGAAGATATGGCCTCCAGAACTGAATACAGTATTCTAGAAGAGGCCGTACCAATGACCTATACAGTGGCATTATTACTTCTTTCTTTCTGCTGCTGATTCCTCTCCCAATGCAGCCAAGCATCTGACTAGCCTTCCTCATTGCCTTGTTACATTGCTTACCTGCTTTTATGTCACCTGAAATAGTGACTCCTAGATCCCTTTCCTACTCAGTAGTTTCCAGTATAGTGCCATTAATACTATATTTATCCTTTATGTCACCTGAGATAGTGACTCCTAGATCCCTTTCCTCCTCAGTAGTTTCCAGTATAGTGCCATTAATACTGTATTTAGCTTTAGGATTTTTGAGACCCAAGTGCATGATTTTGCATTTTTTGGCATTAAACTGTAATTGCCAGACTCTTGACCATTAGGGAGGGGGACTATGGCTATCTATGCTGCAGAGAACTATTGTTATGTGATGGGAGGGAGGTGGGGACCACTGTATGAATGTTTGGGAGAGGTGGAGACTACGGGTATGTGCTACGGGGACTACGGTTATTGCTTGGGGAGGTGGGTGCTATGGCTATTTACTGGGAGGGGACTATGGCTATGTGCTTGGGGAGGTGAGGGCCTATGTGCAGGGAGGGGGACTATAGCTAAGTGCTGGGAGGGGGATGGGGACTATGGCTATGTGCTGGGAGGGGGATGGGGACTATGGCTATGTGCTGGGAGGGGGATGTGGACTATGGCTATGTGCTTGGGGAGGTGAGGGCCTATGTGCAGGAAGGGGGACTATGGCTATCTATGCTGCAGATAACTATTGTTATGTGATGGGAGGGAAGTGGGGACTACTGTATGAATGTGTTGGGAAATGTGGAGACTACGGCTATGTGCTGGGGGGACTACGGTTATTGCTTGGGGAGGTGGGGGCTATGGCTATTTACTGGGAGGGGTCTATGGCTATGTGCTTGGGTAGGTGAGGGTCTATGTGCAGGTAGGGGGGTGGGGACTATGGTTATGTGCTGGGAGGAGGATGGGGACTATGGCTATGTGCTTGTGGGGTGAGGGCCTATGTGCTGGGAGGGGGATGGGGACTTTGGCTAAGTGCTTGGGGAGGTGAGGGGCTATGTGCTTGGGGAGGTGAGGGGCTATGTGCAGGGATGGGAATGGGGACTATGGCTATGTGCTTGGAGGCGGATGGGGACTATGGCTATGTGCTGGGAGGGGGATGGTGACTATGACTATATGACTGTGGGGGCATATCTGGCACTGTGGGGGCTTATCTGGCACTATGGGGGCATATGTGTATCTTGCACTGTGGGGGCACATCTGGCACTGTTGGGGCACATATAGCACTATGGGGGAACAGATGGCACTGTGGGGGCACATCTAGCACTACGGGGGAACATCTGGCACTGTGGGGGCATATCTGGCATTGTGTGGGCATGTGTATCTGGCAATGTGGGGACATAAATGGCAATGTGGGGGCATATCTGGCACTGGAAGGGCATATCTGGCACCGTGGGGGCAAATCTGGCACTGTGGGGGCATGTGTGTATCTGGCACTGTGAGGGCATATGTGTATCAGGCACTGTGAGGGCATATGTGTATCTGGCACTGCTGTATTGGGGTCATATGTGTATCACACCCCAATTTTAATTGGCCATGCCCCATGTGGCATGTGGCCACAACCATTTTTTGGGCGTGTGCACACCAAAGGCGCGTGCACACAGTACCACTAACTTTTTTTTCTACCTACACCACTGGGTAGTGCGCTCCACTGCACTTCTTTGCACTACTATTTGATTATACTACCTGGCCTTGGGTGGCGTTACCTTCTCAGCCTGGCCAGGCACTGCTGATGTCTCATCAGTGTTATAAGAATTACTGTGTGGGTATAATGTGGGAACTGCAACTGTGTGGGCATGATGTGTATAAGGATTACTACTGTGTAGCATAATATGAATTGGGGGAACTACAGATGTAGCCACCTTTATCTTGACTGTTTCTCCGCCGAGATGGGCGTTTAGTCACGCTAATGCGATAGCTGAGTTTAATCACAGGCAGGCGCGTTGAGGCGATCTAGATACTCATCATGCATTACACATCTCCACCACTGTGTGGCTAATGCTCCACTAATCCAGTACTTTCGATCGTACAGTATAGCGGCGGATTGATCTACAGCTCTGGCAATACTGTAGGCGTAACGGGAGGCGGTGGAAAAAGTATGGAGTACTGTATGTGTATGGAGACGCAACTACAGTAATTGTGTAAAAGGAAGAATGTACAGTACAATGTATAAACACCGTGCTTTTAAAATATATGAGCGTCTGAGTTCGCTAATGCATAATGGGAATGGAGGACTAGCAGAAGGCGGAGGAAAACACAGTGCTTTACAAATGCGAGCGTCCGAGTCCTCTAAGGCATAAACCAACAGCAATGGGGCGGGGGGCCGGGCGCTGTTTGCAGTACTTTCACACATGAAATTGGAAATCTCTCATGAGGCGTCGTGGGCTAGGGGTGAAGGCTCCCACCTCCCTCGCTGGGGGTCCAGGGTTCGAGACCTGATGTGCTGTCTTTCTTTTTTTTTTTTTTTTTCTGTAATAATGCACTGTATTATTTTATTTACATTGTAAGACAGTCAATGGAAGGATGCACACAGGTTTCACATAAATCAAAGTACATCTGCAGGAGCGATTCTTTACGCTAAATGCAACCTACAGTACAGTACTGTAAGGGAGCAAAACAGTACTACAGTGGGCGTTTGTGTATTGCACATGACCTGCATTCCCTCCCTGTCTACTGCATGATCTGTGCAGGCTCCCATGGGGGAAGGGCAACAGGCTAGCAGGAGGCGGAGGAAAACACCGTGCTTTACAAATGCGAGCGTCCGAGTCCTCTAAGGCATAAACCAACAGCAATGGGGCGGGGGCCGGGCGCTGTTTGCAGTACTTTCACACATGAAATTAGAAATCTCTCATGAGGCGTCGTGGGCTAGGGGTGAAGGCTCCCACCTCCCTCGCTGGGGGTCCAGGGTTCGAGACCTGATTTGCTTTCTTTCTTTTTTTTTTTTTCTGTAATAATGCACTGTATTATTTTATTTACATTGTAAGACAGTCAATGGAAGGATGCACACAGGTTTCACATAAATCAAAGTACATCTGCAGGAGCGATTCTTTACGCTAAATGCACCTAAACAGCGGGAATGAAATGAGTGTATTCTGACGCTACCAACTGAGCAAAACAGTACTGTAGATCTTCAGCGTTTGTGTATTGCACAGGACCTGAATTTCCTCCCTGTGCAGGCCCCCAGGGGGGAAGGGCGATGGGGGTAGGGGGGAGACGATGGAAAATACTGTGCCTTTGAAATGCAATTACATGAGCGTCTGAGTACACTACGGCATACTGTAAACCAACACCAATGGGAAGGAAGTGCCAACCTTATTTTTAATGTGTTCCCGTGACATTCACTTTAACATTTTTTTTTTCTCTCCAATACAGTACATCCAATGGAAGGATGCACACAGGTTTCACATAAATCAAAGTACATCTGCAGGAGCGATTCTTTACGCTAAATGCAACCTACAGTACAGTACTGTAAGTGAGCAAAACAGTACTACAGTGGGCGTTTGTGTATTGCACATGACCTGCATTCCCTCCCTGTCTACTGCATGATCTGTGCAGGCTCCCATGGGGGAAGGGCAACAGGCTAGCAGGAGGCGGAGGAAAACACTGTGCTTTACAAATGCGAGCGTCCGAGTCCTCTAAGGCATAAACCAACAGCAATGGGGCGGGGGCCGGGCGCTGTTTGCAGTACTTTCACACATGAAATTAGAAATCTCTCATGAGGCGTCGTGAGCTAGGGGTGAAGGCTCCCACCTCCCTCGCTGGGGGTCCAGGGTTCGAGACCTGATGTGCTTTCTTTTTTTTTTTTTTTTTCTGTAATAATGCACTGTATTATTTTATTTACATTGTAAGACAGTCAATGGAAGGATGCACACAGGTTTCACATAAATCAAAGTACATCTGCAGGAGCGATTCTTTACGCTAAATGCAACCTACAGTACAGTACTGTAAGGGAGCAAAACAGTACTACAGTGGGCGTTTGTGTATTGCACATGACCTGCATTCCCTCCCTGTCTACTGCATGATCTGTGCAGGCTCCCATGGGGGAAGGGCAACAGGCTAGCAGGAGGCGGAGGAAAACACCGTGCTTTACAAATGCGAGCGTCCGAGTCCTCTAAGGCATAAACCAACAGCAATGGGGCGGGGGCCGGGCGCTGTTTGCAGTACTTTCACACATGAAATTAGAAATCTCTCATGAGGCGTCGTGGGCTAGGGGTGAAGGCTCCCACCTCCCTCGCTGGGGGTCCAGGGTTCGAGACCTGATTTGCTTTCTTTTTTTTTTTTTTTCTGTAATAATGCACTGTATTATTTTATTTACATTGTAAGACAGTCAATGGAAGGATGCACACAGGTTTCACATAAATCAAAGTACATCTGCAGGAGCGATTCTTTACGCTAAATGCACCTAAACAGCGGGAATGAAATGAGTGTATTCTGACGCTACCAACTGAGCAAAACAGTACTGTAGATCTTCAGCGTTTGTGTATTGCACAGGACCTGAATTTCCTCCCTGTGCAGGCCCCCAGGGGGGAAGGGCGATGGGGGTAGGGGGGAGACGATGGAAAATACTGTGCCTTTGAAATGCAATTACATGAGCGTCTGAGTACACTACGGCATACTGTAAACCAACACCAATGGGAAGGAAGTGCCAACCTTATTTTTAATGTGTTCCCGTGACATTCACTTTAACATTTTTTTTTTTCTCTCCAATACAGTACATCCAATGGAAGGATGCACACAGGTTTCACATAAATCAAAGTACATCTGCAGGAGCGATTCTTTACGCTAAATGCAACCTACAGTACAGTACTGTAAGTGAGCAAAACAGTACTACAGTGGGCGTTTGTGTATTGCACATGACCTGCATTCCCTCCCTGTCTACTACATGATCTGTGCAGGCTCCCATGGGGGAAGGGCAACAGGCTAGCAGGAGGCGGAGGAAAACACCGTGCTTTACAAATGCGAGCGTCCGAGTCCTCTAAGGCATAAACCAACAGCAATGGGGTGGGGGCCGGGCGCTGTTTGCAGTACTTTCACACATGAAATTAGAAATCTCTCATGAGGCGTCGTGGGCTAGGGGTGAAGGCTCCCACCTCCCTCGCTGGGGGTCCAGGGTTCGAGACCTGATGTGCTTTCTTTTTTTTTTTTTTTTCTGTAATAATGCACTGTATTATTTTATTTACATTGTAAGACAGTCAATGGAAGGATGCACACAGGTTTCACATAAATCAAAGTACATATGCAGGAGCGATTCTTTACGCTAAATGCACCTAAACAGCGGGAATGAAATGAGTGTATTCTGACGGACTGTGCATCTTCGGTATTTGTGTATTGCATAAGACCTGTGAAGGCTCCCAGGAGGGAAGGGCGTAGGGCAAGACAGTGGAAAATACTGTGGTCAAAGAAAGGGCATATTTAAAACTAAGGGAAACTGTCACAAAGTACAGTAACTACAGTACTGTACGTTGAATGCCTGGAACGCACGACGTCTGAGACGCACGACGTCTGAGGCGCACGACGTCTGAGACGCTCATTGAGCATAAGGACGGTCATGGCTGCTGTACGGGACCGTCCCTATGCTCTGGGTGAGCTGCGTCTCCTCGTTCGCTGGCGGGACAGAACTCTCGCCAGCAACGAGGAGAAGGTGAGAGCGTATAGGAGGGCCAGCAGGGATATCCTCCGGACTTACAACCGGAGGAGAACGGTGAGGTCACTCCAGAGGAGATGGAGTGACCTCGTGAGGAGGACTCCACGACGCCTGCAGGCCATAAGGGATTGTAAGTACAGTACATTACTGTAGATTACTGTACTTTAAGTTACTGTAGTTACAGGTACAGTACATTATAGCAGGGGCTGCTGTAGCAGCAGGTATCCGGTCTATACAGCACTGTACAGTATTTGTGGTAAACAAATGGTTAAACAAGGACCAAACATTAACCCGGGTCAAAAGGTCAATTTGTTTTTTTGCGTCGACCTAGATGGTGCGGCTTTTGAAATTGGTTGACACCAGTTACTGTAGGTTGACATGGTCGTTAAGTTGACATGGAAAAAGATCGACATGCGTTTTACAAAAACAATTGTTATTTTTTTAAACTTGTGTATATACAGTAGTTCTTTACAATCCACGTGGTCTACGATTGTGCAGTGTACAGTATCATGCAGTGTACAGTATATGCAATGTATCACAGTGTATCGTGCTGCGTAATTGCAGCGTGTCATGCAGTGTACATTCAGTATATGGTATTGTGCAGTGAGTGTAATGCATAGTGAATCACATCGTGCAGCAGAGCCGGCCTTAGGCATAGGCAAACTACAGTAGGCAAATGCCTAGGGCATTTGCTATGCTTAGGGGCACCAGCAGCTTCTGCTGATTAAAATGATATGCGGCATGCCTATATTTTGCGTGACTGCGGCTGTATCTGTATCTGGCTAGGGCCAGCACTGTCGTGCAGTGTACTGTATACACATGTGGTAATTGCAGTTTTTTGTGCAGTGTACATTGTATCATATTTTGCAGGGAAATGTGCAGTGTAATGTGCAGTTTGTCATATCACGCAGTGCATACACTATGCAGTGTCGTGCAGTGCATTGTGTGGTTTAATTGCAGTGTGTCGTGCAGTGTGCAGAAATTTGTGTTTCAGATAGTACAGTGTTCTAAGGGATGTTACTTTGGCAGAAATTATTCTAAGGGATGTTACAGTGGCCTAATGTGTTCTGACGTGCATTACTCTTGCATAATGTGTTATAAGGTTCATGACTGTGGCAGATCTCTACTTTGTGACGTAATGTGGATATACTACTGCACTACTGTGACGTACAGTACAGTAACGTGAATAAGGTGCTCTACTGTGTGACACAACGTGAATCAAGGACAGTACTGTGACGTGAATACGGTGCTCTACTGTGTGACACAACGTGAATCAAGGACAGTACTGTGACGTGAATACGGTGCTCTACTGTGTGACACAACGTGAATCAAGGACAGTACTGTGACGTGAATAAACTGCACTACTGTGACATGACGTGAATAAGATGAATTCAGGTGAGTGCTGCATCATCTGTCATGGAATCAATTTATACTGTAATGAACAGTACTGAGATGGTTAAGGGTGGGAGGGCTGCATGCTGATGTGTGTCATAATGTTTATAAGGGCAATGCTAATGTGTGTTACAATGTCTATAAAGGTAGTGTTCTGTCTAATACCCTGGACCTACTGTACTGTAGCGATGGGATGGACCTTTGGCGCAACAAGGTAAAATACTGAAAGCAGTATAAACCATACAGTAAATGCACTGTTAATAATCCCTTGATACGTGATATAACAATGCCATAAATCATTATACAGAGTGTGTGCTTTATACTATATACAGTATGTGTGTGTGTATATACTGTATATATTCTATCCCAAAAGAGATACCTACTGTATAGGCACTCAGAGACAGCAATGAAGCATTGCCGGCTTATTGTGATGATTACATACTGTATACTGTGTGTGTGTGTGTGTGTGTGTGTGTGTGTGTGTGTGTGTGTGTGTGTGTGTGTACAGTATGTATATATATATTACTCTGTATGTACCTTAATGTACTGTATGTACAGTTTAATGTATACAGTAGGTATATAATACAGTATACTGCACATACAGTCTACTGTATATACAGTAATCTGTAAATCTGTAATTTCATAACTGTATCTGATTTCATTATTTTTGTCTCTTCACAGGATATCTCCAATGATAAGAGATGTGAATAAAGAAAAGAGAGTGGAACAGGCACGGCGATGGATTGAGAGTGGTGAAACATTTGATGATGTCATTTTCACAGATGAATCGTCTGTTGCCCTTGAGCGGTTCTCCAGAATGTCATTCAGGAAACGTAACCATATCTCTTTAAAACCACGCCCAAAGCATCCATTGAAAGTCCATGTATGGGGAGGCATATCACGATTAGGAGCTGGTCCCCTATTATTTTTCGAAGGTACAGTACTATACTTTATTCTGTGCCTGTGTTCTGTAAAAATACATGCTGTACTGTAGAGTACGTGTAACTGCACAATAAAAGGAGTTGCTTATTAATGAACAACATTTTTTGATTTCTGTAGGGATCATGGATAAGAAATTTTTCCAAGAAACAATAGTAGAGGAATGTATGGTGCCATTTGTGAATAAATATTACCCAACTCACCATAGGATATTCCAAGACAATGATCCTAAACACTCCGCCTCAGCCAAATTTATGGAAGAGAAAGGTATGAATTGGGAACGCACACCACCAGAGTGAGTATTCTTTCAACAGTGTACAAGTAAAATTTTGGATAGCACTCTAGTACTGTAAAAAAAAATTTTGTTTAATAAACAGTACAATATTGTATGTTTAATTTTCTCTATTTACTGTAATGTCATTAATTTTTTCTATACGCTTTTTTTTTATTTTTATATAGATCACCAGACATGAACCCAATCGAATTAGTGTGGGCTCAATTGAAGAGGTACGTTAGGAGTGTTGCAAAGCCAACAACAAAACAGCAACTGGTGGATGGGATAAAGAAATTTTGGCTAGAAGTACTCACACCTGAACATTGTAATAATTATATAAATCACCTGTATAAAGTATTACCTGTTGTAGTCGAAAGAAATGGTCAAGCCACAAATATGTAGTTCTGTACTGTATTTTCTGTTTAAAATTTTAAATTGGTGCATTATTAAAAAAAATTATAAAATTGCCTTTGTCTGATTATTGCATAAACTAATGTAGAATATTATACAGTAGTAATGTTATTGATGTGTATGAACAGTTATTTTCAGTTTTATAAGTCCTGAATAAGAGTACTGTACATTTTGATCAGTGCAGTACATGGAATCGGATGTTGTAATACTTTTTTTTTACATTAATATTGATGTTTTTCCAATAAATATTCAATTTTACAGTATGGTACGGTACAGTACATGAGGGTACCTGTACAGTATGATACGTCATTATGGGGGAGAAATACTGTATCCACTAAATGTACAGTAAAATGTTTTTTTTTCTTATTACAAACACACAAATGCATCTCAGATGGAAATATGCTATACACAGCAGACAGCTTATGGTGACAGAACTTCCCTACTGTATCCCCACCCATAGTCGTGGTATATTTTAGATTGCCTAATGAGACACTCCTGCAGCATTGCCAATGATTCATGTAAAACCTGTGTGCAAACAGTATCTGTATTGAATGCAAAGTACAGTAAGAGTACAGTATACAGTATTATCAGAGCCAAACCTGACCAACATGATGCCCTAGGCTAGATTTTGGCTGATGCCCTCTTGCACAGATGCTACGTAGTTCCGCCTCTAACCTTGCACCCCTTTCCCAGCACCATCACCCATTTTGGCGCTCCTACCCCCTATAATCTAAATAAGAACAATGTGCACATTTAGTGCCAGCCCAAAACAGTGTACAGTATGTTCTTGCTGGGAAGGGGCATGGTAACACAATAATACCCGAAGATGAAATGACACAACACAGTACTGCAACTTTATTCACATTATATCATGCAGTGGTGTCTCTTATTCTCATGACATCATATCATAGTACCACATTACTCCTAACAGTAATGCCCCTTATTCACATTACACCCCACCACATTCATCTTTATTTACATTAGACCACAGGTTCTCAAACTCAGTCCTCAGGACCCCACACAGTGCAGGTTTTGCAGGTCTCACAGAATCACAAGTGAAAAAATTAGCTCCACCTACTGTATGGACCTTCTAAAATGTGTCAGTTAGTAATGAATACATCTGTGCACTTGCTGGTTTACCTGCAAAACATGCACTGTGTGGGGTCCTGAGGACCAAGTTTGAGAACCACTGCATTAGACCATGCAGTAGTGCCCTTTCCTTATGTTACACCAGAAAATATTGTAGTACACCTTATACACATACAGTACAGTAATGCCACACATTAGTAATGCATTTCATATTTAAATTTTCTGATTTAATTTCATAGAGCCGCAGTCACTCACAGAATATAGGCATGTACTGTAGCATCTCATTTTATTCAGCAGAAGCTGATTATTCCCGTTTGGCTACTTTGCCGCCTCTGTACAGTATATTACAATAGAAAAAAGTTATAGTGTCAGTGAAAAAAGCACCTCATGACAGATACTGTACACAAGCTCATGTCTAAATACTGTATACTGTAAGCAGTGACATTAAGGGGTACAGTACTGTATATGCAATTGCGGTCGAATTCCGGCAGGAATACGGAAAAAATGGACACGGGATCCCCCATCTTTTTAGAACCAGCACCGGGCTCTGCGCCTGGTCCTGGTGCAAAAAATAAGGGGGACAAAAAAGCGTAGGGGTTCCCCATATTTTTTGAATCAGCACTGGGCTCCACTAGCTGGACAGATAATGCACAGCCGGGGGACACTTTTATACCGGTCCCTGCGGCCATGGAATTAAATACCCAACTAGTCACACCTGGCCGGGGTACCCTGGAGGAGTGGGGGCCCCTTAAATCAAGGGGACCCCCCCTCCAGCCACTCGATTATCTCTATCACCCCTGTGTATTGTAGCTAGGGGATTGTGACGCTCCTTCAGCATTGCCCCGTAGCCTGCAAAATCTGTGCT
This sequence comes from Pseudophryne corroboree, assembly GCF_028390025.1. Taxonomy (NCBI): domain Eukaryota; kingdom Metazoa; phylum Chordata; class Amphibia; order Anura; family Myobatrachidae; genus Pseudophryne; species Pseudophryne corroboree. Next base: position 10,111,154 of record NC_086444.1, on the reverse strand, counting down.
GTTATTTGCTCCATAGCTGAGTGCCTCCTAGGAGCTAGGAGTCACAGGCGGTAGCCATTTCAATTGAGTCTGCCCTGCTATAGAATTGTATGTGTACATTACCGTACGGTGCATAGAACCTTTACAGTAGAAACTCTCCTGCAGCTTTGGCCTGCTTTACTGTATGTACTGTAAAACTTGTGTTTTGTCAGTTTGCTATGCGACCGAGCCCGGTGTAACGTACTGTAATGTGCATAGACCTCGCTTATCTCTGTGTATTTTGGCTAGGGGATTGTGACGCTCCTTCAGCATCGCCCCGTAGCCTGCACAGCTTATGCCATTTCTCATTCCATACCCAACTGCTGCCTGCCACGAGGTGGGGGTTCAGGAGGTGGGGGTTCATGGGTAGTGGTCATTTTGACAGTGTGCTATGCGATTGAGTCCGGTGTACCGTAATACTGTATGCAATCCTACAGTAGCTTATCCCTATCTCCCCTGTGTATTTTGGTTAGGGGATTGTGACGCTCCTTCAGCATTGCCCCATAACCTGCACAAGGGTTCAGGGGCGGCGGCCATTTTGCCAGTGTGCTACAGTATGTGATCGAGTCCGGAGTACCATAATGTGCATACTGTGTATTTTAGCTAGGGGATTGTGACGCTCCTTCAGCATTGCCCCATAGTCTGTACAATCTGGACTATTACTTGCTCCGTAGCCTAGGGCCTCTGTGGGGCAAGGAGTCATAGGTGGTAGCCATTTCTATTCAGTCTGCCCAGCTACAGAATTGTATGTGTACTGTACGGAGCATAGAACCTTAACCTGCATAGAACCTGCACATTATGGTACACCGGACTCGATCGCATAGAACCGCTCATGCAGCTTTGCCCTGGTTTATGTGAATAAAAAAAATAATAAAGTGTCTGAAAAAAACTAACATGCATTCGTACTTAAGGAATCGAACCCTGGACTCTGAGTATAGGAAGCGAAACACTTCACCACTTCGCCGCAGACAAATGTATAAATCCGTTGGTTTTGATTATGCTGTAATGGCTACGGGATTAGGACGATAACATACTGTACAAAATTCCTAATCTTGAGAGGCAATAGTGAACTTGTAACACACATCCATTTGCGACAGTGTACACTACTGGTTTTACAGTACTGTATGTTTTGTCTGCGGGACTTGGACGCTCACATACAGTATTCATAAAGTATTGTAGATGGATCATATACTGTATGCTGTACTATTTGCGTCGGTGTCGTATATACAGTACTGTATTAAATAATGCAGCGTAATGAGTATTTACTGTATGCAGCGTAATGAGACGCCTTAGTAAAGTAGTCCTTATTATGTATTTCAGTATTGTATTTTACGGGAGACCACACGCATGCGCAGTGGTGATTGTAAAAAGCGACATCTGGTGGCTGATCGCAGGTATTACACGTAAAGGTAACGCCAAACGTCAAATGTCTGTCTCCGTGCGATTAGATAGCCTCTCTGTGACTAGGCGCGCCTCGCTACGCCCCAGTACGCTGCGTATGGTCGAACGGGACAAACGCCTCAGCCACTCAAGATAAAGGTGGCTACATCTGTATTGTATGGTCATGCCCCTTTCCCACAAGATCATGTCCCTTTTTTGCACATGCACCTTCCCTATTTCAAATATGGGGGGCTCCAATCCCTTACTTTTCCAGGGGCGCTCAGACTCCTAGATACACCCCTTCCTGGCACCAAGTTCCACCTCTGTCCATTCCTGCTGCTATCTAGTGATCACACGATGATTGTAGTAGCCCATACTCTTGTATGTATAGGTTTAGGTGGCGTCCTAAGTGTCATTGAGTCTGTCAAACTTTAAAACTCTAAGGTAACAATGGGTTGTTGTCACTGGCAGAATACCTTGCTTGTGTTACTCTAGTGAACTTATATAATCACTCTTCAGGTGTTTCTTAACAGTCTGCGAGTACATGAAGTCACAGTGTGGGAGTACATGAAGTAACAGTGTGGGAGTACATGGAGTCACAGTGCGGGAGTACATGAAGTCACAGTGTGGGAGTACATGAAGTCACAGTGTGGGAGCACATGAAGTCACAGTGTGGGAGTACATGAAGTCACAGTGTGGGAGTACATGAAGTCACAGTGTATGAGTACATGAAGTCACAGTGTGCGAGTACAAGAAGTCACAGGGGTAAATTTACTAAGCTCCCGATTTTGACCGAGATGCCGTTTTTTCATCAAAGTGTCATCTCGGTAATTTACTAAGCACTAATCACGGCAGAGATGAGGGCATTCGTAATTTTTTGCAAGTCCAAGTAAAAACTTACGAATGAATACACCATCGGTCAAATTACGCCTGTTTAGATATGAATCTCGGTCATTTACTAACCATTCGTAATTGTAATTGCTGCCGTGAAAATGCTTTTGCGGCCGCGAAAAATTAAAATTCGTAAAAAATTCCTAAAAAAAAAACGCGCCAGCATGTGAAAAGCGTGTTTACATGTGTACTCAATTATCCATTACTCACACCTGAATGTTTGGCCCTATAAAAGTGTTCCAGGCACATTTTGAATTTCTCTCACTCTGAAATGGCGGCTGTGGTGTGTGCCAATGAATTTATGTTTGCTGTGGGATACCTTAGACTGCTCCATGAGGCTTCCAGGAATCAGGCCCAGGTAAGTGAACATGGTCAACAGGTTGTCCAGGTGCCGCGGAGGCTGCGCCAGCCTCGTTTTTTTAGAGGGCGTTTAAACTTAAACGCATTGTCCGATGATAGGGTCATACAGATGTTCTGCTTAAATAGAACCAACATTTTCCACCTGTATGACCTTGTCAAACTGGGCCTAGACCCTGAGACAGCACGCTCTCGCTCTGTCTCAGGCCTACACAAACTCCTGGCTGTGTTACACTTTATGGCTACTGGGAGCTTCCAGGCTGTGGCAGGCGACGTCATTGGTATCTCACAGCCCACCTTTTCCAGATATTTGAATCAGGTGAGTCTAAAAATACATATGCGGTTATGTCTAAGTGTTGCTTCTGTAAGTACAAACAACACAGTATTGTATAGAATACCTAACATGACACTCACCTTAGCTTCTTTAATGTCCACTCAGGTTTTGGATGTGTTGGATCCACACATTAATGCCTCAATCTGCTTCCCTACCGAGGAGTCGGAGTGGCGTGCTGTCAGGGTAGCTTTCTATGAGCTTGCTGGCATGCCCAATGTGCGGGGGGCCATAGATTGCACACACGTTCAGCTGAGATCACCTAGGGGCCGGCAATACATATATACAAATAGACATCTGGCCCAATCAACTAATGTCCAGGTGGTCTGTGATGCAAACTTTAAAATTATGAGTGTTGTTGCAGGTTACCCTGGTGGCTGCCATGACTCCTTCATCCTCAGTCAGTCATCGCTCTTCGATAAATTTGAGGACGGACAAATGCCTGATGGCTGGCTGTTGGGTATGTTTAAACTATTTTGTGTGTATGTACTAATGTTGACTATATCTGTTTTTCAGGTGATGGGGGTTACGGCTGCTACTCTTGGCTCCTTACTCCATTGCCCCTACCTGATTCTCCTGCTGAACACAGTTACAATCATGCACATAAGGCTACGCGGAATGTGATAGAAAGATGTTTTGGTGTGCTGAAGTCACGTTTTCGGTGTCTGGATAAATCTGCAGGCCTTTTGTTGTATAGTCCCTCAAAGGTGACTCGAATTGTATTCTGCTGCTGTTTTCTCCATAATCTGTGTTTAAGTCAACATCTGGCACATGATGAGGGAGAAAGCAGTCAGCAAGCAGAGGAGTTAGAACCATCTGGTGACAGTGTGAGTACATATGTAGGGAGGCAGGTACGGCAAGAAGTGATCCAGCGGTATTTTTCCGGTAAGTTTTTGTAGGATGTAATTATCCTTGACTAAACACTTTGCAATACTTTCTATTGTGTGTTTTGTTACTTACTGTTTGTTGTTTATAGTGGTGTGTACATTGTACTTAGTTTATGTTAGAAATATATTTTCAGTCATTACCCATGAAAAACATACATACATACATATCAGCTTCTACAATGTTTGAGACGGACACAGGAAGTTGTGTGTTTGTCAAAATCAAATTTTTATTTTGAAAAAAACATTTTTCAAATTTTTTATTTTTTACGCTTGTGTGTGCTGGGTGCTGTGCTTTGTGCTGGATCACTGGCACGTGCTCTGGAGGAACGCCGAACAGGGGAGGTTACTGGCGTTTGGATAGGGGTCGTGGTCCCAGAGCTGGAGGTCACTTGTTGAGCTGCCATCAATGTGATGTTGTTGCTCAAATTATTAATGCTAGCATTCAGTTGAGTGTTGGTTGCAGTGTGGCTGGCTACAATCCGGGAGAACGACTCATTCACAACCTGGTTGTGCTGAATGAGCTGAACGAGTGCCTGCTGATGGCGCTGTTGCTCATCAATGATGCGCGTTAAATGAGCCAGCATTTGGTTGTTGTCAGCCCTTATTTGCTCCATCGATGTTGCGATTCGGCCAACTTGTACAATCAGTCTGCCCGAGTTGCGACTAATGCGCGGTAGATGATGGGGCAGACTGGCAAGGTGTTGGGTATGTGCGGTCAGGCTGGCATTGCTTTGGGCCTGTTGGCTTCTCCAACTGGCCCAAAAGTCATCTGGTATTTGTGTTTGGGGTGGAGCTTGTGCCAGTTGTGGACTCATGGAGGCTTGGGGGATATCCTGCAGCTGTATTGGCTGGCTCGGGTCAACAGGTGTAAGTTGCAGTGTGATGGTTGCCTGTTGGTCTTGTCCCTGCTGGTCCACGTCGGCCATCAAGCTGTGCTCTGTATGGGGAGGCCAACATGCAATGTTTATTTTTCGAGTAATTTTTTTGCTAGTTCTACACATTACTACATTCATAATACTCCATTTGTATAGTTGTTAGAGTTGTTTTTCTAAACTTATAATGTGTGTTTTCGCCAAAAACATATATACCATCACAGGCGTGCACATAGACAGACTTGAGTAATCCTCACCTAACTACCTCCCCTCCACAGCATTACAGTGTTATGTCACCTCCCCTGTCCACGATATAGACAGCTTACCTGGATAGTCCAGAGGAGCGGAGCAAGTAAGCAGTCTACATACCGGACAGGGGAGATGTGTGAACACTATAATGTTGTGGTGGGTGTTTTTTTGCTTAATTTTTTATTTGTTTTTAAATTTATTTTAATGTGCACGTGTGTGGCCTAAATTTTAACAAATGTATGTTCTTTGGAAAAAATGATGTTGGCGATATCAACCACTAAGACCTGGAAAAATTATGCATTTTAACCTTTAGCAATTGAAGACGTAACATCACATTGCTTGTTATGGCAAACATGTAATCTCAAATCAAAATCACAACATAGTAACTGGACTGTGTAGATTATTTGCTATGTGTTTAGTTTCTGTTTTGACTCACCAGATAACTGAGGTGATCGGGGCTCATCACTCTGTGGACTCGCCAATAGTGCCAGTGGTGGCTGGGGTGACACTGCAGAAATGCGCCGCCTGGGTGGGGAAGATGGAGCCGCAGATTCCGTGCCAAGACGACGTGTCTTACTTGGCCTCATGGGTAAGTGGCCCGAGCCCTGTGATGGGCGCCTTACAGGAGGTCGGCTTCCAGAAGCAGAACCTATGAGAATATATAAACATTAATATTTTGTACTTCTATGTGTTTGCAGAATATGTGACTACAGTGAAGTCTTACCTGCAATCCCAGCATCATCCAGAGTTGTCTGAGGCCTGTCTGGCCGGCTGGTCTGTCGGACTGTTGAAAAAGTGGAGGAAACATAATTACTAGAGATGAGCGCCTGAAATTTTTCGGGTTTTGTGTTTTGGTTTTGGGTTCGGTTCAGCGGCCGTGTTTTGGGTTCGAACGCGTTTTGGCAAAACCTCACCGAATTATTTTTGTCGGATTCGGGTGTGTTTTGGATTCGGGTGTTTTTTTCCAAAAGCACTAAAAAACAGCTTAAATCATAGAATTTGGGGGTCATTTTGATCCCAAAGTATTATTAACCTCAAAAACCATAATTTACACTCATTTTCAGTCTATTCTGAATACCTCACACCTCACAATATTATTTTTAGTCCTAAAATTTGCACCGAGGTCGCTGTGTGAGTAAGATAAGCGACCCTAGTGGCCGACACAAACACCGGGCCCATCTAGGAGTGGCACTGCAGTGTCACGCAGGATGTCCCTTCCAAAAAACCCTCCCCAAACAGCACATGACGCAAAGAAAAAAAGAGGCGCAATGAGGTAGCTGTGTGAGTAAGATTAGCGACCCTAGTGGCCGACACAAACACCGGGCCCATCTAGGAGTGGCACTGCAGTGTCACGCAGGATGGCCCTTCCAAAAAACCCTCCCCAAACAGCACATGACGCAAAGAAAAAAAGATGCGCAATGAGGTAGCTGACTGTGTGAGTAAGATTAGCGACCCTAGTGGCCGACACAAACACCGGGCCCATCTAGGAGTGGCACTGCAGTGTCACGCAGGATGGCCCTTCCAAAAAACCCTCCCCAAACAGCACATGACGCAAAGAAAAAAAGAGGCGCAATGAGGTAGCTGACTGTGTGAGTAAGATTAGCGACCCTAGTGGCCGACACAAACACCGGGCCCATCTAGGAGTGGCACTGCAGTGTCACGCAGGATGTCCCTTCCAAAAAACCCTCCCCAAACAGCACATGACGCAAAGAAAAAAAGAGGCGCAATGAGGTAGCTGTGTGAGTAAGATTAGCGACCCTAGTGGCCGACACAAACACCGGGCCCATCTAGGAGTGGCACTGCAGTGTCACGCAGGATGTCCCTTCCAAAAAACCCTCCCCAAACAGCACATGACGCAAAGAAAAAAAGAGGCGCAATGAGGTAGCTGACTGTGTGAGTAAGATTAGCGACCCTAGTGGCCGACACAAACACCGGGCCCATTTAGGAGTGGCACTGCAGTGTCACGCAGGATGTCCCTTCCAAAAAACCCTCCCCAATCAGCACATGATGCAAAGAAAAAGAAAAGAAAAAAGAGGTGCAAGATGGAATTATCCTTGGGCCCTCCCACCCACCCTTATGTTGTATAAACAAAACAGGACATGCACACTTTAACCAACCCATCATTTCAGTGACAGGGTCTGCCACACGACTGTGACTGATATGACGGGTTGGTTTGGACCCCCCCCAAAAAAGAAGCAATTAATCTCTCCTTGCACAAACTGGCTCTACAGAGGCAAGATGTCCACCTCATCTTCACCCTCCGATATATCACCGTGTACATCCCCCTCCTCACAGATTATCAATTCGTCCCCACTGGAATCCACCATCTCAGCTCCCTGTGTACTTTGTGGAGGCAATTGCTGCTGGTCAATGTCTCCGCGGAGGAATTGATTATAATTCATTTTAATGAACATCATCTTCTCCACATTTTCTGGATGTAACCTCGTACGCCGATTGCTGACAAGGTGAGCGGCGGCACTAAACACTCTTTCGGAGTACACACTTGTGGGAGGGCAACTTAGGTAGAATAAAGCCAGTTTGTGCAAGGGCCTCCAAATTGCCTCTTTTTCCTGCCAGTATAAGTACGGACTGTGTGACGTGCCTACTTGGATGCGGTCACTCATATAATCCTCCACCATTCTATCAATGTTGAGAGAATCATATGCAGTGACAGTAGACGACATGTCCGTAATCGTTGTCAGGTCCTTCAGTCCGGACCAGATGTCAGCATCAGCAGTCGCTCCAGACTGCCCTGCATCACCGCCAGCGGGTGGGCTCGGAATTCTGAGCCTTTTCCTCGCACCCCCAGTTGCGGGAGAATGTGAAGGAGGAGATGTTGACAGGTCGCGTTCCGCTTGACTTGACAATTTTGTCACCAGCAGGTCTTTCAACCCCAGCAGACCTGTGTCTGCCGGAAAGAGAGATCCAAGGTAGGCTTTAAATCTAGGATCGAGCACGGTGGCCAAAATGTAGTGCTCTGATTTCAACAGATTGACCACCCGTGAATCCTTGTTAAGCGAATTAAGGGCTGCATCCACAAGTCCCACATGCCTAGCGGAATCGCTCCCTTTTAGCTCCTTCTTCAATGCCTCCAGCTTCTTCTGCAAAAGCCTGATGAGGGGAATGACCTGACTCAGGCTGGCAGTGTCTGAACTGACTTCACGTGTGGCAAGTTCAAAGGGCATCAGAACCTTGCACAACGTTGAAATCATTCTCCACTGCACTTGAGACAGGTGCATTCCATCTCCTATATCGTGCTCAATTGTATAGGCTTGAATGGCCTTTTGCTGCTCCTCCAACCTCTGAAGCATATAGAGGGTTGAATTCCACCTCGTTACCACTTCTTGCTTCAGATGATGGCAGGGCAGGTTCAGTAGTTTTTGGTGGTGCTCCAGTCTTCTGTACGTGGTGCCTGTACGCCGAAAGTGTCCCGCAATTTTTCTGGCCACCGACAGCATCTCTTGCACGCCCCTGTCGTTTTTAAAAAAATTCTGCACCACCAAATTCAAGGTATGTGCAAAACATGGGACGTGCTGGAATTTGCCCATATTTAATGCACACACAATATTGCTGGCGTTGTCCGATGCCACAAATCCACAGGAGAGTCCAATTGGGGTAAGCCATTCCGCGATGATCTTCCTCAGTTGCCGTAAGAGGTTTTCAGCTGTGTGCGTATTCTGGAAAGCGGTGATACAAAGCGTAGCCTGCCTAGGAAAGAGTTGGCGTTTGCGAGATGCTGCTACTGGTGCCGCCGCTGCTGTTCTTGCGGCGGGAGTCCATACATCTACCCAGTGGGCTGTCACAGTCATATAGTCCTGACCCTGCCCTGCTCCACTTGTCCACATGTCCGTGGTTAAGTGGACATTGGGTACAACTGCATTTTTTAGGAGACTGGTGAGTCTTTTTCTGACGTCCGTGTACATTCTCGGTATCGCCTGCCTAGAGAAGTGGAACCTAGATGGTATTTGGTAACGGGGGCACACTGCCTCAATAAATTGTCTAGTTCCCTGTGAACTAACGGCGGATACCGGACGCACGTCTAACACCAACATAGTTGTCAAGGACTCAGTTATCCGCTTTGCAGTAGGATGACTGCTGTGATATTTCATCTTCCTCGCAAAGGACTGTTGAACAGTCAATTGCTTACTGGAAGTAGTACAAGTGGGCTTACGACTTCCCCTCTGGGATGACCATCGACTCCCAGCGGCAACAACAGCAGCGCCAGCAGCAGTAGGCGTTACACGCAAGGATGCATCGGAGGAATCCCAGGCAGGAGAGGACTCGTCAGACTTGCCAGTGACATGGCCTGCAGGACTATTGGCATTCCTGGGGAAGGAGGAAATTGACACTGAGGGAGTTGGTGGGGTGGTTTGCGTGAGCTTGGTTACAAGAGGAAGGGATTTACTGGTCAGTGGACTGCTTCCGCTGTCACCCAAAGTTTTTGAACTTGTCACTGACTTATTATGAATGCGCTGCAGGTGACGTATAATGGAGGATGTTCCGAGGTGGTTAACGTCCTTACCCCTACTTATTACAGCTTGACAAAGGGAACACACGGCTTGACACCTGTTGTCCGCATTTCTGGTGAAATACCTCCACACCGAAGAGCTGATTTTTTTGGTATTTTCACCTGGCATGTCAACGGCCATATTCCTCCCACGGACAACAGGTGTCTCCCCGGGTGCCTGACTTAAACAAACCACCTCACCATCAGAATCCTCCTGGTCAATTTCCTCCCCAGCGCCAGCAACACCCATATCCTCCTCATCCTGGTGTACTTCAACACTGACATCTTCAATCTGACTATCAGGAACTGGACTGCGGGTGCTCCTTCCAGCACTTGCAGGGGGCGTGCAAATGGTGGAAGGCGCATGCTCTTCACGTCCAGTGTTGGGAAGGTCAGGCATCGCAACCGACACAATTGGACTCTCCTTGTGGATTTGGGATTTCAAAGAACGCACAGTTCTTTGCGGTGCTTTTGCCAGCTTGAGTCTTTTCAGTTTTCTAGCGAGAGGCTGAGTGCTTCCATCCTCATGTGAAGCTGAACCACTAGCCATGAACATAGGCCAGGGCCTCAGCCGTTCCTTGCCACTCCGTGTGGTAAATGGCATATTGGCAAGTTTACGCTTCTCCTCCGACAATTTTATTTTAGGTTTTGGAGTCCTTTTTTTACTGATATTTGGTGTTTTGGTTTTGACATGCTCTGTACTATGCCATTGGGCATCGGCCTTGGCAGACGACGTTGCTGGCATTTCATCGTCTCGGCCATGACTAGTGGCAGCAGCTTCAGCACGAGGTGGAAGTGGATCTTGATCTTTCCCTAATTTTGGAACCTCAACATTTTTGTTCTCCATATTTTAATAGGCACAACTAAAAGGCACCTCAGGTAAACAATGCAGATGGATGGATTGGATACTAGTATACAATTATGGACGGGCTGCCGAGTGCCGACACAGAGGTAGCCACAGCCGTGAACTACCGCACTGTACTGTGTCTGCTCCTAATATATAGACTGGTTGATAAAGAGATAGTATACTCGTAACTAGTATGTATGTATAAAGAAAGAAAAAAAAACCACGGTTAGGTCACTGGTATATACAATTATGGACGGGCTGCCGAGTGCCGACACAGAGGTAGCCACAGCCGTGAACTACCGCACTGTACTGTGTCTGCTGCTAATATATAGACTGGTTGATAAAGAGATAGTATACTCGTAACTAGTATGTATGTATAAAGAAAGAAAAAAAAACCACGGTTTGGTCACTGGTATATACAATTATGGACGGGCTGCCGAGTGCCGACACAGAGGTAGCCACAGCCGTGAACTACCGCACTGTACTGTGTCTGCTGCTAATATATAGACTGGTTGATAAAGAGATAGTATACTCGTAACTAGTATGTATGTATAAAGAAAGAAAAAAAAACCACGGTTAGGTCACTGGTATATACAATTATGGACGGGCTGCGGAGTGCCGACACAGAGGTAGCCACAGCCGTGAACTACCGCACTGTACTGTGTCTGCTGCTAATATATAGACTGGTTGATAAAGAGATAGTATCGTAACTAGTATGTATGTATAAAGAAAGAAAAAAAAACCACGGTTAGGTGGTATATACAATTATGGACGGGCTGCCGAGTGCCGACACAGAGGTAGCCACAGCCGTGAACTACCGCACTGTACTGTGTCTGCTGCTAATATATAGACTGGTTGATAAAGAGATAGTATACTCGTAACTAGTATGTATGTATAAAGAAAGAAAAAAAAACCACGGTTAGGTCACTGGTATATACAATTATGGACGGGCTGCCGAGTGCCGACACAGAGGTAGCCACAGCCGTGAACTACCGCACTGTACACTGGTTGATAAAGAGATAGTAGTATACTCGTAACAACTAGTATGACGACGGTATAAAGAATGAAAAAAAAACCACGGTTAGGTGGTATATAATACAATTATGGTTGGACGGACTGCCTGCCGAGTGCCGACACAGAGGTAGCCACAGCCGTGAACTACCGCACTGTACACTGGTTGATAAAGAGATAGTAGTATACTCGTAACAACTAGTATGACGACGGTATAAAGAATGAAAAAATAAACCACGGTTAGGTGGTATATAATACAATTATGGTTGGACGGACTGCCTGCCGAGTGCCGACACAGAGGTAGCCACAGCCGTGAACTACCGCACTGTACACTGGTTGATAAAGAGATAGTAGTATACTCGTAACAACTAGTATGACGACGGTATAAAGAACGAAAAAAAAACCACGGTTAGGTGGTATATATTATAATACAATTATGGATGGACGGACTGCCTGCCGAGTTCCGACACAGAGGTAGCCACAGCCGTGAACTACCGCACTGTACACTGGTTGATAAAGAGATAGTAGTATACTCGTAACAACTAGTATGACGACGGTATAAAGAACGAAAAAAAAACCACGGTTAGGTGGTATATATTATAATACAATTATGGATGGACGGACTGCCTGCCGAGTTCCGACACAGAGGTAGCCACAGCCGTGAACTACCGCACTGTACACTGGTTGATAAAGAGATAGTAGTATACTCGTAACAACTAGTATGACTATGACGACGGTATAAAGAAAGAAAAAAAAAACCACGGTTAGGTGGTATATAATACAATTATGGATGGACGGACTGCCTGCCGAGTGCCGACACAGAGGTAGCCACAGCCGTGAACTACCGCACTGTACTGTGTCTGCTGCTAATATAGACTGGTTGATAAAGAGATAGTATACAATACTACTAATATACTGGTGGTCAGGCACTGGTCACCACTAGTCACACTGGCAGTGGCACTCCTGCAGCAAAAGTGTGCACTGTTTAATTTTAATATAATATTATTTATCATGTACTCCTGGCTCCTGCTATAACAACCTGCAGTGCTCCCCAGTCTCCCCCACAATTATAAGCTTTATATACAATACATTGATGTGCAGCACACTGGGCTGAGCAGTGCACACAGACTGAGTCACTGTGTGACTGTGTATCGTTTTTTTCAGGCAGAGAACGGATATATTAAATAAAACAAACAACTGCACTGTCTCTGGTGGTCACTGGTCACTGTGGTCGTCAGTCACTAAACTCTGTCTGCACTCTGCACTCTCTTCTAATCTACAGTATCACAGCAATCTCTCTCTCTTCTAAATCTAATCTAAATGGAGAGGACGCCAGCCACGTCCTCTCCCTATCAATCTCAATGCACGTGTGAAAATGGCGGCGACGCGCGGCTCCTTATATAGAATCCGAGTCTCGCGAGAATCCGACAGCGTCATGATGACGTTCGGGCGCGCTCGGGTTAACCGAGCAAGGCGGGAAGATCCGAGTCGCTCGGACCCGTGAAAAAAAAAGTGAAGTTCGTGCGGGTTCGGATTCAAAGAAACCGAACCCGCTCATCTCTAATAATTACCATGCTTTGTGTAAAAATTACAACTGCAAAGCCTTAGTGTACTGTAACCATCTATTAGGGATTCAAAAATAAACTATTTTCTGCTTAAGATCTTCGTGCTTCCTTAATTTTTGGAGTTTCTAAAAATATACATGGTGTTGCTCTTAAAAAATCTTGAACAATAGAGAATTATGCGTCAGATATTGCAAAGATTGACTACTTGCAAATGTTACCAAAATGTAATGTTGAATTAATAGTACCTTTTTTAGGAAGTAAATAAATCATAAATTTAAAAATACAATTAGATACAACACCGATATCCAAGCAATATCGCAAAATTATTATGGCAAATACACATACCAGCAGGCATTGCACCTGTTTTTGCGCAAAAATTAGACTAAAAAACAGCCAAGGCAAGATGGAAAATGCAATTTCAAAACACAAACACACCTTAAGGGTGCATAGGCCTGCAATATCTGACCCCCAATTTTTGCATCCTTTACCCTTAAAAAATGAATACAAAAACATTTTGAGGACATTTAAAAAAAAATTAAAAAAATCAAACTCACCATCCTGCATGGGTCGGTCCGAATCCTGGACATGAGTAGCAGACACCACTTCAGCAGGAATCAATGCCCGCACAGGCTCCTCCCACTCCCGATAGGTTGCCCGGAAAGGGGGGCCACCTCCGGTTTTTCGTGCAGATTTGGCCTCTTTGGCCATCTTGGCCTTGACACGCCGCTTTATATCATAGAACCTCTTGCGGCACGTGTCCTCAGTCCGCCTCACCACACCCTCACTATTGACGGCAACTATTACTTGCCCCCACAGGACAGACTTCCTGCGGGAGGACACCTTGGCAGCATCCTGACCAAACAATTGGCGATGGTGCTTCATCAGCTCACGCACCAACGCCATGTTTTCAGCATAGCTGAACTTAATATTCCTGCCAGTCTTGGTAGTGGTGCGTGGCTGCGGAGCCACAACACCATCACTATCACTGGAGAATACAGCAACAGGCACCCCCTCCTCCTCCTCCTCACTAACCTCCTCCCTCTCACTACCCCCCTCCACCTCACTAACAGCCTCCACCTCACTAACAGCCTCCACCTCACTACCAGCCTCCACCTCACTACCAGCCTCCACCTCACTAACCTCCGCCACCACACTGACCTCTGAGTCTGACATAATGACAAACGACAAAAAACACAGAAAAATCAAAACACAAAACACACTCCTCCACTACTACTACTACTACACACCACACAGCCAACACACACGCTCACTCACTCACAAACAATGACAAAAGACTTTAAAAAAAAACAAGGACAAAAAAGTTGACAAACTGAGAAAAAACAATACTACAAATATGACAAGACTACTTACACACACAGTACAGCACTCAACAATCACAAAACTCCTCTCCAAATCCGCCAACAACTCCACCAAACTCACCAACTCCAAATACACCTTCCTCTCTCCTCTCCACTAGCTAAACCCACGAGGTGCGGTGTGTTTGGGGCGGTTTTATACTATTCTGCACAGACACTCCTCCTTCACGAATACAACCAATCACGGACGCGTGACAAAAACGAAACTTAGGACTAAAAACGCGGCAGCAATTTCTAAATCACTGCCGTAACAGACATGTGACGCAGTCGTAAAAAAAACCAACTTCGCGGCCGCGAAACAACAAACGCGGCCGCATTCTACAGCAGAAAACCACGAATGACATCGACATCGGAAGAAAAGAAAAACACGAATACGACAGCTTAGTAAATTAGTCGTAATCAATTCAAAAAGTTGCAATTTTACACTGTCGATGTCATTCGTGATTGAACTTTGACATGAATCTGGAAAATATGAATCTTAGTAAATTTCCCCCACAGTGTGGGAGTACATGAAGTCACAGTGTGGGAGTACATGAAGTCACAGTGTGGGAGTACATGAAGTCACAGTGCGGAAATACATGAAGTCACAGTGTGGGAGTACATGAAGTCACAGTGTGGGAGTACATGAAGTCACAGTGTGGGAGTACATGAAATCACACACAGTCTGTGAGTACATGAAGTCACAGTGTGGGAGTACATGAAGTCACAGTCTGTGAGTACATGAAGTCACAGTGTGGGAGTACATGAAGTCACAGTGTGGGAGTACATGAGGTCACAGTGTGGGAGTACATGAAGTCACAGTGTGGGAGTACATGAAGTCACAGTATGAGAGTACATGAAGTCACAGTGTGCGAGTACATGAAGTCACATAGTGTGAGTACATGAAGTCACAGTGTGGGAGTACATGAAGTCACAGTGTGGGAGTACATGAAGTCACAGTGTGCGAGTACATGAAGTCACAGTGTGGGAGTACATGAAGTCACAGTGTGGGAGTACATGAAGTCACAGTATGAGAGTACATGAAGTCACAGTGTGCGAGTACATGAAGTCACATAGTGGGAGCACATGAAGTCACAGTCTGCGAGTACATGAAGTCACAGTGTGGGAGTACATGAAGTCACATTCTGCGAGTATATGAAGTCACAGTGTGGGAGTACATGAAGTCACAGTCTGCGAGTACATGAAGTCACAGTGTGTGAGTTCATGAAGTCACAGTCTGCGAGTACATGAAGTCACAGTGTGGGAGTACATGAAGTCACAGTGTGTGAGTTCATGAAGTCACAGTCTGCGAGTACATGAAGTCACAGTATGAGAGTACATGAAGTCACAGTGTGCGAGTACATGAAGTCACAGTGCGGGAGTACATTAAGTCACAGTCTGCGAGTACATGAAGTCACAGTGTGGGAGTACATGAAGTCACATTCTGCGAGTACATGAAGTCACAGTGTGGGAGTACATGAAGTCACAGTCTGCGAGTACATGAAGTCACAGTGTGTGAGTTCATGAAGTCACAGTCTGCGAGTACATGAAGTCACAGTGTGGGAGTACATGAAGTCACAGTGTGTGAGTTATTGAAGTCACAGTCTGCAAGAACATGAAGTCACAGTGCGGCAATACATGAAGTCATAGTGCGGGAGTATACGAAGTCATAGTCTGCAAGTACATGAAGTCACAGTCTGCGAGTATATGAAGTCACAGTCTGCGAGTACATGAAGTCACAGTGTGCGAGCATATGAAGTCACAGTCTGTGAGTACATGAAGTCACAGTGTTTGAGTACATGAAGTCACAGTCTAGGAGTACATGAAGTCATAGTGTGGGAGTACATGAAGTCACAGTGTGGGAGTACATGAAGTCACAGTGTGCGAGTACATGAAGTCACAGTCTGCGAGTACATGAAGTCACAGTCTGCAAGTACATGAAGTCACAGTCTGCGAGTACATGAAGTCACAGTGTGGGAGTACATGAAGTCACAGTCTGCGAGTACATGAAGTCATAGTGTGGGAGTACATGAAGTCACAGTGTGGTAGTACATGAAGTCACAGTGTGGGAGTACATGAAGTCACAGTGCGGGAATACATGAAGTCACAGTGTGGGAGTACATGAAGTCACAGTGTGGGAGTACATGAAGTCACAGTGTAGGAGTACATGAAGTCACAGTGTGCGAGTACATGAAGTTACATTGTGGGAGTACATGAAGTCACAGTGTGCGAGTACATGAAGTCACAGTGTGGGAGTACATGAAGTCACAGTGTGGGAGTACATGAAGTCACAGTGTGCGAGTACATGAAGTCACAGTGTGGGAGTACATGAAGTCACAGTGTGCGAGTACATGAAGTCACAGTGTGGGAGTACATGAAGTCACAGTGTGCGAGTACATGAAGTTACATTGTGGGAGTACATGAAGTCACAGTGTGCGAGTACATGAAGTCACAGTGCGGGAGTACATGAAGTCACAGTGCGGGAGTACATGAAGTCACAGTGTGGGAGTACATGAAGTCACAGTGTGGGAGTACATGAAGTCACATTCTGCGAGTACATGAAGTCACAGTGTGGGAGTACATGAAGTCACAGTCTGCGAGTACATGAAGTCACAGTGTGTGAGTTCATGAAGTCACAGTCTGCGAGTACATGAAGTCACAGTGTGGGAGTACATGAAGTCACAGTGTGTGAGTTATTGAAGTCACAGTCTGCAAGTACATGAAGTCACAGTGCGGCAATACATGAAGTCATAGTGCGGGAGTATATGAAGTCATAGTCTGCAAGTACATGAAGTCACAGTCTGCGAGTATATGAAGTCACAGTCTGCGAGTACATGAAGTCACAGTGTGCGAGCATATGAAGTCACAGTCTGTGAGTACATGAAGTCACAGTGTTTGAGTACATGAAGTCACAGTCTAGGAGTACATGAAGTCATAGTGTGGGAGTACATGAAGTCACAGTGTGGGAGTACATGAAGTCACAGTGTGCGAGTACATGAAGTCACAGTCTGCGAGTACATGAAGTCACAGTCTGCAAGTACATGAAGTCACAGTCTGCGAGTACATGAAGTCACAGTGTGGGAGTACATGAAGTCACAGTCTGCGAGTACATGAAGTCATAGTGTGGGAGTACATGAAGTCACAGTGTGGTAGTACATGAAGTCACAGTGTGGGAGTACATGAAGTCACAGTGCGGGAATACATGAAGTCACAGTGTGGGAGTACATGAAGTCACAGTGTGGGAGTACATGAAGTCACAGTGTAGGAGTACATGAAGTCACAGTGTGCGAGTACATGAAGTTACATTGTGGGAGTACATGAAGTCACAGTGTGCGAGTACATGAAGTCACAGTGTGGGAGTACATGAAGTCACAGTGTGGGAGTACATGAAGTCACAGTGTGCGAGTACATGAAGTCACAGTGTGGGAGTACATGAAGTCACAGTGTGCGAGTACATGAAGTCACAGTGTGGGAGTACATGAAGTCACAGTGTGCGAGTACATGAAGTTACATTGTGGGAGTACATGAAGTCACAGTGTGCGAGTACATGAAGTCACAGTGCGGGAGTACATGAAGTCACAGTGCGGGAGTACATGAAGTCACAGTGTGGGAGTACATGAAGTCACAGTGTGGGAGTACATTAAGTCACAGTGCGGGAGTACATGAAGTCACAGTGTGCGAGTACATGAAGTCACAGTCTGCAAGTTCATGAAGTCACAGTCTGCGAGTACATGAAGTCACAGTGTGGGAGTACATGAAGTCACAGTGTGGGAGTACATGAAGTCACAGTGCGGGGCTACATGAAGTCACAGTGTGGGAGTACATGAAGTCACCGTGTGGGAGTACATGAAGTCACAGTGTGGGAGTACATGAAGTCACAGTCTGCAAGTACATGAAGTCACAGTCTACAAGTACATGAAGTCACAGTCTGCGAGTACATGAAGTCACAGTGTGGGAGTACATGAAGTCACAGTGTGCGAGTACATGAAGTCACCGTGCGGGAGTACATGAAGTCACAGTTTGCGAGTACATGAAGTCACAGTGCGGGAGTACATGAAGTCACAGTGTGGGAGTACATGAAGTCACAGTGCGGGAGTACATGAAGTCACAGTGTGGGAGTACATGAAGTCACAGTGCGGGAGTACATGAAGTCACAGTGTGCGAGTACATGTAGTCACAGTCTGCAAGTACATGAAGTCACAGTCTGCGAGTACATGAAGTCACAGTGTGGGAGTACATGAAGTCACAGTGTGCGAGTACATGAAGTCACCGTGCGGGAGTACATGAAGTCACAGTTTGCGAGTACATGAAGTCACAGTGTGGGAGTACATGAAGTCACAGTGCGGGAGTACATGAAGTCACAGTGTGCGAGTACATGAAGTCACCGTGCGGGAGTACATGAAGTCACAGTGTGCGAGTACATGAAGTCACCGTGCGGGAGTACATGAAGTCACAGTTTGCGAGTACATGAAGTCACAGTGTGGGAGTACATGAAGTCACAGTTTGCGAGTACATGAAGTCACAGTGTGGGAGTACATGAAGTCACAGTGTGGGAGTACATGAAGTCACAGTGTGCGAGTACATGAAGTCACAGTGTGTGAGTACATGAAGTCACAGTGCGGGAGTACATGAAGTCACAGTGTGCGAGTACATGAAGTCACCGTGCGGGAGTACATGAAGTCACAGTTTGCGAGTACATGAAGTCACAGTGTGGGAGTACATGAAGTCACAGTGTGGGAGTACATGAAGTCACAGTGTGGGAGTACATGAAGTTACATTGTGGGAGTACATGAAGTCACAGTGTGCGAGTACATGAAGTCACAGTGCGGGAGTACGTGAAGTCACAGTGTGGGAGTACATGAAGTCACAGTGTGGGAGTACATGAAGTCACAGTGTGCGAGTACATGAAGTTACATTGTGGGAGTACATGAAGTCACAGTGTGCGAGTACATGAAGTCACAGTGCGGGAGTACATGAAGTCACAGTGTGGGAGTACATGAAGTCACAGTGTGCGAGTACATGAAGTCACAGTCTGCGAGTACATGAAGTCACAGTCTGCAAGTACATGAAGTCACAGTCTGCGAGTACATGAAGTCACAGTGTGGGAGTACATGAAGTCACAGTCTGCGAGTACATGAAGTCACAGTGTGGGAGTACATGAAGTTACATTGTGGGAGTACATGAAGTCACCGTGTGGGAGTACATGAAGTCACAGTGTGGGAGTACATGAAGTCACAGTGCTGGAGTACATGAAGTCACAGTGTGGGAGTACATGAAGTCACAGTGTGGGAGTACATGAAGTCACAGTGTGGGAGTACATGAAGTCACAGTGTGTGAGTACATGAAGTCACAGTGCGGGAGTACATGAAGTCACAGTGTGCGAGTACATGAAGTCACCGTGCGGGAGTACATGAAGTCACAGTTTGCGAGTACATGAAGTCACAGTGCGAGAGTGTTAGGCGCCGGGGTCCGCTCGTCGGTGCGGCCCGGCACCTAGCAACCAGGGACGCCGTACGCGGACAGCCGCCGGCTCCCTGGCAACGCTGGACGCCGGGCGCACTGAGCCGCACGGACCCTAGCAACGGGGACGCCACTGGCGGACCGCGTTCCCCGTTGCTGGGTCCAGGGTTTATTGAATGTACACCTGTTTCCTGGCCGTGCAGCAAGGCAGCTGCACGGCATTCAGGTAATTAGCCCTGTCAGCGCCTGATTGGAGGACTCCTGTTCATATGCACTCCTAGGGCTTCTCACAGACGCCGGTAATAGCTTCCTGCATGCTGTCTCTGTTTGCTGAGAGTCTGTTTCCAGTCTTGCTGTATCCGGTCGTTCCAGTCTTCAGAAGTCCTGTACTCGGAAGTAGTCATCTTGTTCCTGGAGTCCTGGCTAATCACCGTTTAACATCCAGTGGTGTTCGTGAGTCGCGGCTTTGCCGTGTGTTGCGGCTTGACCGCTTTACTATTTATTATTTGTGTTTTGGAGCATTTCGCGGAGGGTTCCGCTTCCACAGGTCCACTCTGGTATCCGGCGGTGCTGGGTAGGAGTATTGGACAAGTGGATTTTGGTTGTCCTTTTCCCTGGCGGGTTTCCGCACATACTTCAGGTTTTGTTAGTTAGCTTGTTGCCCCTGGCCTGTTGTCAGTCAGAGGTCCTCTTGTTATCATCCTGCCTCGGATTTCCCTTTGTCTCTCATTAAGACCGGGGGGCACCGGAGTTGGGCAGACATAATCCGCCCTTTAAACGTGGCTGCCAGGGGCTCAAGAAACCATAGTCTCGCAAGGGATTTCCGATAGCACGGGTGAGACAATAGAGTTAGGGCGCCAGGGGCAACTAGTCTTTCCTGCTCCCGTTACCTGCATTCCATTCCAGCGCTTTGGTCGTTGTCATAAGATCTCCTCTGGTCAGGAGTGCTGGAATCATAACATTATTACCGGCCATACCAAAACTTAAAATTAAACGGAGTTTAATTTTTTCTCATTCAGTTTTGTAAGAATTTGTCGGCCTCATGAATCCAACAGGTTTAGGACCAAATCCTGGTCAGCTCTTAGTCAGCCAGATTCAAGAACTTAGAACTTACTCAGATGGTTCAGGATCTTTCCCTTCGGGTGAAGTCGCATGAAGATCTTTTACGAACTTCCCCGAGGGTAGTCCCTGAACCAAAAATGCATTTGCCTGACCGTTTTTCTGGTGATAGGAAAGAGTTTTTTAATTTTAAAGAATCCTGTAAACTTTATTTTCGTTCAAGACCGATCTCCTCGGGTACTGAATCTCAGCGGGTCGGGATTATTATTTCTTTGCTCCAGGGGGATCCCCAGACTTGGGCATTTGGCTTAAAAGCAGATGATCCGGTGTTATTGTCAGTAGACGCTTTTTTGGGGTCTTTAGGACTATTGTATGATGACCCTGATAGAGAGGCATCCGCTGAAGGTCAATTGCGCGCTCTCAGACAGGGTAGGAATCCTGCAGAGGTTTATTGTACGGAGTTTCGCCGGTGGTCGAACGACTGTGGCTGGAATGACCCAGCCCTGCGCAGTCAGTTTCGCCTCGGCTTATCAGAGTATATTAAAGACAGTCTCCTCCAGTATCCCGCTCCTGAGACTCTCGATAAACTCATGGAGCTTTCTATTAAGATTGATCGTCGTCTCAGAAAGCGGAGGGCTGAAAAAGGAGCATCGGTCAGGTCAACTCCATGTGTATATTCCATCCCTGAGGACATAGAGGAGCCCATGCAGATAGGTCTCTCTCGGTTGTCTCCTGAAGAAAGAGCCAGAAGGCAAAACTCTGGTCTTTGTTTGTACTGTGGGGGTAAGGGACATTTTGCTCGTAATTGTCCGAATAAGTCGGGAAACGCCTTGACCAGGTGAATTGTGAGGGGGTTCACCTAGGTCTGCAGCTTATCTCCTCGAATAACTCCCTTTTAGTCCCAGCTAAGGTTTCCTTTGGCAGCCTCAGTTCTTCGGTGTCGGCTTTTGTCGACAGTGGAGCCGCAGGAAACTTTATGGATTTAACTTGGGCTAAGGCCTTAGGCATTCCTCAGTTATCTTTGGGTAGGTGTGTCACCATGCATGGCTTAGATGGGAGTCCACTGTCCAATGGGGTTATTTCCCTCTGTACACCCCCTGTACTACTTACGGTAGGAGCTCTTCATTCTGAAAAAATCGAGTTCTTCCTTACCCATTGCCCAGCAGTTCCAGTGGTTCTGGGTCACCCTTGGCTGGCCTTTCACAATCCCACCATTGATTGGCGGTCAGGGGAGATTTCACAATGGGGTACCTTCTGTGATAAGGAATGTATTTCGTTTCCAGTCAGAATAGCAGCTGCCATTCCTGAACTCATTCCCGTGGAATACCAGGAGTTTGCTGATGTGTTCTCCAAGGGCAATGCAGACATTCTGCCTCCCCATCGGCCTTATGATTGCGCCATTGAGCTAATTCCTGGTGCCGCATTGCCAAAGGGAAGGTTATATGCTTTATCCGGGCCAGAAACTGCGGCCATGAATGATTATGTTAAGGAGAGCCTAGGGAAAGGATTTATTAGGCCATCAAAATCTCCTTTAAGTGCAGGCTTCTTCTTTGTGGAGAAAAAGGATGGCTCGCTTAGACCTTGCATTGACTATAGAGCCCTAAATAAAATCTCAGTTAAAAATACTTATCCTCTGCCGCTGATTTCTGTCCTCTTTGATCAGCTGCGTTCGGCTGTGATTTTTTCCAAAATTGACCTAAGAGGAGCGTATAACCTCATCCGAATCAGGTCTGGAGATGAGTGGAAGACAGCCTTCAGTACTCAGTCGGGTCACTACGAGTACCTAGTGATGCCGTTCGGCTTGTCTAACGCTCCAGCAGTTTTCCAGGACCTCATTAACGATGTGCTCCGTGACTTCCTAGGGAAATTCGTGGTCGTTTACTTAGACGACATCCTGATTTATTCTGACTCAATTGAACAACATGTTACCCAGGTGCGTCAGGTTCTTCAAAAGTTACGTGAGAATCATCTATATGCCAAACTGGAGAAATGTGAGTTTCATGTCACGGAGGTATCTTTTTTAGGGTACATTATTTCCCCTCGGGGATTTTTCATGGAACCTAAGAAGCTCCAGGCCATCCAATTTAAAAGCAATTCAGCGCTTTTTAGGGTTTGCGAATTATTATAGGAGGTTCATTCATTCTTTTTCCGACCTGGTTGCTCCCATTGTGGCCCTGACAAAGAAAGGAGCGGATCCTACCAACTGGTCGCGTGAAGCGGAGTTGTCCTTTCGGGCCTTGAAACAAGCTTTTGTCTCGGCTCCAGTCCTCAGACATCCCAATCCTGGATTGCCCTTCGTTGTGGAGGTTGATGCCTCGGAGGTTGGAGTGGGGGCTATACTATCTCAAAAGGATCCGGAGTCTCTGGAACTACATCCTTGTGCCTTTATGTCCAGGAAATTCTCCTCCGCTGAATCCAACTATGACGTTGGTAACCTGGAATTACTGGCAATAAAATGGGCTTTCGAGGAGTGGAGGCATTGGCTGGAGGGAGCAACACATACTATTTCAGTATTGACTGACCATAAAAACCTGCAATACATCGAATCAGCTAAACGGCTGAATGCCCGGCAGGCTCGTTGGGCTTTATTCTTTACTCGTTTCAAATTTATTATAACTTTCAGGCCAAGTTCCAAGAATACCAAGGCAGATGCTCTGTCACGCAGTTTTCTTCCGGTTCACGATAACAGTCCTGTTACTCCCATACTTCCATCTTCAGTCATTTGGCAGGCCTCACACAAGATTTATTTACCCAGTTAAAACAGCTTCAACACCAAGCTCCTGGAAATACTCCTGCTGGTCGTCTTTACGTCCCTGAGTTCTTGAGAGCTACTGTTTTGACTGAGTTCCATGATAACAAAGTTTCCGGGCATCCAGGGATCTCTAAGACGTTGGAGTTAGTCTCCCTCTCAGTATGGTGGCCTGGTCTTTCTAAAGACGTTAAGGAGTTTGTTTTTTCATGTCAGGTTTGTGCACAGCATAAGGTTCCCCGTTCCTTGCCTATCGGGCAACTTATGCCCTTAAATGTACCTCTCAGGCCATGGTCTCATATTTCCATGGATTTTGTGGTAGACCTTCCCCTTTCAGCTGGATGCAGAGTCATTTGGGTGGTAGTGGACCGTTTTAGCAAGATGGCTCATTTCATTGCCCTTCCCCGACTGCCATCTGCCCAAGGATTGGCAGTTTTGTTTCTCCGCCATGTTTTCAGACTTCATGGGTTGCCCACTGATATTGTTTCTGATCGGGGTCCACAATTCATTGCACAATTCTGGAAGTGTTTTTGTGCTTCATTAAAGATGAGATTGTCATTAACATCCGGTTACCACCCACAATCCAACGGGCAAACCGAGCGAGTTAACCAATCATTGAAACAGTATTTGTGTTTGTACTCAGCCAAACTCCAGAATGATTGGTCCGAGTTTCTTCCATTGGCGGAGTTTGCTTACAATAATTCTTGTCATTCCTCCACCAACGTGTCTCCATTCTTTTCAGTTTTTGGTTTTCACCCCAGAGCTAATTCTTTTTTTCAACATTCCTCAGTTTCCTCGCTAACCTTAACCTCCCATCTCAGAGCCATTTGGAAAAAAGTGCACCTTGCTCTCAGAAAAGCGGCCTTTCGAGAGAAAATTTTTTCTGACCGGCTCCGACGTCCTTGCAATTTTAAGGTGGGAGATAGGGTATGGTTGTCGACTCGTAACATTAGACTTCGACAATCTTCAGCTAGGTTGGGACCCAAATTTATTGGACCATTTCATATTATTAAAAAAGTTAACCCAGTTGCTTTCCGGTTACGTTTACCAAGATCTCTTCGGATTGGAAATACGTTTCATTGCTCCCTGTTGAAACCATACATTTCCTCCAGTAAATTTCCTCGGAAGATCTCTCAGGGAAGATATCCAGTGGACATACAGGGACAACAGGAGTTCCTGGTGGAGAAGGTTCTCGATTCCAAGTTGTCCCGGGGCCGGCTTTATTTTCTGGTTCACTGGAGAGGCTATGGTCCAGAGGAAAGGTCTTGGGTCCTGGATAAGGATCTTCATGCCCCAAGGCTCAAGAGGGCATTTTTTCGGGAATTACCTTGGAAGCCTGGCTTTAGGGTTTCCTTGACCCCTCCTAAAGGGGGGGTACTGTTAGGCGCCGGGGTCCGCTCGTCGGTGCGGCCCGGCGCCTAGCAACCAGGGACGCCGTACGCGGACAGCCGCCGGCTCCCTGGCAACGCTGGACGCCGGGCGCACTGAGCCGCACGGACCCTAGCAACGGGGACGCCACTGGCGGACCGCGTTCCCCGTTGCTGGGTCCAGGGTTTAATGAATGTACACCTGTTTCCTGGCCGTGCAGCAAGGCAGCTGCACGGCATTCAGGTAATTAGCCCTGTCAGCGCCTGATTGGAGGACTCCTGTTCATATGCACTCTCAGGGCTTCTCACAGACGCCGGTAATAGCTTCCTGCATGCTGTCTCTGTTTGCTGAGAGTCTGTTTCCAGTCTTGCTGTATCCGGTCGTTCCAGTCTTCAGAAGTCCTGTACTCGGAAGTAGTCATCTTGTTCCTGGAGTCCTGACTAATCACCGTTTAACATCCAGTGGTGTTCGTGAGTCGCGGCTTTGCCGTGTGTTGCGGCTTGACCGCTTTACTATTTATTATTTATGTTTTGGAGCATTTCGCGGAGGGTTCCGCTTCCACAGGTCCACTCTGGTATCCGGCGGTGCTGGGTAGGAGTATTGGACAAGTGGATTTTGGTTGTCCTTTTCCCTGGCGGGTTTCCGCACATACTTCAGGTTTTGTTAGTTAGCTTGTTGCCCCTGGCCTGTTGTCAGTCAAAGGTCCTCTTGTTATCATCCTGCCTCGGATTTCCCTTTGTCTCTCATAAAGACCGGGGGCACCGGAGTTGGGCAGACATAATCCGCCCTTCAAACGTGGCTGCCAGGGGCTCATGAAACCATAGTCTCGCAAGGGATTTCCGATAGCACGGGTGAGACAATAGAGTTAGGGCGCCAGGGGCAACTAGTCTTTCCTGCTCCCGTTACCAGCATTCCATTCCAGCGCTCTGGTCGTTGTCATAAGATCTCCTCTGGTCAGGAGTGCTGGAATCATAACAGAGAGTACATGAAGTTACAGTGTGGAAGTACATGAAGTCACATTCTGCGAGTACATGAAGTCACAGTCTGTGAGCACATGAAGTCACAGTGTGGGAGTACATGAAGTCACAGTGCGGGAGTACATGAAGTCACAGTGCGAGAGTACATGATGTCACAGTCTGCGAGTACATGAAGTCACAGTGTGGGAGTACATGAAGTCACAGTGTGGGAGTACATGACGTCACAGTCTGCGAGTACATGAAGTCACAGTGTGGGAGTACATGATGTCACAGTGTGGGAGTACATGAAGTCACAGTGCGGGAGTACATGAAGTCACAGTGTGGGAGTACATGAAGTCACAGTGCGGGAGTACATGAAGTCACAGTGTGGGAGTACATGAAGTCACAGTCTGCGAGTACATGAAGTCACAGTCTGCGAGTACATGAAGTCACAGTCTGCTAGTACATGAAGTCACAGTCTGCGAGTACATGAAGTCACAGTGTGGGAGTACATGAAGTAACAGTGTGCGAGTACATGAAGTCACAGTGCGGGAGTACATGAAGTCACAGTTTGCGAGTACATGAAGTCACAGTGCGAGAGTACATGAAGTTACAGTGTGGGAGTACATGAAGTCACAGTCTGCGAGTACATAAAGTCACAGTGTGGGAGTACATGAAGTCATAGTTTGCGAGTACATGAAGTCACAGTTTGGGAGTACATGAAGTCACAGTGTGGGAGTACATGACGTCACAGTCTGCGAGTACATGAAGTCACAGTGTGTGAGTTCATGAAGTCACAGTGTGGGAGTACATGAAGTCACAGTGTGGGAGTACATGAAGTCACAGTGTGGGAGTACATGAAGTCACAGTGTGGGAGTACATGAAGTCACTGTGTGGAAGTACATGAAGTCACAGTGTGGGAGTACATGAAATCACAGTCTGCGAGTACATGAAGTCACAGTGTGGGAGTACATGAAGTCACAGTGTGCGATTACATGAAGTCACAGTGTGGGAGTACATGAAGTCACAGTGTGCGAGTACATGAAGCCACAATGTACGAGTACATGAAGTCACAGTGCAGGAGTACATGAAGTCACAGTCTGCGAGTACATGAAGTTACATTGTGGGAGTACATGAAGTCACAGTGTGGGAGTACATGAAGTCACAGTGTGGGAGTACATGAAGTCACAGTGTGTGAGTTCATGAAGTCACAGTCTGCGAGTACATGAAGTCACAGTGTGGGAGTACATGAAGTCACAGTGCGGGAGTACATGAAGTCACAGTGTGGGAGTACATAAAGTCACAGTGCGGGAGTACATGAAGTCACAGTGTGCGAGTACATGAAGTCACAGTCTGCGAGTACATGAAGTCACAGTCTGCAAGTACATGAAGTCACAGTCTGCGAGTACATGAAGTCACAGTCTGCGAGTACATGAAGTCACAGTGTGCGAGTACATGAAGTCACAGTGCTGGAGTACATGAAGTCACAGTTTGCGAGTACATGAAGTCACAGTGTGGGAGTACATGAAGTCACAGTGTGGGAGTACATGAAGTCACAGTGTGGGAGTACATGAAGTCACAGTGTGGGAGTACATGAAGTCACAGTGCGGGAGTACATGAAGTCACAGTGCGAGAGTACATGATGTCACAGTCTGCGAGTACATGAAGTCACAGTGTGGGAGTACATGAAGTCACAGTGTGGGAGTACATGACGTCACAGTCTGCGAGTACATGAAGTCACAGTGATGGAGTACATGATGTCACAGTGTGGGAGTACATGAAGTTACAGTGCGGGAGTACATGAAGTCACAGTGTGGGAGTACATGAAGTCACAGTGCGGGAGTACATAAAGTCACAGTGTGGGAGTACATGAAGTCACAGTCTGCGAGTACATGAAGTCACAGTCTGCGAGTACATGAAGTCACAGTCTGCTGGTACATGAAGTCACAGTCTGCGAGTACATGAAGTCACAGTGGTGGAGTACATGAAGTAACAGTGTGCGAGTACATGAAGTCACAGTGCGGGAGTACATGAAGTCACAGTTTGCGAGTACATGAAGTCACAGTGCGAGAGTACATGAAGTTACAGTGTGGGAGTACATGAAGTCACAGTCTGCGAGTACATAAAGTCACAGTGTGGGAGTACATGAAGTCATAGTTTGCGAGTACATGAAGTCACAGTGTGGGAGTACATGAAGTCACAGTGTGGGAGTACATGACGTCACAGTCTGCGAGTACATGAAGTCACAGTGTGTGAGTTCATGAAGTCACAGTGTGGGAGTACATGAAGTCACAGTGTGGGAGTACATGAAGTCACAGTGTGCGAGTACATGAAGTCACAGTGTGGGAGTACATGAAGTCACTGTGTGGAAGTACATGAAGTCACAGTGTGGGAGTACATGAAATCACAGTCTGCGAGTACATGAAGTCACAGTGTGGGAGTACATGTAGTCACAGTGTGCGAGTACATGAAGTCACAGTCTGCAAGTACATGATGTCACAGTCTGCGAGTACATGAAGTCACAGTGTGGGAGTACATGAAGTCACAGTGTGCGAGTACATGAAGTCACAGTGCTGGAGTACATGAAGTCACAGTGTGCGAGTACATGAAGCCACAATGTTCGAGTACATGAAGTCACAGTGAAGGAGTACATGAAGTCACAGTCTGCGAGTACATGAAGTTACATTGTGGGAGTACATGAAGTCACAGTGTGGGAGTACATGAAGTCACAGTGTGGGAGTACATGAAGTCACAGTGTGTGAGTTCATGAAGTCACAGTCTGCGAGTACATGAAGTCACAGTGTGGGAGTACATGAAGTCACAGTGCGGGAGTACATGAAGTCACAGTGTGGGAGTACATAAAGTCACAGTGCGGGAGTACATGAAGTCACAGTGTGCGAGTACATGAAGTCACAGTCTGCAAGTACATGATGTCACAGTCTGCGAGTACATGAAGTCACAGTGTGGGAGTACATGAAGTCACAGTGTGCGAGTACATGAAGTCACAGTGCTGGAGTACATGAAGTCACAGTTTGCGAGTACATGAAGTCACAGTGTGGGAGTACATGAAGTCACATTGTGGGAGTACATGAAGTCACAGTGTGGGAGTACATGAAGTCACATTGTGGGAGTACATGAAGTCACAGTGTGGGAGTACATGAAGTCACAGTGTGGGAGTACATGAAGTCACAGTGTGGGAGTACATGAAGTCAAAGTCTGCGAGTACATGCAGTCACAGTCTGCGAGTACATGCAGTCACAGTCTGCGAGTACATGAAGTCACAGTTGGCGAGTACATGAAGTCACATTGTGGGAGTACATGAAGTCACAGTGCGGTAGAAAATGAAGTCACAGTCTGCGAGTACATGAAGTCACAGTGTAGGAGTACAAGAAATCACAGTGTGCGAGTACACGAAGTCACAGTGCGGGAGTATATGCAGTCACAGTCTGCGAGTACATGACGTCACAATGCGGGAGTACATGTAGTCACAGTGTGAGAGTACATGAAGTCACACAGCGGGAGTACATGTAGTCACAGTGTGAGATTACATGAAGTCACAGTGTGGGAGTACATGAAGTCACAGTCAGCGAGTACAGGAAGTCACAGTCTGCATATACATGAAGTCACAGTCTGCAAGTACATGAAGTCACACTCTGGCAGTACATGAAGTCACAGTCTGCGAGTACATGAAGTCACAGTGTGGGAGTACATGAAGTCACAGTGTGGGAGTACATGAAGTCACAGTGTGGGAGTACATGAAGTCACAGTGTGGGAGTACATGAAGTCACAGTGTGAGAGTACATGAAGTCACAGTGTGGGAGTACATGAAGTCACAGTGTGGGAGTACATGAAGTCACAGTGCGGGAGTACATGAAGTCACAGTGCGAGAGTACATGATGTCACAGTCTGCGAGTACATGAAGTCACAGTGTGGGAGTACATGAAGTCACAGTGTGGGAGTACATGACGTCACAGTCTGCGAGTACATGAAGTCACAGTGATGGAGTACATGATGTCACAGTGTGGGAGTACATGAAGTTACAGTGCGGGAGTACATGAAGTCACAGTGTGGGAGTACATGAAGTCACAGTGCGGGAGTACATAAAGTCACAGTGTGGGAGTACATGAAGTCACAGTCTGCGAGTACATGAAGTCACAGTCTGCGAGTACATGAAGTCACAGTCTGCTGGTACATGAAGTCACAGTCTGCGAGTACATGAAGTCACAGTGGTGGAGTACATGAAGTAACAGTGTGCGAGTACATGAAGTCACAGTGCGGGAGTACATGAAGTCACAGTTTGCGAGTACATGAAGTCACAGTGCGAGAGTACATGAAGTTACAGTGTGGGAGTACATGAAGTCACAGTCTGCGAGTACATAAAGTCACAGTGTGGGAGTACATGAAGTCATAGTTTGCGAGTACATGAAGTCACAGTGTGGGAGTACATGAAGTCACAGTGTGGGAGTACATGACGTCACAGTCTGCGAGTACATGAAGTCACAGTGTGTGAGTTCATGAAGTCACAGTGTGGGAGTACATGAAGTCACAGTGTGGGAGTACATGAAGTCACAGTGTGGGAGTACATGAAGTCACTGTGTGGAAGTACATGAAGTCACAGTGTGGGAGTACATGAAATCACAGTCTGCGAGTACATGAAGTCACAGTGTGGGAGTACATGTAGTCACAGTGTGCGATTACATGAAGTCACAGTGTGGGAGTACATGAAGTCACAGTGTGCGAGTACATGAAGCCACAATGTTCGAGTACATGAAGTCACAGTGAAGGAGTACATGAAGTCACAGTCTGCGAGTACATGAAGTTACATTGTGGGAGTACATGAAGTCACAGTGTGGGAGTACATGAAGTCACAGTGTGGGAGTACATGAAGTCACAGTGTGTGAGTTCATGAAGTCACAGTCTGCGAGTACATGAAGTCACAGTGTGGGAGTACATGAAGTCACAGTGCGGGAGTACATGAAGTCACAGTGTGGGAGTACATAAAGTCACAGTGCGGGAGTACATGAAGTCACAGTGTGCGAGTACATGAAGTCACAGTCTGCAAGTACATGATGTCACAGTCTGCGAGTACATGAAGTCACAGTGTGGGAGTACATGAAGTCACAGTGTGCGAGTACATGAAGTCACAGTGCTGGAGTACATGAAGTCACAGTTTGCGAGTACATGAAGTCACAGTGTGGGAGTACATGAAGTCACATTGTGGGAGTACATGAAGTCACAGTGTGGGAGTACATGAAGTCACATTGTGGGAGTACATGAAGTCACAGTGTGGGAGTACATGAAGTCACAGTGTGGGAGTACATGAAGTCACAGTGTGGGAGTACATGAAGTCAAAGTCTGCGAGTACATGCAGTCACAGTCTGCGAGTACATGCAGTCACAGTCTGCGAGTACATGAAGTCACAGTTGGCGAGTACATGAAGTCACATTGTGGGAGTACATGAAGTCACAGTGCGGTAGAAAATGAAGTCACAGTCTGCGAGTACATGAAGTCACAGTGTAGGAGTACAAGAAATCACAGTGTGCGAGTACACGAAGTCACAGTGCGGGAGTATATGCAGTCACAGTCTGCGAGTACATGACGTCACAATGCGGGAGTACATGTAGTCACAGTGTGAGAGTACATGAAGTCACACAGCGGGAGTACATGTAGTCACAGTGTGAGATTACATGAAGTCACAGTGTGGGAGTACATGAAGTCACAGTCAGCGAGTACAGGAAGTCACAGTCTGCATATACATGAAGTCACAGTCTGCAAGTACATGAAGTCACACTCTGGCAGTACATGAAGTCACAGTCTGCGAGTACATGAAGTCACAGTGTGGGAGTACATGAAGTCACAGTGTGGGAGTACATGAATTCACAGTGTGAGAGTACATGAAGTCACAGTGTGGGAGTACATGAAGTCACAGTGTGGGAGTACATGAAGTCACAGTCTGCGAGTACATGCAGTCACAGTCTGCGAGTACATGCAGTCACAGTCTGCGAGTACATGAAGTCACAGTTGGCGAGTACATGAAGTCACATTGTGCGAGTACATGAAGTCACAGTCTGCAAGTACATGATGTCACAGTCTGCGAGTACATGAAGTCACAGTGTGGGAGTACATGAAGTCACAGTGTGCGAGTACATGAAGTCACAGTGCTGGAGTACATGAAGTCACAGTTTGCGAGTACATGAAGTCACAGTGTGGGAGTACATGAAGTCACATTGTGGGAGTACATGAAGTCACAGTGTGGGAGTACATGAAGTCACATTGTGGGAGTACATGAAGTCACAGTGTGGGAGTACATGAAGTCACAGTGTGGGAGTACATGAAGTCACAGTGTGGGAGTACATGAAGTCAAAGTCTGCGAGTACATGCAGTCACAGTCTGCGAGTACATGCAGTCACAGTCTGCGAGTACATGAAGTCACAGTTGGCGAGTACATGAAGTCACATTGTGGGAGTACATGAAGTCACAGTGCGGTAGAAAATGAAGTCACAGTCTGCGAGTACATGAAGTCACAGTGTAGGAGTACAAGAAATCACAGTGTGCGAGTACACGAAGTCACAGTGCGGGAGTATATGCAGTCACAGTCTGCGAGTACATGACGTCACAATGCGGGAGTACATGTAGTCACAGTGTGAGAGTACATGAAGTCACACAGCGGGAGTACATGTAGTCACAGTGTGAGATTACATGAAGTCACAGTGTGGGAGTACATGAAGTCACAGTCAGCGAGTACAGGAAGTCACAGTCTGCATATACATGAAGTCACAGTCTGCAAGTACATGAAGTCACACTCTGGCAGTACATGAAGTCACAGTCTGCGAGTACATGAAGTCACAGTGTGGGAGTACATGAAGTCACAGTGTGGGAGTACATGAAGTCACAGTGTGGGAGTACATGAAGTCACAGTGTGGGAGTACATGAAGTCACAGTGTGAGAGTACATGAAGTCACAGTGTGGGAGTACATGAAGTCACAGTGTGGGAGTACATGAAGTCACAGTCTGCGAGTACATGCAGTCACAGTCTGCGAGTACATGCAGTCACAGTCTGCGAGTACATGAAGTCACAGTTGGCGAGTACATGAAGTCACATTGTGGGAGTACATGAAGTCACAGTGCGGTAGAAAATGAAGTCACAGTCTGCGAGTACATGAAGTCACAGTGTAGGAGTACAAGAAATCACAGTGTGCGAGTACACGAAGTCACAGTGCGGGAGTATATGCAGTCACAGTCTGCGAGTACATGACGTCACAATGCGGGAGTACATGTAGTCACAGTGTGAGAGTACATGAAGTCACACAGCGGGAGTACATGTAGTCACAGTGTGAGATTACATGAAGTCACAGTGTGGGAGTACATGAAGTCACAGTCAGCGAGTACAGGAAGTCACAGTCTGCATATACATGAAGTCACAGTCTGCAAGTACATGAAGTCACACTCTGGCAGTACATGAAGTCACAGTCTGCGAGTACATGAAGTCACAGTGTGGGAGTACATGAAGTCACAGTGTGGGAGTACATGAAGTCACAGTGTGGGAGTACATGAAGTCACAGTGTGGGAGTACATGAAGTCACAGTGTGAGAGTACATGAAGTCACAGTGTGGGAGTACATGAAGTCACAGTGTGGGAGTACATGAAGTCACAGTCTGCGAGTACATGCAGTCACAGTCTGCGAGTACATGCAGTCACAGTCTGCGAGTACATGAAGTCACAGTTGGCGAGTACATGAAGTCACATTGTGGGAGTACATGAAGTCACAGTGCGGTAGAAAATGAAGTCACAGTCTGCGAGTACATGAAGTCACAGTGTAGGAGTACAAGAAATCACAGTGTGCGAGTACACGAAGTCACAGTGCGGGAGTATATGCAGTCACAGTCTGCGAGTACATGACGTCACAATGCGGGAGTACATGTGTCACAGTGTGAGAGTACATGAAGTCACACAGCGGGAGTACATGTAGTCACAGTGTGAGAGTACATGAAGTCACAGTGTGGGAGTACATGAAGTCACAGTCAGCGAGTACAGGAAGTCACAGTCTGCATATACATGAAGTCACAGTCTGCAAGTACATGAAGTCACACTCTGGCAGTACATGAAGTCACAGTCTGCGAGTACATGAAGTCACAGTGTGGGAGTACATGAAGTCACAGTGTGGGAGTACATGAAGTCACAGTGTGGGAGTACATGAAGTCACAGTGTGGGAGTACATGAAGTCACAGTGTGGGAGTACATGAAGCCACTGTGTGGAAGTACATGAAATCACAGTGTGGGAGTACATGAAGTCACAGTGTGGGAGTACATGAAATCACGGTCTGCGAGTACATGAAGTCACAGTGTGGGAGTATATGAAGACACATGTGTGGGAGTACATGAAGTTACAGTGTGCGAGTACATGAAGCCACAGTGTGCGAGTACATGAAGTCACAGTGTGGGAGTACATGAAGTCACAGTGTGCAAATACATGTAGTCACAGTGCGGGAGTTCATGAAGTCATAGTCTGCAAGTACATGAAGTCACAGTGTGGGAGTACATGAAGTCACAGTGTGGGAGTACATGAAGTCACAGTGTGGGAGTACATGAAGTCACCGGGTGGAAGTACATGAAGTCACAGTGTGGGGACACATGAAGTCATAGTGCGGGAGTACATGAAGTCATATTCTGCAAGTACATGAAGTCACAGTCTGCGAGTATATGAAGTCACAGTCTGCATGTACATGAAGTCACAGTGTGGGAGTACATGAAATCACAGTCTGCGAGCATATGAAGTCACAGTCTGCATGTACATGAAGTCACAGTGTGGGAGTACATGAAGTCACAGTCTGCGAGCATATGAAGTCACAGTCTGCATGTACATGAAGTCACAGTGTGGGAGTACATGAAGTCACAGTGCAGGAGTACATGAAGTCACAGTGTGAGAGTACTTAAAGTCACAATGTGCGAGTATATGAAGTCACAGAGTGGGAGTACATGAAGTCACAGTGTGCGAGTACATGAAGTCACAGTATGAGCGTACATGAAGTCACAGTGTGCGAGTACATGAAGTCACATAGTGGGAGCACATGAAGTCACAGTGTGGGAGTACATGAAGTCACAGTCTGCGAGTACATGAAGTCACAGTCTGCGAGTACATGAAGTCACAGTCTGCGAGTACATGAAGTCACAGTCTGCGAGTACATGAAGTCACAGTGTGCGAGTACATGAAGTCACAGTCTGCGAGTACATGAAGTCACAGTGTGGGAGTACATGAAGTCACAGTCTGCGATTACATGAAGTCACAGT
The DNA here is from genome assembly GCF_028390025.1 of Pseudophryne corroboree. Classification (NCBI taxonomy): domain Eukaryota; kingdom Metazoa; phylum Chordata; class Amphibia; order Anura; family Myobatrachidae; genus Pseudophryne; species Pseudophryne corroboree. The sequence goes on along the minus strand of NC_086444.1, from coordinate 10,076,004 downwards.
GTGGGAGTACATGAAGTCACAGTGTGTGAGTTATTGAAGTCACAGTCTGCGAGTACATGAAGTCACAGTGCGGCAATACATGAAGTCATATTGCGGGAGTACATGAAGTCACAGTCTGCAAGTACATGAAGTCACAGTCTGCGAGTATATGAAGTCACAGTCTGTGAGTACATGAAGTCACAGTGCAGGAGTACATGAAGTCACAGTGTTTGAGTACATGAAGTCACAGTCTGGGAGTACATGAAGTCATAGACTGCGAGTACATGAAGTCACAGTGTGGGAGTACATGAAGTCAAAGTGCGGTAGTAAATGAAGTCACAGTCTGAGAGTACATGCAGTCACAGTCTGCGAGTACATGAAGTCATAGACTTCGAGTACATGAAGTCACAGTGTGGGAGTACATGAAGTCACAGTCTGCGAGTACATGAAGTCATTGACTGCGATTACATGAAGTCACAGTGTGGGAGTACATGAAGTCACAGTCTGCGAGTACATGAAGTCATAGACTGCGAGTACATGAAGTCACAGTGTGGGAGTACATGAAGTCACAGTGTGGGAGTACATGAAGTCACAGTGTGGGAGTACATGAAGTCACAGTGCGGTAGTATATGCAGTCACAGTCTGCGAGTACATGAAGTCACAGTGTGGGAGTACAATAAGTCACAGTCTGCGAGTACATGAAGTCACAGTGCGGGAGTATATGCAGTCACAGTCTGTGAGTACATGAAGTCACAGTGGGGTAAATTTACTAAGGTCCCGATTTTGACCGAGATGCCGTTTTTTCTTCAAAGTGTCATCTTGGTAATTTACTAAACTCAAATCACGGCAGTGATGAGGGCATTCGTATTTTTTTGGAAGTAGTTGTAAAAAAATACGAATGAATACACCATCGGTCAAAATACGCCAGCAAATTAGTAGAACTCGGTCATTTACTAAAAAGTGCAAATCTCCAAAGAGGAAAACACTGCCGTGAAAAATTACAAATCGCAAAAAAGTGCTAAAAAAAAGCAGACCTGCTTTTTTGATCCGTGATTGCATAGGCATGCAGGGATCCATGAGATCCGTGCATGTCTATCAGTGGGAAGGGGTGGGAAAGTGTTTTTTTTTCCCAAAAAAAATGCGTGGGGTCCCCCCTCCTAAGCATAACCAGCCTCGGGCTCTTTGAGACGATCCTGGTTGCAGAAATATGGGGGGAAAAATGACAGGGGTTCCCCCATATTTAAGCAACCAGCATCGGGCTCTGCGCCTGGTCCTGGTTCCAAAAATATGGGGGACAAAAAGAGTAGGGGTCCCCCGTATTTTTAAAACCAGCACCGGGCTCCTCTAGCTGGACAGATAATGCCACAGCCGGGGGTCACTTTTATATAGTGCCCTGCGGCCGTGGCATCAAAAATCCAACAAGTCACCCCTAGCCGGGGTACCCTGGGGGAGTGGGGACCCCTTCAATCAAGGGGTCCCCCCCCCAGCCACCCAAGGGCCAGGGGTGAAGCCCGAGGCTGTCCCCCCCATCCAATGGGCTGCGGATGGGGGGCTGATAGCCTTTGTTGAAAATGACAAGATATTGTTTTTAGTAGCAGTACTACAAGTCCCAGCAAGCCTCCCCGGCATGCTGGTACTTGGAGAACCACAAGTACCAGCATGCAGTGGAAAAACGGGCCCGCTGGTACCTGTAGTACTACTACTAAAAAAATACCCCAAAAAAGACAAGACACACACACCTTGAAAGTAAAGATTTATTACATACATCCACACAAACATACGTACATACTTACCTTATGTTCACACGCAGGTCGGTCCTCTTCTCCAGTAGAATCCAAGGGGTACCTGTTGAATAAATTCTACTCACCAGATCCAGGGTCCCAGGCTCCTCGTAGCATCCATTTGTAATCCACGTACTTGAATAAAATAACAAAACGGATACCCGAGCCACGAACTGAAAGGGGCCCCATGTTTTCACATGGGACTCCTTTCCCCGAATGCCAGAAACCCACTCTGACTTCTGTGTAAGTGGGTTTCTTCAGCCAATCAGGGAGCGCCACGTTGTAGCACTCTCCTGATCGGCTGTGTGCTCCTGTCCTGACTGACAGGCGGCACACGGCAGTGTTACAATGTAGCGCCTATGCGCTCCATTGTAACCAATGGTGGGAACTTTCTGCCCTGCGGTTGACCTAAAGTGACGTTACCGCTGAGCAGAAAGTTCCCACCATTGGTTACAATGGAGCGCATAGGCGCTACATTGTAACACTGCCGTGTGCCGCCTGTCAGTCAGGACAGGAGCACACAGCCGATCAGGAGAGTGCTACAACGTGGCGCTCCCTGATTGGCTGAAGAAACCCACTTAGACAGAAGTCAGAGTGGGTTTCTGGCATTCGGGGAAAGGAGTCCCATGTGAAAACATGGGTCCCCTTTCAGTTCGTGGCTCGGGTATCATACTATCCGTTTTGTTATTTTATTCAAGTACGTGGATTACAAATGGATGCTACGAGGAGCCTGGGACCCTGGATCTGGTGAGCAGAATTTATTCAACAGGTACCCCTTGGATTCTACTGGAGAAGAGGACCGACCTGCGTGTGAACATAAGGTAAGTATGTATGTATGTTTGTGTGGATGTATGTAATAAATCTTTACTTTCACGGTGTGTGTGTCTTGTCTTTTTTTGGGTATTTTTTTAGTAGTAGTACTACAGGTACCAGCGGGCCCGTTTTTCTGCCGCATGCTGGTACTTGTGGTTCTCCAAGTACCAGCATGCGGGAGTACATGAAGTCACAATGTGGGAGTACATGAAGTCACAGTGTGCGAGTACATGAAGTCACACAGCGGGAGTACATGAAGTCACAGTCTGCAAGTACATGAAGTCAGACTCTGGCAGTACATGAAGTCACAGTCTGCAAGTACATGAAGTCACAGTCTGGGAGTACATGAAGTCACAGTGTGGGAGTACATGAAGTCACAGTGCGGGAGTACATGAAGTCACAGTGTGGGAGTAGATGAAGTCACAGTGCGGGAGTACATGAAATCACAGTGTGGGAGTACATAAAGTCATAGTTTGCGAGTACATGAAGTCACAGTGTGGGAGTACATGAAGTCACAGTGTGGGAGTACATGAAGTCACAGTGCGGGAGTACATGAAGTCACATTGTGGGAGTACATGAAGTCACAGTGTGGGAGTAGATGAAGTCACAGTGTGGGAGTACATGAAGTCACAGTGTGGGAGTAGATGAAGTCACAGTGTGGGAGTACATGAAGTCACAGTATGGGAGTAGATGAAGTCACAGTGTGGGAATACCTTGGAAGGTATTTTGAGTCCCTTATGCTGTAGTGCCATGTCAGGTAAGTGGAGTTGTGCAGTATGGGTTGAAAGGATGGAGAGCGGTGTTCAAATGGTCTCTTGAAAATGTCTTGTTAATGGAAAGCCATGATAAAAAGCCATCTTATGTGACATGTGTAAAGATGTTGAAGGATGTCTACTTTTGAATGCATAAGGGCACTGGGGTAGTATGGGGCTGTAACAGAGCACAGTCAAGGTACCAGTCAGTATAGTGTATGTGCTTCTTTAGAACAACCAACTGCATATACTGTATGTCAAAAAGAAACTGACAAAGAATAAGAGGACAATTCAGGTATTCCTACACCTTATGAAATGCAAATGGGTAAAAGTTTAGAAAATGCAATTTTAGATTTTTTATTTTCCACAGAGAAATTTAGACATAAATCGAGTGATACATTGTAGATCGGATTAGGAGTTGGTTGTTGGGATCATTTAATGATGGTGATGAGTTATCATTGAAGACTATGGTGTGCTTATCTCTCCCAGGCTGTGTGGCACAGGGCTTTCATTTGCATTTTCACACTGCAAGCACTGGGTGCCTGCCTTATATAACTGTGCCATTACTGGGGTGCCAGGGTAATATCACACTGCAAGCACTGGGTGCCTGCCTTATATAACAATGCCATTACTGGGGTGCCAGGGTAATATCACACTGCAAGCACTGTGTGCCTGCCTTATGTAACAGTGCCATTACTGGGGTGCCAGGGTAATATCACACTGCAAGCACTGGGTGCCTGCCTTATATAACAGTGCCATTACTGGGGTTCCAGGGTAATATCACACTGCAAGCACTGGGTGCCTGCCTCATATAACAGTGCCATTACTGGGGTGCCAGGGTAATGTCACACTGCAAGCACTGGGTGCCTGCCTTATATAACAGTGCCATTACTGGGGTTCCAGGGTAATATCACACTGCAAGCACTGGGTGCCTGCCTCATATAACAGTGCCATTACTGGGGTGCCAGGGTAATGTCACACTGCAAGCACTGGGTGCCTGCCTTATATAACAGTGCCATTACTGGGGTTCCAGGGTAATATCACACTGCAAGCACTGGGTGCCTGCCTCATATAACAGTGCCATTACTGTGGTGCCAGGGTAATGTCACACTGCAAGCACTGGGTGCCTGCCTTATATAACAGTGCCATTACTGGGGTTCCAGGGTAATATCACACTGCAAGCACTGGGTGCCTGCCTCATATAACAGTGCCATTACTGGGGTGCCAGGGTAATGTCACACTGCAAGCACTGGGTGCCTGCCTTATATAACAGTGCCATTACTGGGGTGCCAGGGTATTATCACACTGCAAGCACTGGGTGCCTGCCTTATATAACAGTGCCATTACTGGGGTGCTAGGGTAATATCACACTGCAAGCACTGGGTGCCTGCCTTATATAACAGTGCCATTACTGGGGTGCCAGGGTGATTTCACACTGCAAACACTGGGTGCCTGCCTTATATAACAGTGCCATTACTGGGGTTCCAGGGTGATTTCACACTGCAAGCACTGGGTGCCTGCCTTATATAACAGTGCCATTACTGGGGTGCTAGGGTAATATCACACTGCAAGCACTGGGTGCCTGCCTTATATAACAGTGCCATTACTGGGGTGCTAGGGTAATATCACACTGCAAGCACTGGGTGCCTCCCTTATATAACAGTGCCATTACTGGGGTGCCAGGGTAATGTCACACTGCAAGCACTGGGTGCCTGCCTTATATAACAGTGCCATTACTGGGGTTCCAGGGTGATTTCACACTGCAAGCACTGGGTGCCTGCCTTATATAACAGTGCCATTATTGGGGTGCCAGGGTAATGTCACACTGCAAGCACTGGGTGCCTGCCTTATATAACAGTGCCATTACTGGGGTTCCAGGGTGATTTCACACTGCAAGCACTGGGTGCCTGCCTTATATAACAGTGCCATTACTGGGGTGCCAGGGTAATATCACACTGCAAGCACTGGGTGCCTCCCTTATATAACAGTGCCATTACTGGGGTGCCAGGGTAATATCACACTGCAAGCACTGGGTGCCTGCCTTATATAACAGTGCCATTACTGGGGTGCCAGGGTAATATCACACTGAAAGCACTGGGTGCCTACCTTATATAACAGTGCCATTACTGGGGTTCCAGGGTGATTTCACACTGCAAGCAATGGGTGCCTGCCTTATATAACAGTGCCATTACTGGGGTGCCAGGGTAATATCACACTGCAAGCACTGGGTGCCTGCCTTATATAACAGTGCCATTACTGGGGTGCCAGGGTAATATCACACTGCAAGCACTGGGTGCCTGACTCATATAACAGTGCCATTACTGGGGTGCCAGGGTAATATCACACTGCAAGCACTGGGTGCCTGCCTTATATAACAGTGCCATTACTGGGGTTCCAGGGTGATTTCACACTGCAAGCACTGGGTGCCTGCCTTATATAACAGTGCCATTACTGGGGTTCCAGGGTAATATCACACTGCAAGCACTGGGTGCCTGCCTTATATAACAGTGCCGTTACTGGGGTGCCAGGGTAATATCACACTGCAAACACTGGGTGCCTGCCTTATATTACAGTGCTATTACTGGGGTGCTAGGGTAATATCACACTGCAAGCACTGGGTGCCTGCCTTATATAACAGTGCCATTACTGGGGTGCCAGGGTAATATCACACTGCAAGCACTGGGTGCCTGCCTTATATAACAGTGCCATTACTGGGGTTCCAGGGTGATTTCACATTGCAAGCATTGGGTGCCTGCCTTATATAACAGTGCCATTACTGGGGTTCCAGGGTGATTTCACACTGCAAGCAATGGGTGCCTGCCTTATATAACAGTGCCATTACTGGGGTGCCAGGGTAATATCACACTGCAAGCACTGGGTGCCTGCCTTATATAACAGTGCCATTACTGGGGTGCCAGGGTAATATCACACTGCAAGCACTGGGTGCCTGCCTTATATAACAGTGCCATTACTTGGGTTCCAGGGTGATTTCACACTGCAAGCCCTGGGTGCCTGCCTCATATAACAGTGCCATTACTGGGGTGCCAGGGTAATGTCACACTGCAGGCACTGGGTGCCTATCTCATATAACAGTGCCATTACTGGGGTGCCAGGGTAATATCACACTGCAAGCACTGGGTGCCTGCCTTATATAACAGTGCCATTACTGGGGTTCCAGGGTAATATCACACTGCAAGCACTGGGTGCCTGCCTTATATAACTGTGCCATTACTGGGGTGCCAGGGTAATATCACACTGCAAGCACTGGGTGCCTGCCTTATATAACAGTGCCATTACTGGGGTTCCAGGTTGATTTCACATTGCAAGCACTGGGTGCCTGCCTTATATAACAGTGCCATTACTGGGGTGCCAGGGTAATTTCACACTGCAAGCACTGGGTGCCTGCCTTATATAACAGTGCCATTACTGGGGTGCCAGGGCAATTTCACACTGCAAGCACTGGGTGCCTGCCTTATATAACAGTGCCATTACTGGGGTGCCAGGGTAATATCACACTGCAAGCACTGGGTGCCTGCCTTATATAACAGTGCCATTACTGGGGTTCCAGGGTGATTTCACACTGCAAACACTGGGTGCCTGCCTTATATAACAGTGCCATTACTGGGGTGCCAGGGTAATATCACACTGCAAGCACTGGGTGCCTGCCTTATATAACAGTGCCATTACTGGGGTTCCTGGGTGATTTCACATTGCAAGCACTGGGTGCCTGCCTTATATAACTGTGCCATTACTGGGGTTCCAGGGTGATTTCACACTGCAAACACTGGGTGCCTGCCTTATATAACAGTGCCATTACTGGGGTGCCAGGGTAATATCACACTGCAAGCACTGAGTGCCTGCCTTATATAACAGTGCCATTACTGGGGTGCCAGGGTAATGTCACATTGCAAGCACTGGGTGCCTGCCTTATATAACAGTGCCATTACTGGGGTGCCAGGGTAATGTCACACTGCAAGCACTGGGTGCCTGCCTTATATAACAGTGCCATTACTGGGGTTCCAGGGTGATTTCACACTGCAAGCACTGGGTGCCTGCCTTATATAACAGTGCCATTACTGGGGTTCCAGGGTGATTTCACACTGCAAACACTGGGTGCCTGCCTTATATAACAGTGCCATTACTGGGGTGCCAGGGTGATTTCACACTGCAAACACTGGGTGCCTGCCTTATATAACAGTGCCAATACTGGGGTGCTAGGGTAATATCACACTGCAAGCACTGGGTGCCTGCCTTATATAACAGTGCCATTACTGGGGTGCCAGGATAATATCACACTGCAAGCAATGGGTGCCTGCCTTATATAACAGTGCCATTACTGGGGTGCCAGGGTAATATCACACTGCAAGCACTGGGTGCCTGCCTTATATAACAGTGCCATTACTGGGGTGCCAGGGTAATGTCACACTGCAAGCACTGGGTGCCTATCTCATATAACAGTGCCATTACTGGGGTGCCAGGGTGATTTCACACTGCAAGCACTGGGTGCCTGCCTTATATAACAGTGCCATTACTGGGGTGCCAGGATAATATCACACTGCAAGCACTGGGTGCCTGCCTTATATAACAGTGCCATTACTGGGGTGCCAGGATAATATCACACTGCAAGCACTGGGTGCCTGCCTTATATAACAGTGCCATTACTGTGGTACCAGGGTAATATCACACTGCAAGCACTGGGTGCCTGCCTTATAAAACAGTGCCATTACTGGGGTTCCAGGGTGATTTCACACTGCAAGCACTGGGTGCCTGCCTTATATAACAGTGCCATTACTGGGGTGCCAGGGTAATATCACACTGCAAGCACTGTGTGCCTGCCTTATAAAACAGTGCCATTACTGGGGTTCCAGGGTGATTTCACACTGCAAGCACTGGGTGCCTGCCTTATATAACAGTGCCATTACTGGGGTGCCAGGGTAATATCACACTGCAAGCACTGGGTGCCTGCCTTATATAACAGTGCCATTACTGGTGTGCTAGGGTAATATAACACTGCAAGCACTGGGTGCCTGCCTCATATAACAGTGCCATTACTGGTGTGCCAGGGTGATTTCACAAGCTAGACAGTGACAACTCAAAAACCCAAATTGATAGATGTTGATATAAGCATACAGGGAGACAGCCCCCCCTTCCTACAAACATGCACAGACACACACACACACACACACACACACACACACACACACACGGGTGGGAAATGGGCAGGACTGCCTTACATAAGACATATATTAAAAGCAGTTAACATGCACAGTGCAGACAACGGGACTATCAGGAGTGTTTCGGACAGGCTGGATTTTTTTGTGGGGCCTGGCCAAGGGCATCTTGTTACCCACGGGGCCCTGGGCGGGTGCCTAGGTTACATTGTGGGAAATCCGAGCCAGTGCCAATGTGGGTACCTATAGATGAACAGGACAGTGTTTTTAGTAGCCATGCCTTGCTAGTAAAAGCATTACTCTTTTTATATTTTAGACATAAACATGATCAGAAGTGCTGGGTTTTACAACCCAGTGCTTCATACATAAACCCCCAGGTGTCATCAAAAGACATTAGACCATTAAACCCTTCATTACCTCGCTCTTTCTCATAAAAACCTTTAACGTTATTGTCATGGACCTGCTGGTCGTTTCTCCAGATATGCCAATCTGAGAATCTGCGTCTGTGATGTGGGGGTCACTTTGGACACACGAGGTTATACAAACACATTCAATGCCGCCAGCAAAAGTCTCATTTTACACTGTGCACAAGGTACGCTTTTGCTTTCACTTGTAAACACACTGCAATACTTAAAAAAAATAGGTAGAAGTAGGCCACTCAGGTTTAGGTTTGAAAATACAGACAATAAGAACTAGGATTAGGATTTTTTTTTAGTAAAAGTAAAAACTTCACAGTTTATGTTATAGAAAATAATGTTTACAAAGACATTAAAGAAAAGTCACAGCAAGTAATTTACAGTTTCCAATAAAATAAAAATTAGGAATAAAACACAGCGTCACCTGAAGTTAGGTTGGCGGATTGAGGCCTATCCTTGAGGATCGGTTACACTTTATAAAACCAAGTCTTTCTGACCTGTTTGCCTCACTATAAATGACACAGGACAGCCTGCATCTGTATCTATTATGCCCACTACAATCCCCTCTCAGCCTCTCCCGCTGCATACAAGGACATGGGAATATCGGAGGTCATTCCGAGTTGTTCGCTCGCAAGGCGATTTTAGCAGAGTTGCTCACGCTAAGCCGCCGCCTACTGGGAGTGAATCTTAGCATCTTAAAATTGCGAACGAAGTAATCGCAATATTGCGATTACACACCTCGTAGCAGTTTCTGAGTAGCTTCAGACTTACTCGGCATCTGCGATTAGTTCAGTGCTTGTCGTTCCTGGTTTGACGTCACAAACACACCCAGCGTTCGCCCAGACACTCCTCCATTTCTTTGGCCACTCCTGCGTTTTTTCCGGAAACGGTAGCGTTTTTTCCCACACGCCCATAAAACGGCCTGTTTCCGCCCAGTAACACCCATTTCCTGTCAATCACATTACGATCGCCAGAACGATGAAAAAGCCGTGAATAAAATTCCTAACTGCATAGCAAATTTACTTGGCGCAGTCGCAGTGCGAACATTACGCATGCGCATTAAGCGGAAAATCGCTGCGATGCGAAGATTTTTACCGAGCGAACAACTCGGAATGAGGGCCATCATTAGGGTATGCAGCAGGATTACACTCTGTTATCGCTCTACTGTTTGAAGCTCAGCAATCAGGCTTATATCAATACAGTTGGAATTGGATTTACAACAGACAGAGGATATATAGAAAAGCCTTATGTCTTGGCCTATTTTAATTTACAGCCTGTAGAATAGGAGGTGGTAAACTAACCTCTCAGCAATATACATCTAGTGACCACATATTGAAGTTTTACAACAGAGAGTTTCCTGGCAGATCAATGCAAACTCTGCCCAGTGTATTACCGAGCACCCAGGTAACAATAATCCCTGAGACACAATTGTCCTACAGGAAATACATTGATATAACCAAGACACATTGACATCACATCCATTGATACATCACTCTTGTAGATATCTTGATATCACATACATTGATATCACACTACTTATTAACAGGCCTATTCCTACTTGAAATAGCCTGGATCATGAGTTATTAACTACATTATGGTTAGTAACCTGTCACCCTTGTAATCAACCCAATCTCTATAAACTAACCCCATTATACCTATTGAATGTCCCTTATACATCTCCCTGCACCCCCACTCAGACTCGCACAAACTTCTGTTTATTTCCATCCCTTCTCCCTCACCTGTTGAAGATTATGTTAATCCAATTGCAGGGGAATGGCATGAGGAGGTAGAAGCCATATGTGCACTGTGCAGTGTTGCAACATTGCCGATCAACGTCAACAGTGGCTCACACAGCACAACGTTTTTAACAATAAAAAATAATATATATTAAATGGTCGTGGGACATAACTACAAAAGTCATCAGACTTTGCCCCTGTTTTTAATGCTAGCGACTTGACTCCAAAGAAGGCATTCTCTTTGGCAGGTAGGAGGTTACAGCCAGCAAGGTTTGCATGGGGGCCTAGAAGGATGGCCACTGGAAGCTTTTGACAGGGACATTTTTTACCTGCCATTGCTGCCAGTCTCCAGTGGGCCAATTTTTATAGAAAGGCCTGGAGCTGCAGCCCTACTCACCCCACTGTTAGTCTGGCTCTGTCACGATCCGGGTATCTGGACGCCATTACTTACCCTTCGGATGCCTCCTAAGGCGGGCTCAGCGTTCCAGGACCAGATTCCGCTGTTCCTGAGTTTCCACATGCAGAGTGTCAGAGTGGTGTTTTCATCGGCCGCGGCCTCCGCTGTGCCCGCGTGGTTAAATGTGCATCTATCAGCCTGGCGTCTCCTGTCTCCGGTGGCCGGCGCCGCCATTACTGTTTCCCAGACCACATGGATTGCAGGCCAGGCTTCCCTCCAGGTGTCTGCATGGGCGCAGCCATCTTGGATTCTGTCATCTGATCATTTCCACCAATCTGCTGTTTGTATTGTTGATTTGCATAATTGCCTAGCCAACCCCTTCCTTGCTGCAGGTATAAGTAAGCTGTGCCTGAGCAAGGAAGACGTCAGTGCTTTGGTTGTCAAACCTAGTTCCTGTTTGTCTCTCTTCTATGATTGTCTTCCAGGTTCCAGCTCCTGTCTCAAGACTTCCACCATAGAGACCCGCACCAGCATTCCACCTGCGGTGTAGCCTGACTCTCCAATCCATTGTGGATTCATCTGTTTCCAGCTACAACACTACCTGCTTCCAGCCTCAGCTTCCAGCAGAATACAGCTTCCCTTAAAGGGCCGGTGTCCTTTCTACACTTTACCACTCTCCACCGGAATTATTATTTCTCCGCTCTCAAGTTCTACATTTCAGTTCACATTTCATCGCTCCCAAAGTTCATTTATTATTTAACTGGTTCCAGCCAGTATCCACTCCGTGCTAACAACAGTCTGGTTCCAGCCAGTATCCACAGCAGCTGTTTTACCTTCAGCAACCCAGCTCTTCCTGGAACACCAGCTGGTACAATCCTGGGTTATCTCCATTGCTACAGCCGGGCCTGGTAAGGACTTTCCATCTAGAAGATCATAAGAACTATCTCACACTACCAGTGCCCTGTGGCTCCTGCCATGCTGTAGTACTCAGGAACTGTATTTATTCTTTGCTGACTTTTACGTTTTCTTTTATTGCTGCTGTGATGCGGAGTTGTCATAATAAACATCATTGACTTTTATCTAAGTTGTCGTGGTCACGCCTGCGGGCAGTTATTATTCATGTTACTTACATGTCCAGGGGTCTGATACAACCTCCCAGGTTCCGGTACATCTCAGCCCCTACAACTGAGGCTGCCTCCCGTCAGCTCAGGCCCTCAGTTGTGACAGTAAGCACTGACCTAATGAATCCAGCCGGAGACCAGGATCAAGCGGCCAGGCCGATGCAAGAACTGGCAGCCCGACTAGAACATCAGGAGGCTGCACAGGGCCACATCATCCGCTGTCTCCAGGATCTCTCTACTCGGCTGGATGGGATTCAGACCACTCTCCGTGGATCAGGCGCGTCTGGTGCGTCAACCACAGTGACTCCAGCTATAACCCCACCCACCTTACCCATTCCTGCTCCACGTCTTCATCTTCCAACGCCAGCAAAATTTGACGGATCTCCAAGATTCTGCAGGGGATTTCTCAACCAGTGTGAGATTCAGTTTGAGCTACAACCTGGCAATTTCCCCAGTGACCGTACAAAAATTGCCTACATTATTTCTCTTCTCAGTGGCTCAGCCCTCGATTGGGCATCACCGTTATGGGAGAGGTCCGACACCCTGCTATCTTCTTACACTGCATTCGTGTCAACATTCAGGCGCATCTTCGACGAGCCAGGCCGGGTAACTTCAGCTTCGTCTGAGATTCTCCGTTTACGCCAGGGATCACGTACTGTAGGACAATATCTTATACAGTTCCAGATCCTGGCATCCGAACTGGCATGGAACGACGAGGCCCTGTATGCTGCATTCTGGCATGGTTTATCCGAGCGTATTAAAGATGAGTTAGCTACCAGAGACTTACCCTCCAAGTTAGATGAGTTAATCTCACTTTGTACGAAAGTTGACTTACGTTTCAGAGAGAGAGCAACTGAGCGTGGAAGATCATCTGCTCCAAAATCTTCTGCTCCTCCTCCTCGCCAACTGTCACCAACTAAAGATGAACCCATGCAAATTGGCCGTTCCCGTTTAACTCCTGCTGAGCGCCGAAGACGTCTCTCCGAGTTTCTCTGTTTGTACTGTGCAGCTCCGTCTCACACCATTAATGCCTGTCCCAAACGTCCGGGAAACTCCAAATCCTAGCTCGCCAAGGAGAGGGCCGGCTAGGAGTAATGATCTCCTCTCCATCTCCTCAAGATTGTAACCTCCCAGTCTCGCTTCAAGTTGCTCAACGTTATCAGAACGTCATTGCCCTCCTGGATTCCGGAGCAGCTGGGAACTTTATTACCGAAGCCTATGTTAAACGGTGGTCCCTACCCACCGAGAGACTTCCTTCGTCCTTTTCCTTAACTGCTGTGGATGGCAGTAAAATTTTTGATACAGTTATTTCTCTAAGGACTCTACCAGTTCGTCTGAGAGTGGGAGTTCTTCATTCCGAACTTATTTCACTTTTAGTGATTCCAAGAGCCACACATCCTGTGGTCCTGGGCCTTCCATGGCTCCGTCTTCACAATCCTACAATTGATTGGACGACTACGCAAATCCTGGCATGGGGTTCCTCCTGTACTAAGACATGTTTGTTTAAAGTGTTGCCTGTCTGTTCCTCCTCCCCCAGGTCGTCTGATGTTCCACCTCCTCCATATCAAGATTTCACGGATGTGTTCAGTAAAGCTTCTGCTGATATCCTTCCCCCTCATAGAGAATGGGACTGCCCGATTGATCTCGTTCCAGGGAAGGTTCCACCTCGAGGCCGAACTTATCCGTTGTCTCTCCCCGAGACGCATTCTATGGAGGAATACATAAAAGAGAACCTAGCAAAGGGGTTCATTCGACCTTCTTCTTCTCCAGCCGGCGCAGGCTTCTTTTTTGTAAAGAAGAAAGATGGTGGTCTGCGGCCGTGCATCGACTACAGAGGTTTGAACGACATTACCATCAAGAACCGCTATCCTTTACCCCTGATTACTGAGCTCTTTGACAGAGTTAGCGGAGCTACCATCTTTACAAAGCTGGACCTGAGAGGTGCATACAATCTCATCCGGATCCGTGAGGGTGACGAGTGGAAGACCGCATTTAACACCCGTGACGGACATTATGAGTACCTCGTCATGCCCTTCGGATTGAGCAATGCTCCAGCTGTCTTCCAGCATTTCGTCAATGAGATCTTCAGAGACATTCTATACCGTCATGTCGTGGTCTATCTAGATGATATCCTCATTTTTGCCAACAATTTAGAGGAACATCGTTTCTGGGTAAAGGAGGTTCTGTCCCGTCTCCGTGTCAATCATCTCTACTGCAAATTAGAGAAATGCGTCTTTGAAGTCAAGTCCATTCCGTTTCTAGGGTACATTGTGTCCGGTTCCGGACTAGAGATGGATCCTGAGAAACTGCAAGCAATCCAGAATTGGCCAGTACCCTTAACCCTCAAAGGGGTCCAGAGGTTCTTAGGGTTCGCCAATTATTACCGAAAGTTTATACGAGACTTTTCCACCATTGTGGCGCCTATTACTGCTTTCACCAAGAAGGGTGCTAACCCGTCCAAGTGGTCTGAAGAAGCCATGCAAGCTTTTCATCTTTTAAAACAGAGGTTCATCTCTGCACCTGTCCTGAAACAGCCTGACGTCGACTCTCCTTTCATCTTAGAGGTGGATGCCTCCTCCGTTGGAGTAGGAGCGGTGTTATCTCAGAGGGCTAAAGATGGTCATTTACATCCTTGCAGTTTCTTCTCACGGAAGTTCTCCCCAGCGGAGCGCAACTATGCCATTGGCGACCAGGAGTTGCTAGCCATCAAGCTCGCTCTAGAGGAGTGGAGATATCTGTTGGAGGGAGCTTCTCATTCAATCACCATCCTTACAGACCACAAGAACCTTCTATATCTAAAAGGCGCACAATGTCTCAACCCTCGTCAGGCCAGATGGGCACTTTTCTTTTCCAGGTTCGACTTTAAACTCCAGTTCTGTCCGGGCTCTCAGAATCGCAAGGCCGATGCCCTTTCCCGCTCATGGGAGCAAGAAAATGAGTCAGAGTCTTCAGACAAGCATCCTATTATAAATCCGTTGGCATTCTCCACGGTAGGGATGGACTCTACGCCCCCATCAGGGAAAAGTTTTGTGAAGCCGACACTAAGGAAGAAGCTCATGCATTGGGCCCATGCTTCCCGTTTTGCCGGACATACAGGTATCCAAAAAACCCTGGAGTTTATCTCTAGGTCCTATTGGTGGCCAACTCTGAAAAAGGACGTTTTGGAGTTTATTGCATCTTGCCCAAAGTGTGCTCAACATAAAGTATCCCGCCAGTCGCCTGCGGGGCAACTGGTTCCACTATCTGTTCCCCGTCGACCATGGACCCATTTGTCGATGGATTTTATTACAGATTTGCCCATGTGCAACAAGTTCAATACCATCTGGGTGGTAGTTGACCGGTTCACCAAGATGGCACACTTCATTCCTCTCACCGGTCTTCCGTCAGCTTCCAAGTTGGCTCAAGTATTCATACAAGAGATCTTCCGACTCCACGGTCTTCCAGAAGAAATTATCTCAGATCGAGGAGTTCAATTCACAGCCAAATTCTGGCGAAGTTTATGTCAAGTCCTCCAAGTCAAGTTAAAGTTTTCCACGGCTTACCATCCTCAGACCAATGGTCAAACTGAGAGGGTGAATCAGGACTTGGAGGCCTTCCTCCGCATCTATGTGTCCTCCTCTCAAGATGACTGGGTTCAATTACTTCCCTGGGCCGAGTTCTGTCATAACAACCAGTATCATTCTTCATCTTCTTCAACACCATTCTTCACCAACTTTGGATTCCACCCTAAAGTCCCTGAGTTCCAACCGCTTCCAGCAACTTCTGTTCCCGCAGTGGATATCACCTTGCATCAGTTTGCCAATATCTGGAAGAGCGTACGATCAGCTCTGCTCAAGGCATCGTTCAGGTACAAGAAGTTTGCGGATAAGAAGCGTCGAGCAGTTCCTGCTCTCAAGGTGGGTGATCGGGTATGGTTATCCACGAAGAATTTGAGGTTAAGAGTTCCCAGTATGAAGTTTGCACCTCGCTACATCGGTCCTTTTAAAATTGATCAAGTCATCAATCCTGTTGCTTACAGACTCCAGTTACCTCCCTTCTTAAAAATACCCAGGACATTCCATGTTTCCCTGTTGAAACCGCTAATCTTGAATCGGTTTCATTCCTCACTTCCACCAACTCCGAAAGTCCAAACTCAACGAGGCGTTGAGTATGAAGTGGCCAAGATCCTGGACTCACGTCACCGTTACGGTCAACTTCAGTATCTCATTGACTGGAAGGGCTATGGTCCTGAAGAACGCTCTTGGACCAATGCCTCTGACGTCCATGCTCCTGCCTTGGTCCGAAATTTCCACGCAAAGTTTCCTTTAAAGCCTAAGAAGTGTCCTGGGGCCACTCCTAAAGGGGGGGGTGCTGTCACGATCCGGGTATCTGGACGCCATTACTTACCCTTCGGATGCCTCCTAAGGCGGGCTCAGCGTTCCAGGACCAGATTCCGCTGTTCCTGAGTTTCCACATGCAGAGTGTCAGAGTGGTGTTTTCATCGGCCGCGGCCTCCGCTGTTCCCGCGTGGTTAAATGTGCATCTATCAGCCTGGCGTCTCCTGTCTCCGGTGGCCGGCGCCGCCATTACTGTTTCCCAGACCACATGGATTGCAGGCCAGGCTTCCCTTCAGGTGTCTGCATGGGCGCAGCCATCTTGGATTCTGTCATCTGATCATTTCCACCAATCTGCTGTTTGTATTGTTGATTTGCATAATTGCCTAGCCAACCCCTTCCTTGCTGCAGGTATAAGTAAGCTGTGCCTGAGCAAGGAAGACGTCAGTGCTTTGGTTGTCAAACCTAGTTCCTGTTTGTCTCTCTTCTATGATTGTCTTCCAGGTTCCAGCTCCTGTCTCAAGACTTCCACCATAGAGACCCGCACCAGCATTCCACCTGCGGTGTAGCCTGACTCTCCAATCCATTGTGGATTCATCTGTTTCCAGCTACAACACTACCTGCTTCCAGCCTCAGCTTCCAGCAGAATACAGCTTCCCTTAAAGGGCCGGTGTCCTTTCTACACTTTACCACTCTCCACCGGAATTATTATTTCTCCGCTCTCAAGTTCTACATTTCAGTTCACATTTCATCGCTCCCAAAGTTCATTTATTATTTAACTGGTTCCAGCCAGTATCCACTCCGTGCTAACAACAGTCTGGTTCCAGCCAGTATCCACAGCAGCTGTTTTACCTTCAGCAACCCAGCTCTTCCTGGAACACCAGCTGGTACAATCCTGGGTTATCTCCATTGCTACAGCCGGGCCTGGTAAGGACTTTCCATCTAGAAGATCATAAGAACTATCTCACACTACCAGTGCCCTGTGGCTCCTGCCATGCTGTAGTACTCAGGAACTGTATTTATTCTTTGCTGACTTTTACGTTTTCTTTTATTGCTGCTGTGATGCGGAGTTGTCATAATAAACATCATTGACTTTTATCTAAGTTGTCGTGGTCACGCCTGCGGGCAGTTATTATTCATGTTACTTACATGTCCAGGGGTCTGATACAACCTCCCAGGTTCCGGTACATCTCAGCCCCTACAACTGAGGCTGCCTCCCGTCAGCTCAGGCCCTCAGTTGTGACAGGCTCTGTATACTGTCTTTTCACCACATGTTTTACATAGAGGTTGCATTGCTTTATCATGAAGGAAGTACAACAGGATAATTAGAGTCCCCTTCACCTCCTTATGTGGCACCCCAGATAATGGCCCTTTAAATCTTACTTACCGTTCCGCAGCAGAAAGTGGGAATGCTGGAACAGCAGTAGTTAAGTGTAAACCATGGTCCAATTACTGGTCTTGATACTGATGGCTGATTGGACAAGGCAGTCTGGGAGCAAAGGATCCTTGTCGGAAGATGGAGTGTACAGGAGTGACTGGAGGTGCTGAACGCATGCTGAGCGAGGAGCAGAGCAGGATTTGAGAACAGATGCAAAGCGCAGGGTCACACTGTGCTGTGAGAGCAGTGCTGCATAGTAGAAGCAGTGGGGTGCTACCTTGAAGCTACAGCTGGAAACCAAACACCACCAACCAAACACCACCAAGCTTAGTGAAAGGCACGGACGCTGCAGCAATATTGTAACAGTGAGCAGTTGTTGAAACTGGTCCAGAAATGGAATACCTCTGTCCTGGAGAACTAAGTGAGTATATTGAGACTGATTGTGTCCCAAGCCGTGAGCAGACCAGACACCTAGCTCAAGTAGTCACATGCTGTGCAGTGTAAAGGGCGTGGACAGCATAGCGCCTTATCCACAAGTTAGTTTCTCTTGAAAGGTCTGTAACAACAACAAAGGCAACCACCCCCTGCCTGGGATACCAGAGACTGAGTTATTTGTACAATTGAAAGTAAGTTCTTTTAACTGAAAGAGACTGAGTTTATTTAACCAAGAGACCCTCATTGTCAATTGAGTTATATTTGTCCCGAGACACTACCATCCCTTCACTATCTTCATCTTTTTTTAAATGAAACTGAGATACATTGACCTAATTGCAACCCAGGAATCTTTAAAAATCTATGTGCCAATTCCCCCATTGTAACACTGTGGCACCACAGATTTCTTCCAGAGCTCCAACATTATTTTCTGGTGAAGATCATTACACCTTGGTTAGGGAAAGTTAGAAATGTAGTTTTTGTTATAGAAAAGTGTATCTTTCATTAATCTTCTCCCTACCACATTATAGATTGTGATCATAATATGGCAGTATCTGTGATTCAATAGACTGTCTTTTGCATTTTTGAATTATCCATTGTGATGTAACTTTAGCCAATTGTCTTCTCTTTATCTTTATTTGATGCCTAATTCTTCTTGTGATTATTCAATATTTTATGCCAATTATCCAATCATCATCCTCAATCCAGAGTTCATTGCAGCTCAAATAAAAGGCATCCTGTTGGAATTGCTGACTACTACAGAACAAGGTACGGGGAGAACATTTCAGGGGAACGGTCCGTCAAATAGGCACCAAGCACCTGTGATACCTCTCTCAATAACTTAGACATACCCGCGAACCCCGAGGTGTTACACTTATACCTGAGTATTGTGATGCTCGATCTGTTTAATATATCTGAATGCACCACCGATTTGTGTCCGACTCTGAATCAATCCCTCTTTCTGAAATATTCCTCATCCATAATGAATTACAGCTCATTGTGTTACCAGTTACTGTCATCTAATGTTAGATTACTGTAGGTGTTCAAAGTAAATATAGGAGTACATTTACTAAGATGGGAGTTCTAATTAAGATGGGATGATGCATATAGCAAGCAATCAGATTCCAGGTATTATCTTCTAGAAGGTGCTACATAAATGAGAAGTAGAATCTGATTGGTTGCTATGGGCAATATTCCATCTGAAATAGATCTCCCTTCTTAGTACATTGACCCTATACTGTGAGCCTATAATAAAGGTGTATCTTCTATTTCCTGTATGCTGTAGATAAATATGTAGTACAGCAATTACCTGTGTATAGCCGTATATATTCAGCAATTGTGCCATAGGAAGCGTAGTGACAGACCCCAGATCTCCAATAAAACCGGCCACCTTACCATGCTCCATGCAGGCATAATTAGGGGCTGTCCGCTTGTGTCCAGACAGTATCTGCAGAACATCCTTTATAACTTTCATTATATATCCACAGGAGTCATACACATGATATCCCAGCGTTACATTGGGCAGAATATCCGGGTCACTGTTGATCTCATCAATGGCAAATATAAAAGCTTGAAGCTGCAGATATTCTCTCAAGCGAATACTGTGAAGAAAAAACACATCTCTTAGGTATATATTTTTATTACACAGTCGGTGAGTTCTTATGTCATCATTGAGTTTTGATAAGAGAACATGTGAACTATAAAGAGCAAACTTCATTTGTGAATAATTCTGTACATTGGATTCTCCAGAATGTAATAGGTGACAATTATGCACAACGTGATTTTTGCGGGCATATTCCCATGTTTTATGTAACTTGCAAATGTAATAGAGTGCGGCTATCGTTCAATTTGCATGTTTGTGGCCACTACTGAAATTTGCAAGGGAAAAATTTGCATCTAGAGGTTTTCTCATAGCAATCAATAGAAAGTGCATATTAAGGGCCTATTTTAAGGCTGATTGCAAAACAACATTTTCCTCTAATGGGCAAAACCATGCAGCACTGCGGGGGGGAACGGATGTAACATGTGCAGAGAGAGTTAGAATTGGGTGGGATGTGTCATCTGCCCCACCTGCAGAGCACATGGTTTTGCACATTAGAGGAAGATTTTGCTTCTGCAACCAACCTTGAATTAGGCTCTTAGGTGGTCATTCCGAGTTGTTCGCTCGGTAAATTTCATCGCATCGCAGCGATTTTCCGCTTAGTGTGCATGCGCAATGTTAGCACTGCGACTGCGCCAAGTAAATTTGCTAAGAAGTTAGGAATTTTACTCACGGCTTTTTCATCGTTCAGACGATCGTAATGTGATTGACAGAAAATGGGTGTTACTGGGCGGAAACACAGCGTTTTATGGGTGTGTGGGGAAAAACGCTACCGTTTCCGGAAAAAACGCAGGAGTGGCTGAAGAAACGGGGGAGTGTCTGGGCGAACGCTGGGAGTGTTTGTGACGTCAAACCAGGAACGACAAGCACTGTACTGATCGCACTGGCAGAGTAAGTCTCGAGCTACTCAGAAACTGCACAGAGCTGTCTTATCGCAATATTGCGAATCTTTCGTTCGCAATTTTAAGATGCTAAGATTCACTCCCAGAGGGCGGCGGCTTAGCGTGTGCAATGCTGCTAAAAGCAGCTTGCGAGCGAACAACTCGGAATGACCACCTTAATACGGTGTGATTCTACAAATCGCACACAAAACCTTACCAAAAATTACCAAACCTAAAGACCAGGGGCCTAATTCAGACATGAGCGCTGCTGCAAAACACATCGCAAGTGGTGATTTTTAGCTAAATGCAAAGCGACTGCTGCACGTGTGCCGGACGCGATGTGCGACAAATGTGCACACATACAAAAGCAAGATTCAAACGTATCACGGCAATGACAAAGAAACGTGCCGCGGGCGGTGCAGGGGTTTGGCTTCTCAGAGCTGCAAAAAGGGGTGTGAAGTTTGGCGTGTCGGGGGCTGCATGTGGAGTTCTCACACGACTGCACAGCGATTCTCTGTCCGTGCACACTAAGCGTTCGCAGATGACAAGTGAGTCTAGGGCTGCGCCCAGCATGCGAACGCCCAACACAGCTGTTTACTAGAGATGAGCGGGTTCGGTTCCTCTGAATCCGAACCCGCCCGAGCTTCAGGTTTTTTATACGGGTCCGAGCATGCTCGGATCTTCCCGCCTTGCTCGGCTAACCCGAGCGCGCCCGAACGTCATCATCACGCTGTCGGATTCTCGCGAGGCTCGGATTCTATCGCGAGACTCGGATTCTATATAAGGAGCCGCGCGTCGCCGCCATTTTCACACGTGCATTGAGAGTCATAGGGATAGGACGTGGCTGGCGTCCTCTCCGTTTAGAGAAGAGAGAGACACAGTATTTTTGGGGAGCATTATTAGGAGGAGTACTACTATACTCCTGTATACTACTTGCTGAAGTGATATATTTATTTTATAGAGTCATAGGGAGAGGACGTGGCTGGCGTCCTCTCCGTTTAGAGAAGAGAGAGACACAGTATTTTGGGGAGCATTATTAGGAGGAGTACTACTATACTGTATACTACTACTACTTGCTGAAGTGATATTTATTTTATAGAGTCATAGGGAGAGGACGTGGCTGGCGTCCTCTCCGTTTAGAGAAGAGAGAGACACAGTATTTTGGGGAGCATTATTAGGAGGAGTACTACTATACTGTATACTACTATACTACTTGCTGAAGTGATATTTATAGATTAGATAGTGTGACTGTAAGTGTATTATCTGACTTGTGGGGGAGACACTGACAGTGGGGAGCAGTTAGAGTCTGAGAGCAGGACTCAGGAGTACATACTACATAATATAACGTACAGTGCACACTTTTGCTGCCAGAGTCAGTGCCACACTGCCATTGTTGTGACCACACTGACCACCAGTATAATAATATATTTTGTGATTGTCTGCTTAGGCCTCGGAGTACTAGTTGCAAGTTGCAACGTGACCTGACCACCAGTTTAATAATCAATCACCACCAGTTTAATATATATATATATAATTGTATATAATATATATATATATATAATATTGTATACCACCTACCCGTGTTTTTTTTTTTTTTCATTCTTCTTTATACTATTACATACTACTATAGTAGCTTACTGTAGCAGACTAGCAGTCTGCGGTGCTGTGCTGACCTGACAGTGTCCAGCAGGTCCGTCATCAGTCATTACATAATAAATATATATAGTACCTGTCCGGCTGCAGTACTAGTGATATTATATTGATTTCATCTCATTATCAATAATTTATCATCCAGTCTAGACTCTATATTAGCAGCAGACACAGTACGTTAGTCCACGGCTGTAGCTACCTCTGTGTCGGCACTCGGCAGTCCATCCATAATTGTATACCACCTACCCGTGGTTTTTTTTTTCTTTCTTCTTTGTACATACTACTATAGTATAGTAGCTTACTGTAGCAGTCTGCGGTGCTGCTGAGCTGACAGTGTCCAGCAGGTCCGTCATCAGTCATCATTACCTAATAAATATATTATCTACCTGTCCGGCTGCAGTACTAGTGATATTATATATACATACATATATATTGATTTCATCTCATTATCAATCATCCAGTCTATATTAGCAGCAGACACAGTACGTTAGTCCACGGCTGTAGCTACCTCTGTGTCGGCACTCGGCAGTCCATCCATAATTGTATACCACCTACCCGTGGTTTTTTTTTTCTTTCTTCTTTATACATACTACATCTCATTATCATCCAGTCTATATTAGCAGCAGACACAGTACGGTAGTCCACGGCTGTAGCTACCTCTGTGTCGGCACTCGGCAGTCCATCCATAATTGTATACCACCTACCCGTGGTTTTTTTTTTCTTTCTTCTTTATACATACTACATCTCATTATCATCCAGTCTATATTAGCAGCAGACACAGTACGGTAGTCCACGGCTGTAGCTACCTCTTTGTCGGCACTCGGCAGTCCATCCATAATTGTATACCACCTACCCGTGGTTTTTTTTTTCTTTCTTCTTTATACATACTACATCTCATTATCATCCAGTCTATATTAGCAGCAGACACAGTACGTTAGTCCACGGCTGTAGCTACCTCTGTGTCGGCACTCGGCAGTCCATCCATAATTGTATACCACCTACCCGTGGTTTTTTTTTTCTTTCTTCTTTATACATAATACATCTCATTATCATCCAGTCTATATTAGCAGCAGACACAGTACGTTAGTCCACGGCTGTAGCTACCTCTGTGTCGGCACTCGGCAGTCCATCCATAATTGTATACCACCTACCCGTGGTTTTTTTTTCTTTCTTCTTTATACATACTACATCTCATTATCATCTAGTCTATATTAGCAGCAGACACAGTACGGTAGTCCACGGCTGTAGCTACCTCTGTGTCGGCACTCGGCAGTCCATCCATAATTGTATACCACCTACCCGTGGTTTTTTTTTTCTTTCTTCTTTATACATACTACATCTCATTATCATCCAGTCTATATTAGCAGCAGACACAGTACGTTAGTCCACGGCTGTAGCTACCTCTGTGTCGGCACTCGGCAGTCCATCCATAATTGTATACCACCTACCCGTGGTTTTTTTTTTCTTTCTTCTTTATACATACTACATCTCATTACCATCCAGTCTATATTAGCAGCAGACACAGTACGGTAGTCCACGGCTGTAGCTACCTCTGTGTCGGCACTCGGCAGTCCATCCATAATTGTATACCACCTACCCGTGGTTTTTTTTTTCTTTCTTCTTTATACATACTACATCTCATTATCATCCAGTCTATATTAGCAGCAGACACAGTACGGTAGTCCACAGCTGTAGCTACCTCTGTGTCGGCACTCGGCAGTCCATCCATAATTGTATACCACCTACCCGTGGTTTTTTTTTCTTTCTTCTTTATACATACTACATCTCATTATCATCTAGTCTATATTAGCAGCAGACACAGTACGGTAGTCCACGGCTGTAGCTACCTCTGTGTCGGCACTCGGCAGTCCATCCATAATTGTATACCACCTACCCGTGGTTTTTTTTTCTTTCTTCTTTATACATACTACATCTCATTATCATCCAGTCTATATTAGCAGCAGACACAGTACGTTAGTCCACGGCTGTAGCTACCTCTGTGTCGGCACTCGGCAGTCCATCCATAATTGTATACCACCTACCCGTGGTTTTTTTTTTCTTTCTTCTTTGTACATACTACTATAGTATAGTAGCTTACTGTAGCAGTCTGCGGTGCTGCTGAGCTGACAGTGTCCAGCAGGTCCGTCATCAGTCATTACATAATAAATATATATACCTGTCCGGCTGCAGTACTAGTGATATTATATATACATACATATATATATTGATTTCATCTCATTATCAATCATCCAGTCTATATTAGCAGCAGACACAGTACGGTAGTCCACGGCTGTAGCTACCTCTGTGTCGGCACTCGGCAGTCCATCCATAATTGTATACTAGTATCCATCCATCTCCATTGTTTACCTGAGGTGCCTTTTAGTTGTGCCTATTAAAATATGGAGAACAAAAATGTTGAGGTTCCAAAATTAGGGAAAGATCAAGATCCACTTCCACCTCGTGCTGAAGCTGCTGCCACTAGTCATGGCCGAGACGATGAAATGCCAGCAACGTCGTCTGCCAAGGCCGATGCCCAATGGCATAGTACAGAGCATGTCAAATCCAAAACACCAAATATCAGTAAAAAAAGGACTCCAAAACCTAAAATAAAATTGTCGGAGGAGAAGCGTAAACTTGCCAATATGCCATTTACCACACGGAGTGGCAAGGAACGGCTGAGGCCCTGGCCTATGTTCATGGCTAGTGGTTCAGCTTCACATGAGGATGGAAGCACTCAGCCTCTCGCTAGAAAACTGAAAAGACTCAAGCTGGCAAAAGCACCGCAAAGAACTGTGCGTTCTTCGAAATCCCAAATCCACAAGGAGAGTCCAATTGTGTCGGTTGCGATGCCTGACCTTCCCAACACTGGACGTGAAGAGCATGCGCCTTCCACCATTTGCACGCCCCCTGCAAGTGCTGGAAGGAGCACCCGCAGTCCAGTTCCTGATAGTCAGATTGAAGATGTCAGTGTTGAAGTACACCAGGGTGAGGAGGATATGGGTGTTGCTGGCGCTGGGGAGGAAATTGACCAGGAGGATTCTGATGGTGAGGTGGTTTGTTTAAGTCAGGCACCCGGGGAGACACCTGTTGTCCGTGGGAGGAATATGGCCGTTGACATGCCTGGTGAAAATACCAAAAAAATCAGCTCTTCAGTGTGGAGGTATTTCATCAGAAATGCGGACAACAGGTGTCAAGCCGTGTGTTGCCTTTGTCAAGCTGTAATAAGTAGGGGTAAGGACGTTAACCACCTCGGAACATCCTCCCTTATACGTCACCTGCAGCGCATTCATAATAAGTCAGTGACAAGTTCAAAAACTTTGGGTGACAGCGGAAGCAGTCCACTGACCAGTAAATCCCTTCCTCTTGTAACCAAGCTCACGCAAACCACCCCACCAACTCCCTCAGTGTCAATTTCCTCCTTCCCCAGGAATGCCAATAGTCCTGCAGGCCATGTCACTGGCAATTCTGACGAGTCCTCTCCTGCCTGGGATTCCTCCGATGCATCCTTGCGTGTAATGCCTACTGCTGCTGGCGCTGCTGTTGTTGCTGCTGGGAGTCGATGGTCATCCCAGAGGGGAAGTCGGAAGACCACTTGTACTACTTCCAGTAAGCAATTGACTGTCCAACAGTCCTTTGCGAGGAAGATGAAATATCACAGCAGTCATCCTGCTGCAAAGCGGATAACTGAGGCCTTGACAACTATGTTGGTGTTAGACGTGCGTCCGGTATCCGCCGTTAGTTCACAGGGAACTACACAATTTCTTGAGGTAGTGTGCCCCCGTTACCAAATACCATCTAGGTTCCACTTCTCTAGGCAGGCGATACCGAACATGTACACAGACCTCAGAAAAAGACTCACCAGTGTCCTAAAAAATGCAGCTGTACCCAATGTCCACTTAACCACGGACATGTGGACAAGTGGAGCAGGGCAGGGTCAGGACTATATGACTGTGACAGCCCACTGGGTAGATGTATGGACTCCCGCCGCAAGAACAGCAGCGGCGGCACCAGTAGCAGCATCTCGCAAACGCCAACTCTTTCCTAGGCAGGCTATGCTTTGTATCACCGGTTTCCAGAATACGCACACAGCTGAAAACCTCTTACGGCAACTGAGGAAGATCATCGCGGAATGGCTTACCCCAATTGGACTCTCCTGTGGATTTGTGGCATCGGACAACGCCAGCAATATTGTGTGTGCATTAAATATGGGCAAATTCCAGCACGTCCCATGTTTTGCACATACCTTGAATTTGGTGGTGCAGAATTTTTTAAAAAACGACAGGGGCGTGCAAGAGATGCTGTCGGTGGCCAGAAGAATTGCGGGACACTTTCGGCGTACAGGCACCACGTACAGAAGACTGGAGCACCACCAAAAACTACTGAACCTGCCCTGCCATCATCTGAAGCAAGAAGTGGTAACGAGGTGGAATTCAACCCTCTATATGCTTCAGAGGTTGGAGGAGCAGCAAAAGGCCATTCAAGCCTATACAATTGAGCACGATATAGGAGGTGGAATGCACCTGTCTCAAGTGCAGTGGAGAATGATTTCAACGTTGTGCAAGGTTCTGATGCCCTTTGAACTTGCCACACGTGAAGTCAGTTCAGACACTGCCAGCCTGAGTCAGGTCATTCCCCTCATCAGGCTTTTGCAGAAGAAGCTGGAGACATTGAAGGAGGAGCTAACACGGAGCGATTCCGCTAGGCATATGGGACTTGTGGATGGAGCCCTTAATTCGCTTAACAAGGATTCACGGGTGGTCAATCTGTTGAAATCAGAGCACTACATTTTGGCCACCGTGCTCGATCCTAGATTTAAAGCCTACCTTGGATCTCTCTTTCCGGCAGACACAAGTCTGCTGGGGTTGAAAGACCTGCTGGTGAGAAAATTGTCAAGTCAAGCGGAACGCGACCTGTCAACATCTCCTCCTTCACATTCTCCCGCAACTGGGGGTGCGAGGAAAAGGCTCAGAATTCCGAGCCCACCCGCTGGCGGTGATGCAGGGCAGTCTGGAGCGACTGCTGATGCTGACATCTGGTCCGGACTGAAGGACCTGACAACGATTACGGACATGTCGTCTACTGTCACTGCATATGATTCTCTCAACATTGAAAGAATGGTGGAGGATTATATGAGTGACCGCATCCAAGTAGGCACGTCACACAGTCCGTACTTATACTGGCAGGAAAAAGAGACAATTTGGAGGCCCTTGCACAAACTGGCTTTATTCTACCTAAGTTGCCCTCCCACAAGTGTGTACTCCGAAAGAGTGTTTAGTGCCGCCGCTCACCTTGTCAGCAATCGGCGTACGAGGTTACATCCAGAAAATGTGGAGAAGATGATGTTCATTAAAATGAATTATAATCAATTCCTCCGTGGAGACATTGACCAGCAGCAATTGCCTCCACAAAGTACACAGGGAGCTGAGATGGTGGATTCCAGTGGGGACGAATTGATCTGTGAGGAGGGGGATGTACACGGTGATATATCGGAGGATGATGATGAGGTGGACATCTTGCCTCTGTAGAGCCAGTTTGTGCATGGAGAGATTAATTGCTTCTTTTTTGGTGGGGGTCCAAACCAACCCGTCATTTCAGTCACAGTCGTGTGGCAGACCCTGTCACTGAAATGATGGGTTGGTTAAAGTGTGCATGTCCTGTTTATACAACATAAGGGTGGGTGGGAGGGCCCAAGGACAATTCCATCTTGCACCTCTTTTTTCTTTAATTTTTCTTTGCGTCATGTGCTGTTTGGGGAGGGTTTTTTGGAAGGGACATCCTGCGTGACACTGCAGTACCACTCCTAGATGGGCCCGGTGTTTGTGTCGGCCACTAGGGTCGCTTATCTTACTCACACAGCTACCTCATTGCGCCTCTTTTTTTCTTTGCGTCATGTGCTGTTTGGGGAGGGTTTTTTGGAAGGGACATCCTGCGTGACACTGCAGTGACACTCCTAGATGGGCCCGGTGTTTGTGTCGGCCACTAGGGTCACTTATCTTACTCACACAGCTACCTCATTGCGCCTCTTTTTTTCTTTGCGTCATGTGCTGTTTGGGGAGGGTTTTTTGGAAGGGACATCCTGCGTGACACTGCAGTGACACTCCTAGATGGGCCCGGTGTTTGTGTCGGCCACTAGGGTCGCTTATCTTACTCACACAGCTACCTCATTGCGCCTCTTTTTTTCTTTGCGTCATGTGCTGTTTGGGGAGGGTTTTTTGGAAGGGACATCCTGCGTGACACTGCAGTGACACTCCTAGAGGGGCCCGGTGTTTGTGTCGGCCACTAGGGTCGCTTATCTTACTCACACAGCTACCTCATTGCGCCTCTTTTTTTCTTTGCGTCATGTGCTGTTTGGGGAGGGTTTTTTGGAAGGGACATCCTGCGTGACACTGCAGTGACACTCCTAGATGGGCCCGGTGTTTGTGTCGGCCACTAGGGTCGCTTATCTTACTCACACAGCTACCTCATTGCGCCTCTTTTTTTCTTTGCGTCATGTGCTGTTTGGGGAGGGTTTTTTGGAAGGGACATCCTGCGTGACACTGCAGTGCCACTCCTAGATGGGCCCGGTGTTTGTGTCGGCCACTAGGGTCGCTTATCTTACTCACACAGCTACCTCATTGCGCCTCTTTTTTTCTTTGCGTCATGTGCTGTTTGGGGAGGGTTTTTTGGAAGGGACATCCTGCGTGACACTGCAGTGACACTCCTAGATGGGCCCGGTGTTTGTGTCGGCCACTAGGGTCGCTTATCTTACTCACACAGCTACCTCATTGCGCCTCTTTTTTTCTTTGCGTCATGTGCTGTTTGGGGAGGGTTTTTTGGAAGGGACATCCTGCGTGACACTGCAGTGACACTCCTAGATGGGCCCGGTGTTTGTGTCGGCCACTAGGGTCGCCCAGCTTAGTCATCCAGCGACCTAGGTGCAAATTTTAGGACTAAAAATAATATTGTGAGGTGTGAGGTATTCAGAATAGACTGAAAATGAGTGTAAATTATGGTTTTTGAGGTTAATAATACTTTGGGATCAAAATGACCCCCAAATTCTATGATTTAAGCTGTTTTTTAGTGTTTTTTAAAAAAAAACACCCGAATCCAAAACACACCCGAATCCGACAAAAAAAATTCGGTTAGGTTTTGCCAAAACGCGGTCGAACCCAAAACACGGCCGCGGAACCGAACCCAAAACCAAAACACAAAACCCGAAAAATTTCCGGCGCTCATCTCTACTGTTTACCCATCAATCTTCCTGCTAATAATTACACAGTCACACACACCTGATTATAAATACTCAAACACCTCATTACTCCTTAGCACTCTGTGAAATAGTATGAAGCCTGTCATTCTCTGGATAAGTGCAGTATGTGCCACACACAAGCTACACCTTTGTATGCTTACACCTAACTACTATTATCTACACGTTACACATGTTTGTAAATACTAGATATGTGCACCAGACATTTTTCGGGTTTTGTGATTTGGTTTTGGATTCGGTTCCGCGGCCGCGTTTTGGATTCGGACACGTTTCGGCAAAACCTCCCTGAAATGTTTTTGTCGGATTCGGGTGTGTTTTGGATTCGGGTGTTTTTTTTAAAAACCCCTCAAAAACAGCTTAAATCATAGAATTTGGGGGTAATTTTGATCCCATAGTATTATTAACCTCAATAACCATAATTTCCACTCATCTCCAGTCTATTCTGAACACCTCACACCTCACAATACTATTTTTGGTCCTAAAATTTGCACCAAGGTCGCTGTGTGACTAAGCTAAGCGACACAATTGGCCGACACAAACACCTGGCCCATCTAGGAGTGGCACTGCAGTGTCAGACAGGATGGCACTTAAAAAAATTGGCCCCAAACATCACATGATGCAAAGATAATTTTAAGAAAAAAGAGGTGCAAGATGGAATTGTCCTTGGGACCTCCCACCCACCCTTATGTTGTATAAACAGGACATGCACACTTTAACAAACCCATCATTTCAGTGACAGGGTCTGCCACACGACTGTGGCTGAAATGACTGGTTGGTTTGGGCCCCCACCAAAAAAGAAGCAATCAATCTCTCCTTGCACAAACTGGCTCTACAGAGGCAAGATGTCGACCTCATCCTCATCGTCCGATTCCTCACCCCTTTTACTGTGTACATCCTCCTACTCACAGAGTATTAATTCATCCCCACTGGAATCCACCATCTCAGATCCCTGTGTACTTTCTGGAGGAAATTGCTGGTGAATGTCTCCACGGAGGAATTGATTTTAATTCATTTTGATGAACATCATCTTCTCCACATTTTCTGGTAGTAACCTCGGACGCCGATTGCTGACAAGGTGACCGGCTGCACTAAACACTCTTTCGGAGTACACACTGGAGGCAACTTAGGTAAAATAAAGCCAGTTTGTGCAAGGGCCTGCAAATTGCCTCTTTTTCCTGCCAGTATAAGTACGGACTGTCTGACATGCCTTCTTGTATGCGGTCACTCATATAATCCTCCTCCATTCTTTCAATGGTGACAGAATCATATGCAGTGACAGTAGACGACATGTCAGTAATCGTAGGCAGGTCCTTCAGTCCGGACCAGATGTCAGCACTCGCTCCAGACTGCCCTGCATCACCGCCAGCGGGTGGGCTCGGAATTCTTAGCCTTTTCCTCGCATCCCCAGTTGCGGGAGAATGTGAAGGAGGAGCTGTTGACGGGTCACATTCCGCTTGAGTTGACAAGTGTCTCACCAGCAGATCTTTGAACATCTGCAGACTTGTGTCTGCTGGAAAGAGAGATACAACGTAGGCTTTAAACCTAGGATCGAGCACGGTGGCCAAAATGTAGTGCTCTGATTTCAACAGATTGACCACCTGTGAATCCTGGTTAAGCAAATGAAGGGCTCCATCCAAAAGTCCCACATGCCTAGCGGAATCGCTCCGTTTTAGCTCCTCCTTTAATCTCTCCAGCTTCTTCTGCAAAAGCCTGATGAGGGGAATGACCTGACTCAGGCTGGCAGTGTCTGAACTGACTTCACGTGTGGCAAGTTCATAGGGTTGCATAACCTTGCACAATGTTGAAATCATTCTCCACTGCGCTTGAGTCAGGTGCATTCCCCCTCCTTTGCCTATATCGTAGGTAGCTGTATATGCTTGAATGGCCTTTTGCTGCTCCTCCATCCTCTGAAACATATAGAGGGTTGAATTCCACCTCGTTACCACCTCTTGCTTCAGCTGATGGCGGGGCAGATTCAGGAGTGTTTGCTGGTGCTCCAGTCTTCGGCACGCGGTGGCTGAATGCTGAAAGTGGCCCACAATTCTTCGGGCCACCGACAGCATCTCTTGCACGCCACTGTCGTTTTTTAAAAAATTCTGCACCACCAAATTCAATGTATGTGCAAAACATGGGACGTGCTGGAATTTGCCCAGATGAAATGCACGCACAATATTGGTGACATTGTCCGATGTCACAAATCCCCTGGAGAGTCCAATTGGGGTAAGCCATTCTGCGATGATGTTCCTCAGTTTCCGTAAGAGGTTGTCAGCTGTGTGCCTCTTATGAAAAGTGGTGATACAAAGCGTAGCCTGCCCAGGAACGAGTTGGCGTTTGCGAGATGCTGCTACTGGTGCCGCCGCTGCTGTTCTTGCTGCGGGAGGCAATACATCTACCCAGTGGGCTGTCACAGTGATAAAGTCCTGAGTCTGCCCTGCTCCACTTGTCCACATGTCAGTGGTTAAGTGGACTTTGGGTACAACTGCATTTTTTAGGACACTGGTGAGTCTTTTTCTGACGTCTGTGTACATTCTCGGTATCACCTGCCTAGAGAAATGAAACCTAGATGGTATTTGGTACCGGGGACACAGTACCTCAAACAAGTCTCTAGTCGCTTGTGAATTAACGGTGGATACCAGAAACACATTTAACACCAACGCAGCTGCCAAGACCTGAGTTATCCGCTTTACAGCAGGATGACTGCTGTGATATTTCATCTTCCTCGCAAAGGACTGTTGGACAGTCAATTGCTTACTGGAAGTAGTACAAGTGGTCTTCCGACTTCCCCTCTGGGATGACGATCGACTCCCTGCAGCAACAACAGCAGCGCCAGCAGCAGTAGGCGTTATACTCAAGGATGCATCGGAGGGATCCCAGGCAGGAGAGGACTCGTCAGACTTGCCAGTGACATGACCTGCAGGACTATTGGCGTTCCTGTCTAATGAGGACATTGACATTGAGGGAGTTGGTGGTGTGGTTTGCAGGAACTTAGTTACAAGAGGAAGGGATTTAGTTGTCAGTGGACTGCTTCCGCTGTCACCCAAAGTTTTTGAACTTGTCAATGACTTCTGATGAATGTGTTCCAGGTGACGTATATGGGAGGATGTTCCTAGGTGGTTAATGTCCTTACCCCTACTTATTACAGCTTGACAAAGGCAACACACTGTTTGACACCTGTTGTCCTCATTTCTGTTAAAATAATTCCACACCGAAGAGGTGATTTATTTTGTAATTTGTCCAGGCATGTCAATGGCCATATTAGTACCACGGACAACAGGTGTCTCCCCGTGTGCCTGACTTAAATAAACCACCTCACCATCAGAATTCTCCTTGTAAATTTCCTCCTCAGCGCCAGCAACACCCATATCCTCATCCTGGTGTACTTCAACAGTGACATCTTCAATTTGACTATCAGGAACTGGACTGCGAGTGCTCCTTCCAGCACTTCTAGGGGGCGTGCAAATGGTGGAAGGCGCCACCTCTTCCCGTCCAGTGTTGGGAAGGTCAGGCATCGCAAACGACACAGTTGGACTCTCCTTGGGGATTTTTGATTTAGAAGAACAAACAGTTCTTTGCTGTGCTTTTGCCAGCTTAACTCTTTTCATTTTTCTAGCGGGAGGATGAGTGCTTCCATCCTCATGTGAAGCTGAACCACTAGCAATGAACATAGGCCAGGGCCTCAGCCGTTCCTTGCCACTCCGTGTCGTAAATGGCATATTGGCAAGTTTACGCTTCTCCTCAGACGCTTTTAATTTAGATTTTTGGGTTATTTCACTGAACTTTTGTTTTTTGGATTTTACATGCTCTCTACTATGACATTGGGCATCGGCCTTGGCAGACGACGTTGATGGCATTTCATCGTCTCGGCCATGACTAGTGGCAGCAGCTTCAGCACGAGGTGGAAGTGGATCTTGATCTTTCGCTATTTTACCCTCCACATTTTTGTTCTCCATTTTTTAATGTGTGGAATTATATGCCAGTAATATATCAATAGCAATAGCCTACTGTACTGTACTATATATGTATACTGTTGGTCACCAAAATGCTGCACTGTAATAATAAGATTTTAAACCTACCGGTAAATCTTTTTCTCCTAGTCAGTAGAGGATGCTGGGGACTCCGTAAGGACCATGGGATATAGACGGGCTCCGCAGGAGACATGGGCACTCTAAAGACTTTAGAATGGGTGTGAACTGGCTCCTCCCTCTATGCCCCTCCTCCAGACCTCAGTTAGAGAAACTGTGACCAGATGAGACGGACAGTACGAGGAAAGGATATTTGTTAATCTAAGGGCAAGATTCATACCAACCCACACCATCCACACCATATAACCTGGAATATACGCAACCAGTTAACAGTATGAACAAAACAGCATTAGCCCATGACTTATTTTAACTGTAACATAACCCTTATGTAAGCAACAACTATATACAAGCCTTGCAGCAATATGTCCGCACTGTGACGGGCGCCCAGCATCCTCTACGGACTAGGAGAAAAAGATTTACCGGTAGGTTTAAAATATTATTTTCTCTTACGTCCTAGAGGATGCTGGGGACTCCGTAAGGACCATGGGGATTATACCAAAGCTCCAGACCGGGCGGGAGAGTGCGGATGACTCTGCAGCACCGATTGAGCAAACATGAGCTCCTCATCAGCCAGGGTATCAAACTTGTAGAATTTTGCAAAGGTGTTTAAACCCGACCAAGTAGCTGCTCGGCAAAGCTGTAAAGCCGAGACGCCTTGGGCAGCCGCCCAAGAAGAGCCCACCTTCCTAGTGGAATGGGCCTTTACTGAATTTGGTAATGGCAATCCAGCCGTCGAATGAGCCTGCTGAATCGTGGTGCAGATCCAGCGAGCAATAGTCTGCTTCGAAGCAGGAGTGCCAACTTTGTTGGCTGCATACAGGACAAACAGTGCCTCTGTTTTCCTAACCCTAGCCGTCCTGGCTACATAAATTTGTAAGGCCCTGACTACATCAAGGGACTTGGAATCCTCCAAGACTCCCGTAGCCACAGGCACCACAATAGGTTGGTTCATATGAAAAGATGAAACTACCTTAGGCAAAAATTGAGTACGAGTCCTCAACTCCGCTCTATCCACATGGAAAATCAGATTGGGGCTTTTGTGAGACAAAGCCGCCAATTCGGAAACCAGCCTTGCAGATGCCAAGGCCAACAACATGACCACCTTCCAAGTGAGAAATTTTAATTCAACCGTTTGAAGAGGTTCAAACCAGTGAGAATTTAGGAAGCGTAAAACCACGTTAAGGTCCCATGGTGCCACTGGAGGCACAAAAGGAGGCTGTATGTGCAGCACTCCCTTTACAAAAGTCTGGACTTCTGGGAGAGAAGCCAATTCCTTCTGAAAGAAAATTGATAAGGCCGAAATCTGTACCTTAATGGAGCCTAATTTTAGGCCCATATCCACTCCTGTTTGTAGAAAGTGGAGAAAACGGCCCAGATGGAATTCCTCAGTACGAGCATTCTTGGCTTCACACCAAGATGCATACTTTCTCCAGATACGGTGATAATGTTTCTCCGTCACCTCCTTCCTAGCCTTTATCAGAGTAGGGATGACTTCTTCCGGAATGCCTTTCCCAGCTAGGATTCAGTGTTCAACCGCCATGCCATCAAACGTAACAGCGGTAAGTATTGGGACACACAGGGCCCCTGTTGCAACAGGTCCTCTCTGAGAGGAAGAGGCCACGGATCTCCTGTGAGCATTTCCTGAAAATCTGAATACCAGGCCCTTCGCGGCCAATCTGGAACAATGAGTATTGTCTGCACTCTTTTTCATCTTATGATTCTCAATATTTTTGAGATGAGAGGAAGAGGAGGGAACACATAGACCGACAGAAACGCCCAGAGTATCACCAGGGCGTCTACCGCTACTGCCTGAGGGTCCCTTGACCTGGCACAATATCTCTGAAGCTTCTTGTTGAGGCGTGATGCCATCATGTCTATTTGAGGAAGTCCCCAAAGACTTGTTATCTCTGCAAAAACTTCTTGATGAAGTCACCACTCTCCTGGATGTAGATCGTGTCTGCTGAGGAAGTCTGCTTCCCAGTTGTCCACTCCCGGAATGAAGACCTCTGACAGAGCGCTTACGTGATTTTCCGCCCAGCAAAGAATCCTGGTGACTTCCGCCATTGCCAATCTGCTCCTTGTCCCACCTTGGCGGTTTACATGAGCCACGGCCGTGACGTTGTCTAACTGAAACAGAACCGGTAGGTCGCGAAAAAAATCCTCCGCTTGTCGTAGGCCGTTGTATATGGCCCTCAATTCCAGTATGTTGATGTGTAGACAAGCCTCCTGGCTTGACCATAGTCCCTGAAAATTTCTTCCTTGAGTAACTGCTCCCCATCCTCAGAGACTCGCGTCTGTGGTCACCAGAACCCAGTCCTGTATGCCGAACCTGCAACCCTCTAGAAGGTGAGAACTCTGCAGCTACCACAGGAGAGACACCCTGAACCTGGGGGACAGGCTTATTTTCTGATGAATTTGAAGATGGGACCCGGACCACTTGTCCAGAAGGTCCCACTGAAAAGTCCTCGCATGAAACCTGCCGAAGGGGATGGCCTCGTAGGTCGCCTCCATTTCCACAGTACTCGAGTGCATTGATGGACTGACACTCTTTTCGGTTTTAACAGGTCTCTGACCATGTTCTGGAGTTCCTGGGCTTTCTCCATTGGGAGAAAAACCCTCCTTTGTTCCGTGTCCAGAATCATGCCCAAGAAAGATAGCTGAGTCGTAGGAACCAACTGTGACTTTGGTAGATTTAGGATCCAGCCGTGTTGCTGCAGCACTCTCAGGGAGAGCGACACGCTTTCCAGCAACTGATCTCTCTGACTCGCTTTTATCAGGAGATCGTCCAAGTACGGGATAATTGTGACACCCTGCCTGCGCAGGAGTACCATCATTTCCGCCATAACCTTGGTGAAAATCCTCGGGGCCGTGGAAAGCCCAAACGGCAACGTCTGAAACTGGTAATGACAGTCCTGTACAGCGAATCTCAGGTACGCCTGATGAGGGGGATATATGGGGACATAAAGGTATGCATCCTTTATGTCCAGTGACACCCAAAAATCCCCCCCCCCCCTCCCCCAGGCTGGAGATTACTGCCCGGAGCGATTCCATCTTCAATTTGAACTTTTTCAAGAACAGGTTTAGGGATTTTAGATTTAGAATGGGTCTGACCGAGCCATCCGGTCTCGGAACCACAAACAGGGTTGAATAGTACCCCTTCCCCTGTTGAACTAGGGGAATGTTGACAATCACTTGCTGTTGACACAGCTTTTGAATTGCAGCTAAAACTATCTCCCTCTCTGGGGAAGAAGCTGGCATGGCCGACTTGAAAAATCGGTGAGGAGGCACCTCTTCGAACTCCAGCTTGTAGCCTTGGGATACAATCTCCATCGCCCAAGGATCCACATCTGACTGAACCCAGACTTGGCTGAAGAGTCGAAGACGTGCCCCCACCAGCGCGGACTCCCTCAGTGGAGCCCCAGCGTCATGCGGTGGATTTAGTAGAAGCGTGGGAGGACTTCTGTTCCTGGGAACTAGCCGTAGCAGGCATTCTTTTCCCTCTACGCTTACCTCTGGCGAGGAAGGAAGAGCCCCGACCTCTTCTGGACTTATACGACCGAAAGGACTGCTTCTGATATTGTGGTGTTTTCTTTTGCTGTGGGGGAACATAATGTAAAAAAGTAGATTTACCTGTGGTAGCTGTGGAAACCAGGTCTGCGAGACCTTCCCCAAACAAAACCTCACCCTTGTAAGGCAAAACTTCCATATGCCTCTTTGAGTCGGCATCACCCGTCTATCGGCGGGTCCACAGGGCTCGCTTAGCAGAAATCGCCATGGCGTTAGCTCTCGAACCTAGCAGCCCAACGTCTCTCTGAGCGTCTCTCATATATAAGACTGCATCTTTAATGTGACCTAAGGTCAATAAAATGGTATCCCTATCTAGGGTATCAATATCAGCTGACAAGGTATCTGCCCATGCTGCTACAGCGCTACAAACCCAAGCTGATACTGATACTATCGCCGGTCTGAGTAAAGCACCCGTATGTGTATATATTGATTTTAAGGTAGTTTTCTGTCTGCGATCAGCAGGATCCTTGAGGGCTGCCATTTCTGGAGACGACCGCGCCACCTTCTTTGACAGGCGCGTTAAAGCCTTGTCTACCCTGGGCAAGGATTCCCACCGTAACCTGTCCTGTGCAGGGAACGGATACGCCATAAGAATCCTCTTGGGAATCTTCAGTTTTATGTCTGGAGTCAAATAACGCGTTCAGCTCATGAGATGGGGGAAAGGTTACCTCAGGTTTCTTTTCCTTAAACATGTGTACCCTCGTGTCAGGGACAGAGGGGTCATCTGTGATATGCAAAACATCTTTTATTGCCATAATCATATAATGAATATTTTTGGCCACCTTTGGGTGTAACCTCGCATCATCGTAGTCGACACTGGAGTCAGAATCCGTGTCGGTATCAGTGTCTGCTATTTGGGAGAGGGGACATTTATGAGACCCTGAAGGGCCCTGTGATACAGCCAAAGCCATGGATTGACTCCCTGTTTTATCTCTGGGCTCTGCTTTGTCCAATCTCTTATGTAATAAAGTCACATTTGCATTTAAAACATTCCACATATCCAACCAATCAGGAGTCGGCGTTGCCGACGGAGACACGACAATCATCTGCTCCACCTCCTCCTTAGATGAGCCTTCCGCTTCAGACATGCTGACACACGCGTACCGACCCCCCCCCCCCCACGCACACACACACACTCAGGGATATATCTATATGGAGACAGTTCCCCAATAAGGCCCTTTGGAGAGACAGAGAGAGAGTATGACAGCACACACCCAGCGCCACCTGACACTGGAATAAAATCCCAGTCAGTACAGCGCTTTATATAAATATATTTAGAAACACTCACTGCGCCAATTAAATGTCCCCCCCCCTCTTTTTTACCCTCTGTAACCGTGTTCAGCAGGGGAGAGTCCGGGGAGCCAGCTTCTCTGCAGTGTGCTGTGGAGAAAATGGCGCTGGTTAGCGCAGGATGATCAAGCTCCGCCCTCTCACCGGCGGGCTTCGGTCCCACTCAAATTATTTATACTGGTGACGGTTTATTAATATACTGCCCCTGTAGCATGTAATCTCTGCCAGTGTCCCTTGAGGCTTATTATTGCTGCCCAGGGCGCCCCCCCTGCACCCTTACAGTGCCCGCTGTGTGTGTATTGTGGGAGCAATGGTGCGCAGCGTTACCTCAGTGAAGATCTGAAGTCTTCTTTCTTCTTATACTCACCCGGCTTCTATTTTCCGGCTGTGTGAGGAGGACGGCGGCGCGGCTCTGGGACGAATGGCGAGGGTGAGACCTGCGTTCCGACCCTCTGGAGATAATGGCAGGGCCGAAATTAGGGGGGGGGGGGTGTCTCTGGCGCCGGCGGCTACGGGCAGCTACCTCCACACTGTGGACCACTGCTGGCTGCAGAGTACACAGCACTGAGGGGGGACTTAATAAATATACACTGACTGGCTCACTGACATGTGACATTTTTTTAAACCAGTATCCCACATTAAGATATATATATATATATATATATTTGAATATATTATATATATATATATATATATATATATAATATATATTTTATATCATATATACAGTATGTGTATCTATATGTATATATATTATACTGTATGTGTATATATGTATATGCATATATATATATATATATATATATATATATAATGTCTATTTTTTAATATATATATACCAACAAATATAAGCAAATAACCAAGTTGTGCTATATATCCCGCCTTAGACCCAATAGTCCTTGGGGAGAAAATGGCTGCTAATCTCCAATACAGGTCCTCTTGCCAGTCGAGAACCGGTAATTAAATGGAAAGGTAGTTGTACGGAGAGCGCTCAAAAGTATGTTAGTGTCTCTTTAGTTCTTTCAATGAGAATTCAACGATTTAGATTTGACCACGGAGAGTTAGATGTTTCTGAAAAAGACCCTCTCACCAGATTCACCCAGACAGGATAACACTCATTAATCCAAGGCTTCCATAAAAAATCTTTTTATTATTAAAATCTTTTTTTTGTATTATAATAAAAGACTCTTACATTGCTCTTAACATTTGTGGGACATGATCTTATTAGGACTTGCTGTCCACCCCAGCCGGGGAGGAGCTCAAATGACAGCCTGTCCTCCCACAAATGTCTAATCATCCAACGCGTTTCGTCTAACCAGACTTCCTCAGGGGTGTTTTTTATATGTAAGAGCTGTGCTCTAACTGAAGAGAAGTAAAAATGGGGATGGTATCAAACAAGCAATGTTCCGGGGCCCGTAGCCTCTCCTTTGCCCCTTTGGGCTACGGGCCTCGTAACATTGGCTTATATGATGTGACACCTGACAATATACTATTTAGTGCAGAGGGCACGTGGGCCATGCCGGACACCAAGGACTATATATATATATATATATATATATATATATATATAGCAATACATAGTCAGCAGCACTCCATATTTTTATTTATTATTTGTTTTTATTTATTTATTTATTTATTTATTTTTGGTGGGGTGGGGGGCACCAAATTACTGCCTTGCCCCGGGTGACAGATATTCTAGTTTCGGCCCTGCTAATGGTGTCCAGTAGCCTAAGAAGCAGGCCTATCAGTTAAGTAGGTCTGCTTCTCTCCCCTCAGCCCCACGATGCAGGGAGCCTGTTGCCAGCAGTGCTCCCTGAAAATAAAAAACCTAACAAAATTATTTTTCAGAGAAACTCAGGAGAGCTCCCCAGCAATGCACCCAGTCTCCTCTGGGCACAGGATCTAACTGAGGTCTGGAGGAGGGGCATAGAGGGAGGAGCCAGTGCACACCCTTTCTAAAGTCTTTAGAGTGCCCATGTCTCCTGCGGAGCCCGTCTATACCCCATGGTCCTTACGGAGTCCCCAGCATCCTCTAGGACGTAAGAGAAACTATATATACTGCTCACAAAAATGCAGCACAGATATGGAATGGATACGTGCATTGAGTGACACAGAGCTGCAAGATACAGCAGTGGCCTACTGTACTGTACAACTATATACTGTTGGTCACCAAAATACTGCACTGTACTACTATATATACTGCTCACAACAATGCAGCACAGATATGGAATTGATACTTGCAGTGACACAGAGCTGCAAGATACAGCAATGGCCTACTGTACTGTACAACTATATACTGTTGGGTCACCAAAATGCTGCACTGTACTACTATATATACTGCTCACAAAAATGCAGCACAGATATGGAATGGATACTTGCAGTGACACGGAGCTGGAAGATACAGCAATGGCGTACTTTACTGTACAACTATATACTGTTGGTCACCAAAATGCTGCACTATACTACTATATATACTGCTCAAAACAATGCAGCACAGATATGGAATGGATACTTGCAGTGACACAGAGCTGCAAGATACAGCAATGGCCTACTGTACTGTACTACTACAGGTTGAGTATCCCTTATTCAAAATGCTTGGGACCAGAAGTATTTTGGATATCGGATTTTTCCGTATTTAGGAATAATTACATACCATAATGAGATATCATGGTGATGGGACCTAAGTCTAAGCACAGAATGCATATATATATGTTTCATATACACCTTATACACACAGCCTGAAGGTCATTTAATACAATATTTTTAATAACTTTGAGTATTAAACAAAGTTTGTGTACATTGAGCTATCAGAAAACAAAGGTTTCACTATCTCACTCTCACTCAAAATAGTCTGTTTTTCGGAATATTCTGTATTTCGGAATATTTGGATATGGGATACTCAACCTGTATAATTATTATATATTGGTGGTCCCCAGTCCCCACAATGCAGCACACTGATCAGAAATTTGCAGCACACTGAGCACAGATATTTGCAGCACACAGAGCACAGATATTTGCAGCACACTGAGCACAGATATTTGCAGCACACAGAGCACAGATATTTGCAGCACACTGTGCACAGATATTTGCAGCACACTGAGTACAGATATTTGCAGCACACTGAGCACAGATATTTGCAGCACACTGAGTACAGATATTTGCAGCACACTGAGTACAGATATTTGCAGCACACTGAGCACAGATATTTGCAGCACACTGAGCACAGATATTTGCAGCACACTGAGCACAGATATTTGCAGCACACTGAGCACAGGTTACGGAGCTTTTCAGGGAGAGAACGCCGCCACGTCCTCTCCGTTCAATCTCCAATGCACGAGTGAAAATGGCGGCGACGCGAGGATCCTTATATAGAATACGAATCTCGCGAGAATCCGACAGTGGGATGATGACGTTTGGGCGCGTTCTGGTTAACCGAGAAAGGCGGGAAGATCCGAGGCCGCCTCGGACCCGTGTAAAATAGGTGAAGTTTGGGGGGGTTCGGATCCCGAGGAACCGAACCCGCTCATCTCTAGTTAATACACTCATTGAAAACATTACACCCAAACATATTAAATCCCTGTTTGTGTTTTTCCATTGATTTGTGGCGCTTTCAAAGCTGCTGTGTGCAATCTAAATAATATTGCTGAATGCATTTCTCCCACCAACATGCCATGTTTTCTAAAATAAATATTTACTTGTGTTGCTCATATTGCACTAGTTCCTACATATTGCAATAGTTTGCATGATGGACAGCACTCATGCTACAGTAAAATAAGAACAAACAATACGCAGTAAATTCACTTTTGTTTTTATTTGTAATTATGGTAAAGTTCATCTGAGGCAGCTGCATTCGCAAATGAGCAATCCGTCCGCCTAGTCACGCGGGAGTGCACAGAGACGCTCCCATTCAGAGCGTCTCTGTCCAGGCGCACGGACGGAGACGCTCTCCATTCAAGTAAATGGGGCGTGTCTCCATCACGGGCGTGCGTGCCCAGTTGGAGACGGAGACGCCGAGTCCTAGGCGTGTCAGGGCGGTTGCGCCTAGGCACAGAAAGAGCCACGACTAGCCTGGCTCCATCTGTATTTGAAGACAACACAAAGACATCAGCAGACACCTGGCCATGCAGACAAGCAGCTCACAGTGGCCAGTAGCCGATCTCAGCCAACACTATACCTATGTGGCAGGAAGGAGCTGCACATCCTAATCACTCATACCAAAAGAAATATGGGGCAAGCAATTATTGGGAGCACCTCTGGCGAGACTATTCCACATCCGCCTCTATTTTGGCCGGCTGAAGCGGGGGTTCGGGGGAGTGGCTTCTGTGAGTTGACCTGCGAGTGCCCTGGCCAGAGAGATGTTTTTCCTGGCCATGGCTGGTGGCTGGGGCAGATGATGTAGACTCCCTGAGAGTTTGTGCCTGGGGGATGCCTTGGCCTGCATGCCTTGAGCAATGGGGCCTAAAATGGAGGTTATCCCACGCATGCCGTGGCTGATAGTGGAGTTCAGCTCATGAGATTCCAGGAGCACCTGCTGCTGGAAGTCTTCTGTACGGTGTCCCTGTTCTTGGATAGCAAGCAGGAGCTCCTGGATGGTTGTTGTGGGTGGGGCATGAGTCTCCTCCAGCTGGGGTGGTGATGGTGGTTCACCCTCAGACTCGCTTTCGGAGATA
This sequence comes from Pseudophryne corroboree, assembly GCF_028390025.1. Classification (NCBI taxonomy): domain Eukaryota; kingdom Metazoa; phylum Chordata; class Amphibia; order Anura; family Myobatrachidae; genus Pseudophryne; species Pseudophryne corroboree. The sequence continues at coordinate 10,032,729 of NC_086444.1, read as the reverse complement.
CCCACCCCAGGCTGTGTGTGCTGATCTTCTGTATCTGTATTCAATGGGGTAATCAAAGGGGAAAAAAATAGCAAATCCATTATGCACATTACTAACATTTGTTTACATTTTTGAAACACTATTACCTTGCTCGACATGCGGAACTTCAATGGCGGGCATGTCTATGTCCATCTCCGACAGCCTACCACCTCCTCATCGGCCACACAGCTCTAGGCCTGCTCCTCCAAGGCTGTGTATTCTAAACTCTCAGGGAGTCTACCACCACCGGTCATCCTGACATGGAGCCACCGGGCACCCATCTGCCCCTTCAGCCGACACTTGAAGTCAGCCCATCTACAGTAACATACAATATTGTTTTTAATATTTTTTTTCTAACAAATAAAACATGTCTCTAAACAAAACCAACCAACAAACCAACCAACAAACAAAGACAACCTACTGGACATCACTTTGTCAAACTTGTGCTTGAACATAGAAACACTTATTATTATCAGAGAACACCATGCTCAGACAGACATTACAAAATGAATGTAGTAATGTATTTATGTATATTATATTAATCAAGTGTAACCATATTTTGTGTACATTATGAAAGACTTCAAATTTTAGATTTTTTGTAAAAAAAGGATTATTGGTGGCCAACAACAATTCTTTCTTTGGTTGAAAACAGAAAGCGATTGTTTGGTTTAAAAACACATAGCCACCTTCCTGAAGATTAGGACAGTCCAGCAACATTTTAAAGCATGTCTTACATATTCTCAAACATCTACGTATATACAGTGTTTTTGTTATTTTTGTCGTATGTACATACCGTCTTTTAACTTCTTGTGAGGTTTGTACGATGGGTACCTCCACATTCACCGCATCTGTGATTTCCCACCAGATGCACTCCCTAGCTGCAGCCTCCATATTTTAGGGTCCAAGATGGATTTGTTCCATGGCTTGAGGGACCAAAAAGTCCATTCCCTCCTGCCAAGTAGGGGTTGTCTCTTCTTTATTTCTTTTTCTTGTGTTAGCTGAGATTGACTACTGGTTTCTGCTTGTGTTGTGGATGGTGTGGTACTTGCCTCATCTCGGGTATTTGGTCTTTTAGGCTGGGGTAAGGTGTTGTGTGACTGGGCAGTTGCCCCAGGTCTCTCAACATCTGCACTGCCAGGTGTTTGGTTCTGTTGTCTCCCTGACTGTGATGCCTGTGCTGCCTATGGTGCCTGTGCTGCCTCTGGTGCCTGTGCTGCCTCTGGTGCCTGTGCTGCCTCTGGTGCCAGTGCTGCCTCTGGTGCCTGTACTGCCTCTGGTGTCTGTGCTGCCTCTGGTGCCTGTGCTAACTCTGGAGCCTGTGCTGCCTCTGGTGCCAGTGCTGCCTCTGGTGCCAGTGCTGCCTGTGCTACCTCTGGTGCCTGTGCTGCCTCTGGTGCCTGTGCTGCCTCTGATGCCTGTGCTGCCTCTAGTGCCTGTGCTACCTCTGGTGCCAGTGCTGCCTGTGCTACCTCTGGTGCCTGTGCTGCCTCTGGTGCATGTGCTGCCTCTGATGCCTGTGCTGCCTCTGGTGCCTGTGATGCCTGTGCTGCCTCTGGTGCCTGTGCTGCCTCTGGTGCCTGTGCTACCTCTGGTGCCTGTGCTGCCTCTGGTGCCTGTACTGCCTCTGGTGTCTGTGCTGCCTCTGGTGCCTGTGCTAACTCTGGAGCCTGTGCTGCCTCTGGTGCCAGTGCTGCCTCTGGTGCCAGTGCTGCCTCTGATGCCTGTGCTGCCTCTAGTGCCTGTGCTACCTCTGGTGCCAGTGCTGCCTGTGCTACCTCTGGTGCCTGTGCTGCCTCTGGTGCATGTGCTGCCTCTGATGCCTGTGCTGCCTCTGGTGCCTGTGATGCCTGTGCTGCCTCTGGTGCCTGTGCTGCCTCTGGTGCCTGTGCTACCTCTGGTGCCTGTGCTGCCTCTGGTGCCAGTGCTGCCTGTGCTACCTCTGGTGCCTGTGCTGCCTGTGCTACCTCTGGTGCCTGTGCTGCCTCTGGTGCCTGTGCTGCCTCTGGTGCCAGTGCTGCCTCTGGTGCCTGTGCTGCCTCTGGTGCCTGTGCTGCCTCTGGTGCCAGTGCTGCCTCTGGTGCCTGTGCTACCTCTGGTGCCTGTGCTGCCTCTGGTGCCTGTGCTGCCTCTGGTGCTGTGCTACCTCTGGTGCCAGTGCTGTCTCTGGTGCCAGTGCTGCCTGTGCTACCTCTGGTGCCTGTGCTGCCTGTGCTACCTCTGGTGCCTGTGCTGCCTCTGGTGCCTGTGCTGCCTCTGGTGCCTGTGCTGCCTCTGGTGCCAGTGCTGCCTCTGGTGCCTGTGCTGCCTCTGGTGCCTGTGCTGCCTCTGGTGCCAGTGCTGCCTCTGGTGCCTGTGCTGCCTCTGGTGCCTGTGATGCCTTTGCTGCCTCTGGTGCCTGTGCTGCCTCTGGTGCCTTTGCTGCCTCTGGTGCCTGTGCTGCCTCTGGTGCCTGTGCTGCCTCTGGTGCCTGTGCTGCCTCTGGTGCCTGTGCTACCTCTGGTGCCTGTGCTGCCTCTGGTGCCAGTGCTGCCTGTGCTACCTCTGGTGCCTGTGCTGCCTGTGCTACCTCTGGTGCCTGTGCTGCCTCTGGTGCCTGTGCTGCCTCTGGTGCCTGTGCTGCCTCTGGTGCCAGTGCTGCCTGTGCTACCTCTGGTGCCTGTGCTGCCTGTGCTACCTCTGGTGCCTGTGCTGCCTCTGGTGCCTGTGCTACCTCTGGTGCCAGTGCTGCCTGTGCTACCTCTGGTGCCTGTGCTGCCTGTGCTACCTCTGGTGCCTGTGCTACCTCTGGTGCCTGTGCTGCCTCTGGTGCCTGTGCTACCTCTGGTGCCTGTGCTGCCTCTGGTGCCAGTGCTGCCTGTGCTACCTCTGGTGCCTGTGCTGCCTGTGCTACCTCTGGTGCCTGTGCTGCCTCTGGTGCCTGTGCTGCCTCTGGTGCCAGTGCTGCCTCTGGTGCCTGTGCTGCCTCTGGTGCCTGTGCTGCCTCTGGTGCCAGTGCTGCCTCTGGTGCCTGTGCTACCTCTGGTGCCTGTGCTGCCTCTGGTGCCTGTGCTGCCTCTGGTGCCAGTGCTGCCTCTGGTGCCTGTGCTGCCTCTGGTGCCAGTGCTGCCTCTGGTGCCTGTGCTGCCTCTGGAGCCTGTGCTGCCTCTGGTGCCAGTGCTGCCTGTGCTACCTCTGGTGCCTGTGCTACCTCTGGTGACTGTGCTGTCTCTGGTGCCTGTGCTGCCTCTGGTGCCTGTGCCGCCTTTGCTGCCTCTGGTGCCTGTGCTGCCTCTGGTGCCAGTACTGCCTGTGCTACCTCTGGTGCCTGTGCTGCCTTTGGTGCCCGTGCTGCCTCTGGTGCCAGTGCTTCCTCTGGTGCCAGTGCTGTCTGTGCTGCCTGTACTGCCTCTGGTGCCTGTGCTGCCTTTGGTGCCTGTGCTGCCTCTGGTGCCAGTGCTGCCTCTGGTGCCTGTGCTGCCTTTGCTACCTCTGGTGCCTGTGCTACCCCTGGTGACTGTGCTGCCTCTGGTGCCTGTGCTGCCTTTGCTGCCTCTGGTGCCTGTGCTGCCTTTGCTGCCTCTGGTGCCTGTGCTGCCTCTGGTGCCTGTGCTGCCTCTGGTGCCTGTGCTGCCTTTGCTACCTCTGGTGCCTGTGCTACCCCTGGTGACTGTGCTGCCTCTGGTGCCTGTGCTGCCTTTGCTGCCTCTGGTGCCTGTGCTGCCTTTGCTGCCTCTGGTGCCTGTGCTGCCTTTGCTGCCTCTGGTGCCTGTGCTGCCTCTGGTGCCTGTGCTGCCTCTGGTGCCTGTGCTGCCTTTGCTACCTCTGGTGCCTGTGCTACCCCTGGTGACTGTGCTGCCTCTGGTGCCTGTGCTGCCTTTGCTGCCTCTGGTGCCTGTGCTGCCTTTGCTGCCTCTGGTGCCTGTGCTGCCTCTGGTGCCAGTGCTGCCTCTGGTGCCTGTGTTGCCTCTGGTGCCTGTACTGCCTCTGGTGCCTGTGCTGCCTTTGCTACCTCTGGTGCCTGTGCTACCCCTGGTGACTGTGCTGCCTCTGGTGCCTGTGCTGCCTTTGCTGCCTCTGGTGCCTGTGCTGCCTTTGCTGCCTCTGGTGCCTGTGCTGCCTCTGGTGCCTGTGCTACCCCTGGTGACTGTGCTGCCTCTGGTGCCTGTGCTGCCTTTGCTGCCTCTGGTGCCTGTGCTGCCTTTGCTGCCTCTGGTGCCTGTGCTGCCTCTGGTGCCTGTGCTGCCTCTGGTGCCTGTGCTGCCTTTGCTGCCTCTGGTGCCTGTGCTACCTCTGGTGCCTGTGCTACCCCTGGTGACTGTGCTGCCTCTGGTGCCTGTGCTGCCTTTGCTGCCTCTGGTGCCTGTGCTGCCTTTGCTGCCTCTGGTGCCTGTGCTGCCTCTGGTGCCTGTGCTGCCTCTGGTGCCTGTGCTGCCTTTGCTACCTCTGGTGCCTGTGCTACCCCTGGTGACTGTGCTGCCTCTGGTGCCTGTGCTGCCTTTGCTGCCTCTGGTGCCTGTGCTGCCTTTGCTGCCTCTGGTGCCTGTGCTGCATCTGGTGCCTGTGCTGCCTCGGGTGCCAGTGCTGCCTCTGGTGCCTGTGCTGCCTTTGCTACCTCTGGTGCCTGTGCTACCCCTGGTGCCTGTGCTGCCTCTGGTGCCTGTGCTGCCTTTGCTGCCTCTGGTGCCTGTGCTGCCTTTGCTGCCTCTGGTGCCTGTGCTGCCTCTGGTGCCTGTGCTGCCTCTGGTGCCAGTACTGCCTGTGCTACCTCTGGTGCCTGTGCTTCCTTTTGTGCCAGTGCTGCCTTTGGTGCCAGTGCTGCTTGTACTGCCTCTGGTGCCTGTGCTGCCTCTAATGCCAGTGCTGCCTGTGCTACATCTGGTGCCTGTGCTGCCACTTGTGCCTGTGCTGCCTGTGCTGCCTCTGGTGCCTGTGCTGCCTCTGGTGACTGTACTGCCTCTGGTGCCTGTGCTGCCTCTGGTGCCTGTGCTGCCTCTGGTGACTGTACTGCCTCTGGTGCCTGTGCTGTTTCTGGTGCAGTGACACAGAGCTGGAAGATACAGCAATGGCCTACTGTACTGTACAGCTATATACTGTTGGTCACCAAAATGCAGCACACTGAGCACAGATATTTGCAGCACACTGAGCACAGATATTTGCAGCACACTGAGCACAGATATTTGCAGCACACTGAGCACAGATATTTGCAGCACACTGAGCACAGATATTTGCAGCACACAGAGCACAGATACAGAGCTTTTCAGGCAGAGAACGTAGCCATGTCCTCTCAATTCAATCTCCAATGCACGAGTGAAAATAGCGGGGACGTGCGGCTCTTTATATAGATTACAAATCTCGCGAGAATCCGACAGCGTGATGATGACGTTCGGCCTCATTCGGGTTAACCGAGCAAGGTGGGAAGATCCGAGGCTGCCTCGGACCTGTGTAAAATAGGTGAAGTTCGGGGGGGTTCGGATCTTGATGGATCGAACCCGCTCATCTCTAATTAAGTCGCTTCAGAGAGGAAGGGGAGGAATGGAAAATTAAGCAAAAAACGGCAGCGCAATGTAGCAGGGAAATCCTGATAATAGAGAGCCGACGTGTATGAATAAAAAGGGTTAAAAGATATATACACACAACAATTAATAAAAGCTTAGTTACATACCATGAAATTATATTGTTGCAAAGCTGTAACCCTGTGTGTGCTGGTGCAGTGTGGTGTAAACCTGTGTGTGCTGGTGCAGTGTGGTGTAACCCTGTGTGTGCTGGTGCAGTGTGGTGTAAACCTGTGTGTGCTGGTGCAGTGTGGTGTAACCCTGTGTGTGCTAGTGCAGTGTGGTGTATCCCTGTGTGTGCTGGTGCAGTGTGGTATAACCCAGTGTGTGCTGGTGCAGTGTGGTGTATCCCTGTGTGTGCTGGTGCAGTGTGGTGTAACCCTGTGTGTGCTAGTGCAGTGTGGTGTATCCCTGTGTGTGCTGGTGCAGTGTGGTATAACCTAGTGTGTGCTGGTGCAGTGTGGTGTAACCCTGTGTGTGCTAGTGCAGTGTGGTGTAACCCTGTGTGTGCTGGTGCAGTGTGGTGTAACCCTGTGTGTTGGTGTAGTATGGTATAACCCTGTGTGTGTTGGTGTAGTGTGGTGTAACCCTGTGTGTGCTGGTGCAGTGTGGTGTATCCCTGTGTGTGCTGGTGCAGTGTGGTGTATCCCTGTGTGTGCTGGTGCAGTGTGGTGTAACCCAGTGTGTGCTGGTGCAGTGTGGTGTAACCCTGTGTGTGCTAGTGCAGTGTGGTGTAACCCAGTGTGTGCTGGTGCAGTGTGGTGTAACCCTGTGTGTGCTGGTGCAGTGTGGTGTATCCCTGTGTGTGCTGGTGCAGTGTGGTATAACCCAGTGTGTGCTGGTGCAGTGTGGTGTAACCCTGTGTGTGCTAGTGCAGTGTGGTGTATCCCTGTGTGTGCTAGTGCAGTGTGGTGTAACCCTGTGTGTGCAGGTGCAGTGTGGTGTATCCCTGTGTGTGCTGGTGCAGTGTGGTGTATCCCTGTGTGTGCTGGTGCAGTGTGGTGTAACCCTGTGTGTGCTGGTGCAGTGTGGTGTATCCCTGTGTGTGCTGGTGCAGTGTGGTGTAACCCTGTGTGTGCTAGTGCAGTGTGGTGTATCCCTGTGTGTGCTGGTGCAGTGTGGTGTAAACCTGTGTGTGCTGGTGCAGTGTGGTGTAACCCTGTGTGTGCTGGTGCAGTGTGGTGTAAACCTGTGTGTGCTGGTGCAGTGTGGTGTAACCCTGTGTGTGCTAGTGCAGTGTGGTGTATCCCTGTGTGTGCTGGTGCAGTGTGGTATAACCCAGTGTGTGCTGGTGCAGTGTGGTGTAACCCTGTGTGTGCTAGTGCAGTGTGGTGTATCCCTGTGTGTGCTGGTGCAGTGTGGTATAACCTAGTGTGTGCTGGTGCAGTGTGGTGTAACCCAGTGTGTGCTGGTGCAGTGTGGTGTATCCCTGTGTGTGCTGGTGCAGTGTGGTGTAACCCTGTGTGTGCTAGTGCAGTGTGGTGTATCCCTGTGTGTGCTGGTGCAGTGTGGTATAACCCTGTGTGTGCTGGTGCAGTGTGGTGTAACCCTGTGTGTGCTGGTGCAGTGTGGTGTAACCCTGTGTGTGCTGGTGCAGTGTGGTGTAACCCTGTATGTGCTGGTGCAGTGTGGTGTAACCCTGTGTGTGCTGGTGCAGTGTGGTGTATCCCTGTGTGTGCTGGTGCAGTGTGGTGTAACCCTGTGTGTGTTGGTGCAGTGTGGTGTATCCCTGTATGTGCTGGTGCAATGTGGTGTAACCCTGTATGTGCTGGTGCAGTGTGGTATAACCCTGTATGTGCTGGTGCAGTGTGTTGTAACCCTGTATGTGCTGGTGCAGTGTGGTATAACCCTGTATGTGCTGGTGCAGTGTGGTGTAACCCTGTATGTGCTGGTGCAGTGTGGTATAACCCTGTATGTGCTGGTGCAGTGTGGTATAACCCTGTGTGTGCTGGTGCAGTGTGGTGTAACCCTGTGTGTGCTGGTGCAGTCTGGTGTAACCCTGTGTGTGCTGGTGCAGTGTGGTGTAACCCTGTGTGTGCTGGTGCAGTGTGGTGTAAACCTGTGTGTGCTGGTGCAGTGTGGTGTAACCCTGTGTGTGCTGGTGCAGTGTGGTGTAACCCTGTGTGTGCTGGTGCAGTGTGGTGTAACCCTGTGTGTGCTGGTGCAGTGTGGTGTAACCCTGTATGTGCTGGTGCAGTGTGGTGTAACCCTGTATGTGCTGGTGCAGTGTGGTATAACCCTGTATGTGCTGGTGCAGTGTGGTGTAACCCTGTATGTGCTGGTGCAGTGTGGTATAACCCTGTATGTGCTGGTGCAGTGTGGTGTAACCCTGTGTGTGCTGGTGCAGTGTGGTGTAACCCTGTGTGTGCTGGTGCAGTGTGGTGTAACCCTGTGTGTGCTGGTGCAGTGTGGTGTAACCCTGTGTGTGCTGGTGCAGTGTGGTGTAACCCTGTGTGTGCTGGTGCAGTGTGGTGTAACCCTGTATGTGCTGGTGCAGTGTGGTATAACCCTGTGTGTGCTGGTGCAGTGTGGTATAACCATGTGTGTGCTGGTGCAGTGTGGTGTATCCCTGTGTGTGCTGGTGCAGTGTGGTGTAACCCTGTGTGTGCTGGTGCAGTGTGGTGTATCCCTGTGTGTGCTGGTGCAGTGTGGTGTAACCCTGTGAGTGCTAGTGCAGTGTGGTGTATCCCTGTGTGTGCTGTGGCAGTGTGGTATAACCCAGTGTGTGCTGGTGCAGTGTGGTGTAACCCTGTGTGTGCTAGTGCAGTGTGGTGTATCCCTGTGTGTGCTGGTGCAGTGTGGTGTAACCCTGTGTGTGCTAGTGCAGTGTGGTGTATCCCTGTGTGTGCTGGTGCAGTGTGGTGTAACCCTGTGTGTGCTGGTGCAGTGTGGTGTAACCCTGTGTGTGTTGGTGCAGTGTGGTGTATCCCTGTGTGTGCTGGTGCAGTGTGGTGTATCCCTGTGTGTGCTGGTGCAGTGTGGTGTATCCCTGTGTGTGCTGGTGCAGTGTGGTATAACCCTGTGTGTGCTGGTACAGTGTGGTGTAACCCTGTGTGTGCTGGTGCAGTGTGGTGTATCCCTGTGTGTGCTGGTGCAGTGTGGTGTTACCCTGTGTGTGCTGGTGCAGTGTGGTGTAACCCTGTGTGTGCTGGTGTAGTGTGGTGTAACCCTGTGTGTGCTGGTGCAGTGTGGTGTAACCCTGTGTGTGTTGGTGCAGTGTGGTGTAACCCTGTGTGTGCTGGTGCAGTGTGGTGTAACCCTGTGTGTGCTGGTGTAGTGTGGTGTAACCCTGTGTGTGCTGGTGCAGTGTGGTGTAACCCTGTGTGTGTTGGTGCAGTGTGGTGTATCCCTGTGTGTGCTGGTGCAGTGTGGTGTATCCCTGTGTGTGCTGGTGCAGTGTGGTATAACCCAGTGTGTGCTGGTGCAGTGTGGTGTAACCCTGTGTGTGCTAGTGCAGTGTGGTGTATCCCTGTGTGTGCTAGTGCAGTGTGGTGTAACCCTGTGTGTGCTGGTGTAGTGTGGTGTAACCCTGTGTGTGCTGGTGCAGTGTGGTATAACCCTGTGTGTGTTGGTGCAGTGTGGTGTAACCCTGTATGTGCTGGTGCAGTGTGGTGTAACCCTGTATGTGCTGGTGCAGTGTGGTATAACCCTGTATGTGCTGGTGCAGTGTGGTGTAACCCTGTGTGTGCTGGTGTAGTGTGGTGTAACCCTGTGTGTGCTGGTGCAGTGTGGTGTAACCCTGTGTGTGCTGGTGCAGTGTGGTGTAACCCTGTGTGTGTTGGTGCAGTGTGGTGTAACCCTGTGTGTTGGTGTAGTATGGTATAACCCTGTGTGTGCTGGTGCAGTGTGGTGTATCCCTGTGTGTGCTGGTGCAGTGTGGTGTATCCCTGTGTGTGCTGGTGCAGTGTGGTGTAACCCTGTGTGTGCTGGTGCAGTGTGGTGTAACCCTGTGTGTGCTAGTGTAGTGTGGTGTAACCCTGTGTGTGCTGGTGCAGTGTGGTGTAACCCTGTGTGTGTTGGTGCAGTGTGGTGTAACCCTGTGTGTTGGTGTAGTATGGTATAACCCTGTGTGTGCTGGTGCAGTGTGGTGTATCCCTGTGTGTGCTGGTGCAGTGTGGTGTATCCCTGTGTGTGCTGGTGCAGTGTGGTGTATCCCTGTGTGTGCTGGTGCAGTGTGGTGTAACCCTGTGTGTGCTGGTGCAGTGTGGTGTAACCCTGTGTGTGCTGGTGCAGTGTGGTGTAACCCTGCGTGTGCTGGTGCAGTGTGGTGTAACCCTGCGTGTGCTTGTGCAGTGTGGTGTAACCCTGCGTGTGCTTGTGCAGTGTGGTGTAACCCTGTGTGTGCTGGTGCAGTGTGGTGTAACCCTGTGTGTACTGGTGCAGTGTGGTGTATCCCTGTGTGTGCTGGTGCAGTGTGGTGTAACCCTGTGTGTGCTGGTGCAGTGTGGTGTATCCCTGTATGTGCTGGTGCAATGTGGTGTAACCCTGTATGTGCTGGTGCAGTGTGGTATAACCCTGTATGTGCTGGTGCAGTGTGTTGTAACCCTGTATGTGCTGGTGCAGTGTGGTATAACCCTGTATGTGCTGGTGCAGTGTGATGTAACCCTGTATGTGCTGGTGCAGTGTGATGTAACCCTGTATGTGCTGGTGCAGTGTGGTATAACCCTGTATGTGCTGGTGCAGTGTGGTGTAACCCTGTGTGTGCTGGTGCAGTGTGGTGTAACCCTGTGTGTGCTGGTGCAGTGTGGTGTAACCCTGTGTGTGCTGGTGCAGTGTGGTGTAACCCTGTGTGTACTGGTGCAGTGTGGTGTAACCCTGTGTGTGCTGGTGCAGTGTGGTGTAACCCTGTGTGTGCTGGTGCAGTGTGGTGTAACCCTGTGTGTGCTGGTGCAGTGTGGTGTAACCCTGTATGTGCTGGTGCAGTGTGGTGTAACCCTGTATGTGCTGGTGCAGTGTGGTATAACCCTGTATGTGCTGGTGCAGTGTGGTGTAACCCTGTATGTGCTGGTGCAGTGTGGTATAACCCTGTATGTGCTGGTGCAGTGTGGTGTAACCCTGTGTGTGCTGGTGCAGTGTGGTGTAACCCTGTGTGTGCTGGTGCAGTGTGGTGTAACCCTGTGTGTGCTGGTGCAGTGTGGTGTAACCCTGTGTGTGCTGGTGCAGTGTGGTGTAACCATGTGTGTGCTGGTGCAGTGTGGTGTAACCCTGTGTGTGCTGGTGCAGTGTGGTGTAACCCTGTATGTGCTGGTGCAGTGTGGTATAACCCTGTGTGTGCTGGTGCAGTGTGGTGTATCCCTGTGTGTGCTGGTGCAGTGTGGTGTAACCCTGTGTGTGCTGGTGCAGTGTGGTGTATCCCTGTGTGTGCTGGTGCAGTGTGGTGTAACCCTGTGTGTGCTGGTGCAGTGTGGTGTAACCCTGTATGTGCTGGTGCAGTGTGGTGTAACCCTGTATGTGCTGGTGCAGTGTGGTATAACCCTGTGTGTGCTGGTGCAGTGTGGTGTAACCCTGTGTGTGCTGGTGCAGTGTGGTGTAACCCTGTGTGTGCTGGTGCAGTGTGGTGTAACCCTGTATGTGCTGGTGCAGTGTGGTATAACCCTGTGTGTGCTGGTGCAGTGTGGTATAACCCTGTGTGTGCTGGTGCAGTGTGGTGTATCCCTGTGTGTGCTGGTGCAGTGTGGTGTAACCCTGTGTGTGCTGGTGCAGTGTGGTGTATCCCTGTGTGTGCTGGTGCAGTGTGGTGTAACCCTGTGTGTGCTGGTGCAGTGTGGTGTAACCCTGTATGTGCTGGTGCAGTGTGGTGTAACCCTGTATGTGCTGGTGCAGTGTGGTATAACCCTGTGTGTGCTGGTGCAGTGTGGTGTAACCCTGTGTGTGCTGGTGCAGTGTGGTGTAACCCTGTGTGTGCTGGTGCAGTGTGGTGTAACCCTGTGTGTGCTGGTGCAGTGTGGTGTAACCCTGTGTGTGCTGGTGCAGTGTGGTGTAACCCTGTGTGTGCTGGTGCAGTGTGGTGTAACCCTGTGTGTGCTGGTGCAGTGTGGTGTAACCCTGTGTGTGCTGGTGCAGTGTGGTGTAACCCATACTTACCGACATTTTCTGTCTCCTCTCCGGGAGAAGCCCGGAGAGGAGACGCTGCAGTGACTTTGGGGGGCGGGGCAGGGCGGTGACATCACTAAGATGACGAGATTTGCGTCATTTTAACCCCTTCTCCACCCGACGGACACGCGAATCGGGAGGTTATCTCTCCATCCTGCTCGCATCACTAGGGTGCGAGCAGGATGCGGGAGACCTGCCCACTCTTCCGGGGGTGCGGGGGGCTACCCCAAAAAACGGGAGCCTCCCGCAGCTTCCGGGAGAGTAGGTAAGTATTGTGTTACCCTGTGTGTGCTGGTGCAGTGTGGTGTAACCCTGTGTGTGCTGGTGCAGTGTGGTGTAACCCTGTGTGTGCTGGTGCAGTGTGGTGTAACCCTGTGTGTGCTGGTGCAGTGTGGTGTAACCCTGTATGTGCTGGTGCATTGTGGTGTAACCCTGTGTGTGCTGGTGCAGTGTGGTATAACCCTGTATGTGCTGGTGCAGTGTGGTGTAACCCTGTATGTGCTGGTGCAGTGTGGTATAACCCTGTATGTGCTGGTGCAGTGTGGTATAACCCTGTGTGTGCTGGTGCAGTGTGGTGTAACCCTGTGTGTGCTGGTGCAGTGTGGTGTAACCCTGTGTGTGCTGGTGCAGTGTGGTGTAACCCTGTGTGTGCTAGTGTAGTGTGGTGTAACCCTGTGTGTGCTGGTGCAGTGTGGTGTAACCCTGTGTGTGTTGGTGCAGTGTGGTGTAACCCTGTGTGTTGGTGTAGTATGGTATAACCCTGTGTGTGCTGGTGCAGTGTGGTGTAACCCTGTGTGTGCTGGTGCAGTGTGGTGTAACCCTGTGTGTTGGTGTAGTATGGTATAACCCTGTATGTGCTGGTGCAATGTGGTGTAACCCTGTATGTGCTGGTGCAGTGTGGTATAACCCTGTATGTGCTGGTGCAGTGTGTTGTAACCCTGTATGTGCTGGTGCAGTGTGGTATAACCCTGTATGTGCTGGTGCAGTGTGATGTAACCCTGTATGTGCTGGTGCAGTGTGATGTAACCCTGTATGTGCTGGTGCAGTGTGGTATAACCCTGTATGTGCTGGTGCAGTGTGGTGTAACCCTGTGTGTGCTGGTGCAGTGTGGTGTAACCCTGTGTGTGCTGGTGCAGTGTGGTGTAACCCTGTGTGTGCTGGTGCAGTGTGGTGTAACCCTGTGTGTACTGGTGCAGTGTGGTGTAACCCTGTGTGTGCTGGTGCAGTGTGGTGTAACCCTGTGTGTGCTGGTGCAGTGTGGTGTAACCCTGTGTGTGCTGGTGCAGTGTGGTGTAACCCTGTATGTGCTGGTGCAGTGTGGTGTAACCCTGTATGTGCTGGTGCAGTGTGGTATAACCCTGTATGTGCTGGTGCAGTGTGGTGTAACCCTGTATGTGCTGGTGCAGTGTGGTATAACCCTGTATGTGCTGGTGCAGTGTGGTGTAACCCTGTGTGTGCTGGTGCAGTGTGGTGTAACCCTGTGTGTGCTGGTGCAGTGTGGTGTAACCCTGTGTGTGCTGGTGCAGTGTGGTGTAACCCTGTGTGTGCTGGTGCAGTGTGGTGTAACCATGTGTGTGCTGGTGCAGTGTGGTGTAACCCTGTGTGTGCTGGTGCAGTGTGGTGTAACCCTGTATGTGCTGGTGCAGTGTGGTATAACCCTGTGTGTGCTGGTGCAGTGTGGTGTATCCCTGTGTGTGCTGGTGCAGTGTGGTGTAACCCTGTGTGTGCTGGTGCAGTGTGGTGTATCCCTGTGTGTGCTGGTGCAGTGTGGTGTAACCCTGTGTGTGCTGGTGCAGTGTGGTGTAACCCTGTGTGTGCTGGTGCAGTGTGGTGTAACCCTGTATGTGCTGGTGCAGTGTGGTGTAACCCTGTATGTGCTGGTGCAGTGTGGTATAACCCTGTATGTGCTGGTGCAGTGTGGTGTAACCCTGTATGTGCTGGTGCAGTGTGGTATAACCCTGTATGTGCTGGTGCAGTGTGGTGTAACCCTGTGTGTGCTGGTGCAGTGTGGTGTAACCCTGTGTGTGCTGGTGCAGTGTGGTGTAACCCTGTGTGTGCTGGTGCAGTGTGGTGTAACCCTGTGTGTGCTGGTGCAGTGTGGTGTAACCATGTGTGTGCTGGTGCAGTGTGGTGTAACCCTGTGTGTGCTGGTGCAGTGTGGTGTAACCCTGTATGTGCTGGTGCAGTGTGGTATAACCCTGTGTGTGCTGGTGCAGTGTGGTGTATCCCTGTGTGTGCTGGTGCAGTGTGGTGTAACCCTGTGTGTGCTGGTGCAGTGTGGTGTATCCCTGTGTGTGCTGGTGCAGTGTGGTGTAACCCTGTATGTGCTGGTGCAGTGTGGTGTAACCCTGTATGTGCTGGTGCAGTGTGGTATAACCCTGTGTGTGCTGGTGCAGTGTGGTGTAACCCTGTGTGTGCTGGTGCAGTGTGGTGTAACCCTGTGTGTGCTGGTGCAGTGTGGTGTAACCCTGTGTGTGCTGGTGCAGTGTGGTGTAACCCTGTGTGTGCTGGTGCAGTGTGGTGTAACCCTGTGTGTGCTGGTGCAGTGTGGTGTAACCCTGTGTGTGCTGGTGCAGTGTGGTGTAACCCTGTGTGTGCTGGTGCAGTGTGGTGTAACCCATACTTACCGACATTTTCTGTCTCCTCTCCGGGAGAAGCCCGGAGAGGAGACGCTGCAGTGACTTTGGGGGGCGGGGCAGGGCGGTGACATCACTAAGATGACGAGATTTGCGTCATTTTAACCCCTTCTCCACCCGACGGACACGCGAATCGGGAGGTTATCTCTCCATCCTGCTCGCATCACTAGGGTGCGAGCAGGATGCGGGAGACCTGCCCACTCTTCCGGGGGTGCGGGGGGCTACCCCAAAAAACGGGAGCCTCCCGCAGCTTCCGGGAGAGTAGGTAAGTATTGTGTTACCCTGTGTGTGCTGGTGCAGTGTGGTGTAACCCTGTGTGTGCTGGTGCAGTGTGGTGTAACCCTGTGTGTGCTGGTGCAGTGTGGTGTAACCCTGTGTGTGCTGGTGCAGTGTGGTGTAACCCTGTATGTGCTGGTGCATTGTGGTGTAACCCTGTGTGTGCTGGTGCAGTGTGGTATAACCCTGTATGTGCTGGTGCAGTGTGGTGTAACCCTGTATGTGCTGGTGCAGTGTGGTATAACCCTGTATGTGCTGGTGCAGTGTGGTATAACCCTGTGTGTGCTGGTGCAGTGTGGTGTAACCCTGTGTGTGCTGGTGCAGTGTGGTGTAACCCTGTGTGTGCTGGTGCAGTGTGGTGTAACCCTGTGTGTGCTAGTGTAGTGTGGTGTAACCCTGTGTGTGCTGGTGCAGTGTGGTGTAACCCTGTGTGTGTTGGTGCAGTGTGGTGTAACCCTGTGTGTTGGTGTAGTATGGTATAACCCTGTGTGTGCTGGTGCAGTGTGGTGTAACCCTGTGTGTGCTGGTGCAGTGTGGTGTAACCCTGTGTGTTGGTGTAGTATGGTATAACCCTGTGTGTGCTGGTGCAGTGTGGTGTAACCCTGTGTGTGCTGGTGCAGTGTGGTGTAACCCTGTGTGTTGGTGTAGTATGGTATAACCCTGTGTGTGCTGGTGCAGTGTGGTGTAACCCTGTGTGTGCTGGTGCAGTGTGGTGTAACCCTGTGTGTTGGTGTAGTATGGTATAACCCTGTGTGTGCTGGTGCAGTGTGGTGTAACCCTGTGTGTGCTGGTGCAGTGTGGTGTAACCCTGTGTGTGCTAGTGTAGTGTGCAGCAGCGGATTGGCACATGCCGGGACGCCGGACCAGATTCCTTGGTCCGGACGTCCCCTCTGTGGCTGCCATCATCGCCCATGCTGGTTGGCTGGTTGCCTCGGGCGGTGCTTAGCTCCGATTGCGGCAGCTTTAACTTACAGCTATCTAAAAGATGTCCGCCGGCGGAGCTACTGCGCGTGTGCAAGCGCAGCAGCTCCCCATAAGCCAGTAGAGGATCCAGTGTGGGGCGAAACATAGCCACAGCCACGCCCACTGCCAGATGCTGCCTGCACCTCTGGGCACTGTGTGGCACATCCAGTCAGCGCTATGACCGCTGCTTTATCTCGTTCTCTGTTACTTACCTGTCCCGATCTCCGAGAGAGGAGGCAGCAGCAGCCCTGCTCCCCTCCTCTCCCCCTTCCCCTGACTTTCACTTTCTGTGTTCTCTCCCACTCCCAATATCTGCTACATACAGCAGCTGGCTCCTGTGGAACTAACAGTGCCAGCCTGACCTTGGATGATCATGCTGGTACTTGTAGCATACTTGCCTACTCTCCCGGAATGGCCGGGAGGCTCCCGAAAATCGGGTGACCCTCCCGGCCCCCCGGAAGAGCAGGCAAGTCTCCCGGAAGCAGAAGTACCCCCTGCCCGTCCGCCCACTTAGTATGTAAAGTGGGCGGTACGGGCAGTTGATGACGCGATTCTCGCTGAATCGCGTAATCATAGCCACGCCCCCTGCAGTGTAATGCCGGGGACCGCGGCATTACATAACGGGGGGCGTGGCTTAAATGATGTCACACCGTAACTCCGCCCCGTCCCGCCCAAGCTCCGCCCCGTCCCGCCTCCGGTCCGCCTCCTCCCCACCTCTTCCCCACGTCACAGCTCTCCCCTGCCCCGCTGCTAAGCCGACCTGGCTGCTCTCTCCCGCAGAGAGCAGCCAGAATGTCGGCATGTATGACTTGTAGTTCTACAGCCACTGCCCCCTCCCAGGTCTCAGTTCCGCAACTTTTCTTTTATCTGCAAATTCCTGAGGCCCCCCCACCAGGAGAGGAACAGACTGTCCCCCTGAGGGTGACCACCTCCTCCCAGCGTCATCTGCCTACAGGTACAGATGTGTCCACATACATCTTTGCTATATCCGGCCATGCATGGCTTGGTTTAACATACTATAGACTCTATGAATGTGTGTGTTGACATGCGTGAAATAAACTTTTACTGTCACGGTGTGTGTCTCCTGTTTTTATTTGGGTGTTTTTTCCAGTAGAACTACAGGTACCAACGGGCCCGTTTTTCTCCCGCATGCTGGTATTTGTGGTTCTCCAATTACCAGCTTGCGGGGAGGCTTGCTGGGACTTGTAGTACTACTGGAAAAAAAAACAATATTCTTTCAATTTTCTCAAGGCTATCAGCCTCCCATCCGCAGCCGTTGGATGGGGGGGACAGCCTTGGGCTTCACCCCTGGCCCTTGGGTGGCTGGGGGGGGACCCCTTGATTGACTAGTTGGATATTTAATGCCACGGCCGCAGTGCACTGTATAAAATTGACCCCCGGCTGTGGCATTATCTGTCCAGCTAGTGGAGCCCGATGCTGGTGTAAAAAATACAGGGGACCCCTACTCTTTTTGTCCCCCGTATTTTTTGCACCAGCACCAGGCGCAGAGCCCGGTGCTGGTTTTAAAAATACGGGGGATCCCCTGTCCGTTTTCCCCCCGGATTTTTAGAACCAGGACCGGCTCGAAGAATCCGAGGCTGGTTATGCTTAGGAGGAGGGACCCCACGCATTTTTTTCTGACCTTTCCCATTCCATTAAAAATGACATTAAGAATCCACAAAAAAAAAAAAAATTCTGGTCCCGCTAGTATTCGAACCCGTCAGCCAATCAGCAGGTAGCGCTACGAAGGGTCCGTTGGCTATTTGAGGCATTCACCATAGAGTTTAGGAAAAACAACATCTGGTGGACAGAAAGTAGACTGCATGTTACAATTATAACGTGACGTCACATTTACAACGCAACTTATAACGGGAGTTATAGCGCAAGGAGCAGGCGCGAGTTGCATGGCGCCCGCTATGCGGTACGCAGCAACGATATATCATGACATATCTGTACATGTAATGCCTCCCCAGTAGTAGCGTCCATAAATCACACATAAACGCACACAGACATACCTCTGTCACACACACACACACACACACACACACACATTTCCCTCTCACCCTTCACTTACCTAAGCCAGTCTCCCTCTGTACACTACAGCAGCCTGGTCCGTGTAGCTCCGCCCCCTTCTTTCCCGTTTCGCCATGCCCCCTTCTGTTCCATGTAGCCACGCCCCCTTCTGTCCCATGTAGTCATGCCCCCTTCTGTCCCGTACACAGCGCTGTCCTGTCACATAGGGGAGGAAAGGGAGGAGGCTTTTCATGCGGCAGGCGCCGCTGCCTGTCATACAGTGACAGATACAGCAGCAGCAGCAGCAGGGGGGACAGGACGGTGCAGCAGCAGGGGGGACAGGACGGTGCAGTAGCAGGGGGGACAGGACGGTGCAGCAGCAGGGGGGACAGGACGGTGCAGCAGCAGCGGGGACAGGACGGTGCAGCAGCAGGGGGGACAGGATGGTACAGCAGCAGGGGGGACAGGACGGTGCAGCAGCAGGGGGGACAGGACGGTGCAGCAGCAGGGGGACAGGACGGTGCAGCAGCAGGGGGACAGGACGGTGCAGCAGCAGGGGGGACAGGACGGTGCAGCAGCAGGGGGGACAGTATGGTGCAGCAGCAAGGAGGACAGGACGGAGCAGCAGCAGGGGGGACAGGACGGTGCAGCAGCAGGGGGGACAGGACGGTGCAGTAGCAGGGGGGACAGGACGGTGCAGCAGCAGGGGGGACAGGACGGTGCAGCAGCAGGGGGGACAGTATGGTGCAGCAGCAAGGAGGACAGGATGGTGCAGTAGCAGGGGGGACAGGACGGTGCAGCAGCAGGGGGGACAGGACGGTGCAGCAGCAGGGGGGACAGGAAGGAGCAGCAGCAGGGGGGACAGTATAGTGCAGCAGCAAGGAGGACAGGACGGTGCAGCAGCAGGGGGGACAGGACGGTGCAGCAGCAGGGGGGACAGGACGGTACAGCAGCAGTGAGGACAGGACGGTGCAGCAGCAGGGGGGACAGGAAGGAGCAGCAGGGGGGACAGGACGGTGCAGTAGCAGGGGGGACAGGACGGTGCAGTAGCAGGGGGGACAGGACGGTGCAGTAGCAGGGGGGACAGGACGGTGCAGCAGCAAGGAGGACAGGACGGAGCAGTAGCAGGGGGGACAGGAAGGAGCAGCAGCAGGGGGGACAGGACGGAGCAGTAGCAGGGGGGACAGGACGGTGCAGTAGCAGGGGGGACAGGACGGTGCAGTAGCAGGGGGGACAGGACGGTGCAGCAGCAGGGGGGACAGGACGGAGCAGTAGCAGGGGGGACAGGAAGGAGCAGCAGCAGGGGGGACAGGACGGTGCAGTAGCAGGGGGGACAGGACGGTGCAGTAGCAGGGGGGACAGGACGGTGCAGTAGCAGGGGGGACAGGACGGTGCAGCAGCAAGGAGGACACGACGGTGCAGCAGCAGGGGGGACAGGACGGTGCAGTAGCAGGGGGGACAGGACGGTGCAGTAGCAGGGGGGACTGGACGGTGCAGCAGCAGGGGGGACAGGACGGAGCAGCAGCAGGGAGGACAGGACGGTGCAGCAGCAGGGGGGACAGTATGGTGCAGCAGCAGGGGGGACAGTATGGTGCAGCAGCAGGGGGGACAGGACGGTACAGCAGCAGGGGGGACAGGAAGGAGCAGCAGCAGGGGGGACAGTATGGTACAGCAGCAGGGGGGACAGGACGGTACAGCAGCAAGGAGGACAGGAAGGAGCAGCAGCAGGGGGGACAGGACGGTACAGCAGCAGGGGGGACAGGAAGGAGCAGCAGCAGGGGGGACAGGACGGTACAGCAGCAGGGGGGACAGGACGGTACAGCAGCAGGGGGGACAGGAAGGAGCAGCAGCAGGGGGGACAGTATGGTGCAGCAGCAGGGGGGACAGGACGGTACAGCAGCAAGGAGGACAGGAAGGAGCAGCAGCAGGGGGGACAGGACGGTACAGCAGCAGGGGGGACAGGAAGGAGCAGCAGCAGGGGGGACAGTATGGTGCAGCAGCAGGGGGGACAGGACGGTACAGCAGCAAGGAGGACAGGAAGGAGCAGCAGCAGGGGGGACAGGACGGTACAGCAGCAGGGGGGACAGGAAGGAGCAGCAGCAGGGGGGACAGTATGGTGCAGCAGCAGGGGGGACAGGACGGTACAGCAGCAGGGGGGACAGGAAGGAGCAGCAGCAGGGGGGACAGGACGGTACAGCAGCAAGGAGGACAGGACGGAGCAGCAGCAGGGGGGACAGTATGGTACAGCAGCAGGGGGGACAGGACGGTACAGCAGCAAGGAGGACAGGACGGTGCAGCAGCAGGGGGGACAGGACGGTACAGCAGCAAGGAGGACAGGAAGGAGCAGCAGCAGGGGGGACAGGACGGTACAGCAGCAGGGGGGACAGGAAGGAGCAGCAGCAGGGGGGACAGGACGGTACAGCAGCAGGGGGGACAGGAAGGAGCAGCAGCAGGGGGGACAGGACGGAGCAGCAGCAAGGAGGACAGGAAGGAGCAGCAGCAGGGGGGACAGGACG
The DNA here is from genome assembly GCF_028390025.1 of Pseudophryne corroboree. Lineage (NCBI taxonomy): Eukaryota > Metazoa > Chordata > Amphibia > Anura > Myobatrachidae > Pseudophryne > Pseudophryne corroboree. Next base: position 10,012,683 of record NC_086444.1, on the reverse strand, counting down.
GTTCAGCAGCAGGGGGGACAGGAAGGAGCAGCAGCAGGGGGGACAGTATGGTGCAGCAGCAGGGGGGACAGGACGGTACAGCAGCAAGGAGGACAGGAAGGAGCAGCAGCAGGGGGGACAGGACGGTACAGCAGCAGGGGGGACAGGAAGGAGCAGCAGCAGGGGGACAGTATGGTGCAGCAGCAGGGGGGACAGGACGGTACAGCAGCAAGGAGGACAGGAAGGAGCAGCAGCAGGGGGGACAGGACGGTACAGCAGCAGGGGGGACAGGAAGGAGCAGCAGCAGGGGGGACAGTATGGTGCAGCAGCAGGGGGGACAGGACGGTACAGCAGCAGGGGGGACAGTATGGTGCAGCAGCAGGGAGGACAGGACGGTGCAGCAGCAGGGGGGACAGGAAGGAGCAGCAGCAGGGGGGACAGTATGGTGCAGCAGCAGGGGGGACAGGACGGTACAGCAGCAGGGGGGACAGGAAGGAGCAGCAGCAGGGGGGACAGTATGGTGCAGCAGCAGGGGGGACAGGACGGTACAGCAGCAAGGAGGACAGGAAGGAGCAGCAGCAGGGGGGACAGTATGGTGCAGCAGCAGGGGGGACAGGACGGTGCAGCAGCAGGGGGGACAGGAAGGAGCAGCAGCAGGGGGGACAGTATGGTGCAGCAGCAGGGGGGACAGGACGGTGCAGCAGCAGGGGGGACAGTATGGTGCAGCAGCAGGGAGGACAGGACGGTGCAGCAGCAGGGGGGACAGGAAGGAGCAGCAGCAGGGGGGACAGTATGGTGCAGCAGCAGGGGGGACAGGACGGTACAGCAGCAGGGGGGACAGGAAGGAGCAGCAGCAGGGGGGACAGGACGGTACAGCAGCAAGGAGGACAGGACGGAGCAGCAGCAGGGGGGACAGTATGGTACAGCAGCAGGGGGGACAGGACGGTACAGCAGCAAGGAGGACAGGACGGTGCAGCAGCAGGGGGGACAGGACGGTACAGCAGCAAGGAGGACAGGAAGGAGCAGCAGCAGGGGGGACAGGACGGTACAGCAGCAGGGGGGACAGGAAGGAGCAGCAGCAGGGGGGACAGGACGGTACAGCAGCAGGGGGGACAGGAAGGAGCAGCAGCAGGGGGGACAGGACGGAGCAGCAGCAAGGAGGACAGGAAGGAGCAGCAGCAGGGGGGACAGGACGGTTCAGCAGCAGGGGGGACAGGAAGGAGCAGCAGCAGGGGGGACAGTATGGTGCAGCAGCAGGGGGGACAGGACGGTACAGCAGCAAGGAGGACAGGAAGGAGCAGCAGCAGGGGGGACAGGACGGTACAGCAGCAGGGGGGACAGGAAGGAGCAGCAGCAGGGGGGACAGTATGGTGCAGCAGCAGGGGGGACAGGACGGTACAGCAGCAAGGAGGACAGGAAGGAGCAGCAGCAGGGGGGACAGGACGGTACAGCAGCAGGGGGGACAGGAAGGAGCAGCAGCAGGGGGGACAGTATGGTGCAGCAGCAGGGGGGACAGGACGGTACAGCAGCAGGGGGGACAGTATGGTGCAGCAGCAGGGAGGACAGGACGGTGCAGCAGCAGGGGGGACAGGAAGGAGCAGCAGCAGGGGGGACAGTATGGTGCAGCAGCAGGGGGGACAGGACGGTACAGCAGCAGGGGGGACAGGAAGGAGCAGCAGCAGGGGGGACAGTATGGTGCAGCAGCAGGGGGGACAGGACGGTACAGCAGCAAGGAGGACAGGAAGGAGCAGCAGCAGGGGGGACAGTATGGTGCAGCAGCAGGGGGGACAGGACGGTGCAGCAGCAGGGGGGACAGGAAGGAGCAGCAGCAGGGGGGACAGTATGGTGCAGCAGCAGGGGGGACAGGACGGTGCAGCAGCAGGGGGGACAGTATGGTGCAGCAGCAGGGAGGACAGGACGGTGCAGCAGCAGGGGGGACAGGAAGGAGCAGCAGCAGGGGGGACAGTATGGTGCAGCAGCAGGGGGGACAGGACGGTACAGCAGCAGGGGGGACAGGAAGGAGCAACAGCAGGGGGGACAGTATGGTGCAGCAGCAGGGGGGACAGGACGGTACAGCAGCAAGGAGGACAGGAAGGAGCAGCAGCAGGGGGGACAGTATGGTGCAGCAGCAGGGGGGACAGGACGGTGCAGCAGCAGGGGGGACAGGACGGAGCAGCAGCAGGGAGGACAGGACGGTGCAGCAGCAGGGGGGACAGGACCGTGCAGCAGCAGGGGATAGCGCCAGGCCTGCCTTAATGTATACTGTAGTTAGCGGTGGATTGGCACACTGGGACGCCAGACCAGGTTCCGTTTGGCTGGTCCAGACGTCCCCTCAGTGGCCGTCGTCATCCCCCATTCTGTCGCGGCAACATTAACCTGAAGCTAAGTAAGAGATGGCCGCAGCCGGAGTTGCTGCGCAAGTGCAGCCGCCCCGCCACCGTTACTATCTGGTTGCCCGCAGTAGAAGGAAATGTAGCATGCAACACGCAATAATGAACACCGCACAGGAGGTACGTTTCAACGTTTCAATGCCAGACATAATATACCACATCCTGATGAAAATGACGTATATTGGCCCTCATTCCGAGTTGTTCGTAGCGGATTATCGCATCGCAAACGGCGAGAAAATGAGAAACCGCGCATGCGCAAAAGTGGAAATACGCATGCGCAAGCGTAGCGATACGACACTTGTGCAGAAATACTACAAAGAAAACTGTTCGTAATACAGAAACGAAAACGGGGAGTGGCGGAGGCGTGGCAGAGGCACGGCTTCGCAATCCTACGAAATGGGCGTGAAAGTGGGCGGCTAGTGTGGGAGTATGCATCCAGCAGTAGGCGTGTTTTTGGCAAAAATGCGTATCCTCTGTTAAAAGTACATAAGAAATGTTCGCTATCTTCACGCAGCAGAAGAGTGAGTCTGCAGCTACTCAGCACTTGCGAAGCACTGTTACAAGTGTGTGTCTGCACTAATTAGCAATTGATTAGCAACTGAATTCACCTGTTGTGCATTTGCTTGCAAAACACAGCTCTAACAAAATAATACAAGCAGCAATTATATGGCCACTTCATATTTGTATTGTTAGCACAAACAAATCTGACACACTCACAAATAATGCACTGTATTTTTTGTACCAATAAAAATTAACTGATGTTAAATGCATGTTTTAATTATTTGTTTACTAATCTCAAATGTGACTAAACTAACTTATAAACTACATCAGCTAAATCTTCTCAACATAGACATATTCCTTTGTACATACCAAATTACATGAGCACCATAATAAAACATACATTTAATGTGACTTATTTTTTAATTTTTTTAAAATGAATATGTGTCCATATCTAATACTATGGCATATTGGCCCTCATTCCGAGTTGATCGGTCGCAATGCGAAAGTAGCAGAGTTACACACGCTAAGCCGCCGCCTACTGGGAGTGTATCTTATCATCTTAAAAGTGCGACCGAAGTAATCGCAATATTGCGATCACAAACCTCGTAGCAGTTTCTGAGTAGCTTCAGACTTACTCTGCCTGTGCGATCAGTTCCGTGCTTGTCGTTCCTGGTTGACGTCACAAACACACCCAGCGTTCGCCCAGGCACTCCCACCGTTTCTCCGGCCACTCCTGCGTTTTTTCCGGAAACGGTAGCGTTTTCATCCACACGCCCCTAAAACGCCGTGTTTCCGCCCAGTAACACCCATTTCCTGTCAATCACACTACGATCGCCGGAGCGAAGAAAAAGCCGTGAGTAAAAAAACTAACTTCATAGCAAAATAACTTGGCGCAGGCGCAGTGCGAACATTGCGCATGCGTACTAAGCGGATTTTCACTGCGATGCGATGAAAAAGGACGAGCGAACAACTCGGAATGAGGGCCATTGCCCCTAGTAACCCAAATGTTTTTTTTTTTGTATATGTTAAATTAAGTGTTGTGCAAGGCCTACAGATTTAAAATTACACTATGCAATGTTTGTCTTAATATTCTGATTGTTCCATTGTTCCACAAATGTCAATATGCCATGTTCACGTTTCCAGGGCACAGTTTTCATGAGTGCATAACCTTTAATAAAACACACAAACAATTGTAAAGTTTTTATTTTTTTACTTCAAATAAAGTTCAAAATAACAACATGTTCAACAACATGTAAGTTCAAAAAAACAACATGGCTACAAATGAGCATCACATACAGAGATGGACATAGCAGCAAGCAGATGGCATTGGGCAAATGCAAATTAAGTAAGTGAACCCCTAGCCAGACTAAACTTTTAGGGGAACTGAGGTAGATTCCGGAACAAACACACAAACACAAACATACACAGCACACTTGGAAGAGGAAGATGGCTCAGGGGTAGGCACAAATAACTCACAGGCTACAATTTAAAGAAAACCTTTCACTTTGAGGGAGTTCTACATTTTGGCCACACAAGCCCAAAAAAAAAAAAAAAAAAAAAATCGAGGCAACATGTAAAACATGCGTGCTGCCCATCTGGAGAGACATCACTTTCTCTTTTTTTCCCCCGCCTGATGATGTTCTTCTTTGCTTGGTCTGTGGAGCGACCTTCGAGGGCCCTGCCCAGTGGGATGTTCTTCCTGGGCAGGGGGAGAGGAGGGAGACGATGTGGCTGGCTGTCTGCCACTGTGGGCAAGGGAGACAGCGATGTCCTGGAGCCCTTGCCAAATGGAATTGGCAAGTTCATGGAAGGAGGAGGCGAGTTAATATTGTCCCTGCCTGATCTCTGCCAGACCTTGGCAGAGTTGAGCTACACCTTGCTCCACACTGGTTCTGTGCTCAGTGAGCCGGACAGGTATATGGCTTACCTCTCGGAGCATCCTGTCCTGAAAAGCATTCAGGCTCTCACCATACCTGGCTATTTCAGTCAGAATTTCCGGGATAGTAGAGGGTTGGGTGGGGTGACCAGTTGGAATCTGGATGGGTGGGATTTGTGGTCCCACAATGCCAGACACACTAGGTCCCTCTACCTCAGCCTCAGCCACATAACCCTTCTGTGACTCTACCTGCTCACCCCCCTGGGCTGTGTTATGTGCAAAGCAAATAGAAGAATGAGTGGAAAAAGAGTAGATAAAAACAATATGAGAGTTTTGTTTAAAAAAAAAATTATGTGTGAAAACTTACCTGGCAAGTCATGTGCATGGAGTATTTCAGGCAGGTCCGTGTCCATATAAGACACCCCAACCCCTCCTCGTAGCTCACACAGTCCATCGCCATATCCTCAAGATCTGTGTATTCCACAGTGGCAGCTGGTCCTCCCCCTGTTGCCCTCGAGGCATTCCACTCCGCAGACCTCTTGCCCTTCAGGCGGGATTTGAAGTCGGCCCAACTACATATGTGGTGAAAAACAGGGACAAGTTAGTGTTACATTTTTGAATCCTGCTTTAATATATAGTACACATGCTATGCATTTGGTTGCTATAGGCAACATCACACCTAAGTTACTTTTTTAGAATACTTGGGACAGAAAATGGACTGGCAATATACACTTACCGTCTTCGAACTTCCTGCGAGGTGCGGACTATTTAGCCGACTTCATTAATAGAATTAGTGATGTCCCTCCAAATTCTGTCTTTGGTTGCAGCACCCATGTTTTTGGGTCCTCGATGTATTTTTTGAATGGCCTATGTGACCAAAATCCGTAACTCCCTCTTAGTGAAGGCGGGCTGTCTTTTTTTTTTTTCTTGAAGTAGCCTTTGAGCTATCATCCTGACCTTCATCACCATCTTCCTCTTCACTAGCTGCTTGTGTAGTTTGTGTTTGAGCTGCTAGTCCAGAATCACCCTCAGTTTCCTCACTAGCTATGTCTGGCAGGGGATTCACTCCTAACTCCTGGGTAGTAGAAGGAGTTTGTATAGTACTGGGTCCTGGTATTTCTGAGTCTGCATTTGCAAAATCAAGCATCTGCCTCCGCAGTGCTAATCTTCTCTGGGTTAGTGCAGCCATCTGCTTCTGCACCTCGTCCATCTCTGCTGCTGTCTGCTCACGAGTAGCCATGTTGCTGGTAGCATGTGTGTATGCATGAGTGATCAGGTATTTATAGCTGCTTGCGTTTTCCGGAGCGGAATTCCGCGCAGGGCCAGTAATTGCTGCACTGGCTATATGAACGCCTTGCATGCAGCCTGTGTGTGGGTTTATGCAGAAAATTACTGGAGCACGTTGGACATTTCTGAGTGAGCACATTTCAGTTATTTTTGTTTGATTTTTATCTTGTTTCTGTACATGTTTTAAGGTAATATTCCCTTTTCATGTATGTTGTTTAAGATTGTTGTATCCAATAGTTTATATTAGTTTAATAAGTATTTATTTTTTTGATATGTGAAGATTAATATGTTTATGATGTGGTCATAATTGAGTGAGGTGTGTGTGTGTGTGTGTGTGTGTGTGTGTGTGTCTCTCTCTCTCTCTCCGCGTGTGCGAATTTCCGCACATGAGAACTATACAAACTGTCCTGCACATCAATGTACACATATCAATAAAGTTGATTACAGATGACACTACATTTCGAACCAATCACATGCAACCACAAACTATAAATATAAGCCCATATATGGAAAACGCCATTGCCATGATGCGCGCAGCAGCATTTACACGCCGTGAGCTGCCCACCCTCTGTACCAAGCTCCCCCTTCCAGCCTCCTTCCCCCATCCAGCCTCCTACCCCCATCCAGCCTTCCACCCCCATCCAGCCTCCTACCCCCATCCAGCCTCCCACCCCCATCCAGCCTCCCACCCCCATCCAGCCTCCTACCACCATCCAGCCTCCTACCCCCATCCAGCCTCCTTCCCCACCTTCAGAATGGGCAGCAGAGGCCCCGGAGGCACTTCTGGGAGGAGATCAAGTGCCAGAGGACAGTAAGTTGACACTCATTGACAATTAATTTGTAACCGAATTTAACTACACATTCTAATAAATGCAGTGTTGTACTGGGTAAAATCTTTTGCCAAGGTAACATGTTTGTCTTCTTCATCATGGTATGGATGTTGCATTTACATTTGTGTGAGGAACATTAGATGTACAGTGTCTACGTGTGCAATGTTGATGATGCCCACTCTAGGTCGACACTCATTATGTCAACAGGGTTGCCCAGGACAACAGGGTTTATATGTGCAACATTATCTGCTAAACAGTTAGACGTGAAAGGAGTGTAGTATGTTGTTGGACTTTTACACTTGTGGCTGGGTATTCCAATATTTGCACATTGAATTTGCATGCTTCACTTTGTTAGGCTGGCTAAGGACACAGTGATTTTAGTTTTGACATTTACACTCAAAAATAAATAACATTTAATTTAAAAAAATGTTGAACCTTATGTAGTAAGGCAGGCTTTCAGGGAGTGTGGGTATGCTACGATATGTTGTCCTTCTGAAGATGTTGATATGCAGTGTGATGATGCAGGGCCAATCCCCAAAAAAAATAAATCTACTTCACTCCAGATGTCAATGAATGCCAACATGATGTTACATTTACTAAGATGGTAGTTCTCTTTAAGATGGGATGTTGCCCATAGCAACCAATAAGATTATACTTGTAATTTTTGTGGGGCCTTCTACAAGATAATATGTTGAATTTGATTGGTTGCTATGGTCAACGTCCCATCTTAAATAGAACTCCCATATTAGAAAATGTACCCCATGGTGTGGTACACTTTAAAAAAAAAAAAGTTAAAAACAAACATTGCTGAGCAGGCTTGTGTGTTGTTCTGCTATTGATTTATCCTTAAAACAGACATGATGTAGTCACTTTGGCATTAAAGCAGGACTGTCCAAACTGCGGCCCTCCAGCTGCTGAGAAATTACACATCCCAGCATGCCCTGACACAGTTTTGAATTATCTGACCCCAAAACTGGGTCAAGACATGCTGGTATATGTTGTTTCACAACAGCTGAAGGGCCTCATTTTGTACATGCCTGCATTAAAGTGTGCTTTGTGCCCTGCTTGTATAATAGGTAATGTGAGTAAGTTAGTAATGTTTATGTTGCCTCTTAATTTCAGATGTTGCAGTTGGAGATCCCACAACTTTTGTGGGCATTATTGCCACCATGCGCCAACAACTGCAGGGATTATTGAGGAGTGTGGAGCAGCTGGAAAAGTTTTCTTAATTTTTAATTGAAAACATTTTATTTTTCTTTAAAAAAAAACACCCCAAAAAAATACAAACAAAAAAAAAAATTTCAACTTAAGCAGGTGTTGTGTTTATTAATGCAATAAATGGACAGCAGATTGGCTAGCAGAAATTGATTACCTTAAAAAATTCACACATCTTACGTAAATTTTTTACAAAAAAAAAAAAAAACAGTTAAGAGGTTATTGTGTAAAAAAACATGTAAACACCTTCATTCACAAACTACACCTCTACTCAAAAAAAAAAAAACAATTAGACCAGGCACATTTAAAACATCTATATTTTTATTTTAAACATTTAAATGTTGATGGCCAATTATGCCTACAAAGTGTTCTTCAGGTATTTTTTGAAGACTTAATTGGTTATGACCATTATCATTCATTACACTAATTGGAATCGTAATTGAGGAGGGCTTGTGGACTTTAAACTGAAAGGTGTAATTTCACTTAATAGAAAAAAAAACACTGTTGTGCGTTTTTCCGCAAAAATGTGCACTTTTAAGAAGAATGTGTAAATCTACGAAAACTTAGTATTTTTACGTTGAGGTTTGTGTTAATGCGATGCCTTCGCATTGTTGCGCTGTTATTTGGTGTACGCCCACATTGTGTAATAATGCGAACAAACTAGCAAAACACCGTTGGGGGCGGATATTCGCAATTTTGCAACATGTTCGCAATTTTGCACATACCTTGTGCGAACGAAAAAAATAGCGAACAACTCGGAATGACCACCATTATGTGTAGGCATTGATACGCTGAAACATACCTCCTGTGTGGTGTTCATTATTGTGACGTGGAGTGCTGCTGTATGTTGCATACTCTCTCTCTCTCTATATATATATATGTATATATATATATATATATACACACACACACATACATAGTAACATAGTAACATAGTAACATTGTATCTGAGGTTGAAAAATGACAATTGTCCATCGAGTTCAACCTATTTGTGGTCTCCTATGCGTGATGATTTGACTAAAATTTCTGACTGATGCTGCTGTCAGCCGTTGCATTTTATCCCTATTTATAGTAACTATAATGCATGACTATGCACCATACCCCTGGATATCCTTATCCATTAGGAATTTATCTAACCCATTCTTAAAGGTGTTGACAGATTCCGCCATTACAACTCCCTCGAAACATGGAAGAACGAGGTGGCACTCGGAGACTGTCAAACAGCATAACCGTGTATTGGTGCAATCAACGTTTCGAGGACCGCCTCCCCTTCATCAGGATAAATGCAATTATGAAAAAACAGTGTTTAAATAGGTAAAACTTCCCCCACATTCGAGATTCCCCCATACGTGAACTCTGCTGGCCACGCCATCTGGGCTTCCTGTCCGGCGTCAGCAAACGCATCAGCGGATCCGGAAATGACGTCGCGGATCCCAACAGTGTGGCCATGGAGACGCTGACAACAAACAAGCAACGTCATTTCCGGATCCGTTGATGCATTTGCTGACGCCGGGCAGGAAGCCCAGATGGCGTGGCCAGCAGAGTTCGCGTATGGGGGAATCTCGAATGGGGGGGAAGTTTTTACCTATTTAAAAAAAAAAAATCATAATTGCATTTATCCTGATGAAGGGGAGGCGGTCCTCGAAACGTTGATTGCACCAATACACGGTTATGCTGTTTTACAGTCTCCGAGCGCCGCCTCGTTCTTCCATGTATGTGTGTGTGTGTATATATATATATATATATATATATATATATATCCAAAGTGCTCCTGCACTCACATCCTCCAAGTTAGTCACATGGGCGGGTGCTTCCAACAGACCGGCAGGTCCACTATATACACAAAATGTCCACAAAGTGGGGATGCACTCTCGCTATGAAAAAATCAGTCTGCTTTAGATAGTTGAATATCACCGTAGTTTTAATGTCGACGTTTCGGCCTGTTAACAGGCCTTTCTCAAGACCGGTGCCACAGCAGATCAAGTTATAATGATAATGACATTGATGCAAAAAAATCTGTAAGGACAATGATCATAGTTAAAATCACATGCCTCACCGGTCCCTGGGGAACCCCACACCAAGGGAAAAGTATATATTCTTATGGTACTGGTTAGACTCAGTGCAAACTATATTATATGATCACCTTTAGTGCATACCCTCCACCAGGTGCATAATGGGTGACCCATACCTGTCAGGCCTCCTCCATCACCTGGTAGTAGGTAACATCACAAGTTCAGCCAATTTATCGTCCATTACACTGCAATAACACCAGATGCACAGAACCTAGTTTAGGCATTTCACTACACCTAATATCGACTACACCATATTAGATAGTCAAAGACATTAGGACTATTACCTAGTATACACTTTCTAATGTCAAAAGTTGTCCCTGAATGCAGTCACAGCTGTAGATATGCATGGTGCTGCAAGGAGAAATGATCTGACATTAACCTCAAATCCAATCAGATAAATATCATAAGCCATCAACAAAAAAAACAATTCAGTAACTTACACAGAGCTGGAGGCGTCCTGCTTGTAACTGCATGACCCTCCTCACTCCGTGGTGCGTTTAAATACCGCTCCCACCGGAAGTGACACTACAGTCCAAAACTTACTCCACTTCTACTTACTTATTTTAAACAACCCATATAGGTTTCACAACATATGCTACTAATAGTGGCAACATCCACCCCGCAGATCCGTCCGCGACTCGGGCCTCCCGGCCCTGCCAGCCGCCATCCGCACTCGGTCCAGGGATCACTCGCCGGAAGCTGCACCATTATGCGTTCCACGATGGCGGAAGTGCCATCGCGCTGCGTTCCACAGCAGCGGAAGTGTCGCACCCCTCAGTGTGAACACTGAACGGGTCGATCTACAATGTTACGAATGTGGGATTCAATTTAGTTATATCTACAGACAACTATAACATAAAGGTGATATCATGGATATTAAAGGCTAAATATACATATATAGCCAAGGCACTAGTCCAGTAATCATGTATGTTTAAATATAATAATGCCCTAACCTAGATAGGTAGGTAACCATGGTAACCAGCATCATCATCCATAGTGTAAAACAAGTTACTGAGTGTTACTACTTCTGAGCCATAAAATCACTTAGAAGTGGCCTCTAGGTGCTCATAAACACCTCAGCCCAACATAGTCATAATTGTTCACTGTTTCGGTATTTGACCAAACAGTAGACAAAATTACATACTTAGTGTGTGGTAACCCAGAGACCGGTAAGTTCACAAAAAAGTGCGAATTACACATATATAGAAACACAAATACAAACATAAACATAAACCTATATACAAAGACAAACACTACACATAATATAAGACACAGACCAAAACACAAAGTACTATAGTGTCACCATAGGCATACTCTCGATTACAGACAGATTTAATACGAGACGTCATATTGCGCCTATATAGATATTACAAGATCATGCATGCAGTTTTCAACCTTCAGGTCTGACCACCTAGTTACCGAACATAACCCAACATTTTTTTCTCTTTCTCCCACACTGCTTTGTGGTACCTATAGGAATATATTGAGGGGATTACCCTCATTCAGTCCTCTCGGGGTCACAGTATCCAATGTGTGAATCCAATAGCTCTCACGGCGTTTGAGGGCTAGTGTTCTATCTCCCCCTGTATATCTCGGTGGTACCCAATCTATGAGTCTACATTTCAGGCTCGCCACCTGGTGCCGTGCCTGCAAAAAATGCCACCAGGTGGTACCGAAGCCGGACGGCTCGGTGAGACCCATTTTAAATCTGAAATCCTTGAACACTTACATAAAAAGGTTCAAGTTCAAGATGGAGTCACTCAGAGCAGTGATAGCGAACCTGGAAGAAGGGGACTATATGGTGTCTCTGGACATCAAAGATGCTTACCTCCATGTCCCAATTTACCCTTCTCACCAAGGGTACCTCTGGTTTGTGGTACAGAACTGTCACTATCAGTTTCAGACGCTGCCGTTTGGATTGTCCACGGCACCCCGGGTCTTTACCAAGGTAATGGCCGAAATGATGATTCTTCTTCGAAGAAAAGGCGTCTTAATTATCCCTTACTTGGACGATCTCCTGATAAGGGCAAGGTCCAGAGAACAGTTAGAGTTCGGAGTAGCACTATCTCAAGTAGTACTACGACAGCACGGATGGATTCTAAATATTCCAAAATCGCAGCTGATTCCGACAACACGTCTGCTGTTCCTAGGGATGATTCTGGACACAGTACAGAAAAAGGTGTTTCTCCCGGAAGAGAAAGCCAGGGAGTTATCCGACCTAGTCAGGAACCTCCTCAGACCAGGCCAAGTGTCAGTGCATCAATGCACAAGGGTCCTGGGAAAGATGGTGGCTTCTTACGAAGCGATTCCATTCGGCAGATTCCACGCAAGAACTTTTCAGTGGGATCTGCTGGACAAATGGTCCGGATCGCATCTTCAAATGCATCAGCGGATAACCCTGTCTCCAAGGACAAGGGTGTCTCTCCTGTGGTGGTTACAGAGTGCTCATCTCCTAGAGGGCCGCAGATTCGGCATTCAGGATTGGGTCCTGGTGACCACGGATGCCAGCCTGAGAGGCTGGGGAGCAGTCACACAGGGAAGAAATTTCCAGGGCTTGTGGTCAAGCATGGAAACGTCACTTCACATAAATATCCTGGAACTAAGGGCCATTTACAATGCCCTAAGTCAGGCAAGGCCTCTGCTTCAGGGTCAGCCGGTGTTGATCCAGTCGGACAACATCACGGCAGTCGCCCACGTAAACAGACAGGGCGGCACAAGAAGCAGGGGGGCAATGACGGAAGTGGCAAGGATTCTTCGCTGGGCGGAAAATCATGTGATAGCACTGTCAGCAGTGTTCATTCCGGGAGTGGACAACTGGGAAGCAGACTTCCTCAGCAGACACGATCTTCACCCGGGGGAGTGGGGACTTCACCCAGAAGTCTTCCACATGATTGTGAACCGTTGGGAAAAACCAAAGGTGGACATGATGGCGTCCCGCCTCAACAAAAAACTGGACAGATATTGCACCAGGTCAAGGGACCCTCAGGCAATAGCTGTGGACGCTCTGGTAACACCGTGGGTGTACCAGTCAGTGTATGTGTTCCCTCCTCTGCCTCTCTTACCCAAGGTACTGAGAATCATAAGAAGGAGAGGAGTAAAGACTATACTCGTGGCTCCGGATTGGCCAAGAAGGACTTGGTACCCGGAACTTCAAGAGATGCTCACGGAGGACCCGTGGCCTCTACCTCTAAGAAAGGACCTGCTCCAGCAGGGACCATGTCTGTTCCAAGACTTACCGCGGCTGCGTTTGACGGCATGGCGGTTGAACGCCGGATCCTGAAGGAAAAAGGCATTCCGGATGAAGTCATCCCTACCCTGATCAAAGCCAGGAAGGATGTAACCGTACAACATTATCACCGTATTTGGCGTAAATATGTTGCGTGGTGCGAGGCCAGGAAGGCCCCTACAGAGGAATTTCAACTGGGTCGATTCCTGCATTTCCTGCAAACAGGACTGTCTATGGGCCTCAAATTAGGGTCCATTAAGGTTCAAATTTCGGCCCTGTCAATATTCTTCCAAAAAGAACTAGCTTCTGTTCCTGAAGTTCAGACGTTTGTCAAGGGAGTACTGCATATACAGCCTCCTTTTGTGCCTCCAGTGGCACCTTGGGATCTCAATGTAGTTTTGGGATTCCTAAAATCACATTGGTTTGAACCACTCAACACTGTGGACTTAAAATATCTCACATGGAAAGTGGTAATGCTGTTGGCCTTGGCTTCAGCCAGGCGTGTATCAGAATTGGCGGCTTTATCCTATAAAAGCCCTTACCTAATTTTTCATACGGACAGGGCAGAATTGAGGACTCGTCCTCAATTTCTCCCTAAGGTGGTTTCAGCATTTCACTTAAACCAGCCTATTGTGGTGCCTGCGGCTACTAGGGACTTGGAGGATTCCAAGTTGCTGGACGTAGTCAGGGCCCTGAAAATATATGTTTCCAGGACGGCTGGAGTCAGAAAATCTGACTCGCTGTTTATCCTGTATGCACCCAACAAGCTGGGTGCTCCTGCTTCTAAGCAGACGATTGCTCGTTGGATTTGTAGTACAATTCAGCTTGCACATTCTGTGGCAGGCCTGCCACAGCCAAAATCTGTAAAAGCCCATTCCACATGGAAAGTGGGCTCATCTTGGGCGGCTGCCCGAGGGGTCTCGGCTTTACAACTTTGCCGAGCAGCTACTTGGTCAGGGGCAAACACGTTTGCTAAATTCTACAAATTTGATACCCTGGCTGAGGAGGACCTGGAGTTCTCTCATTCGGTGCTGCAGAGTCATCCGCACTCTCCCGCCCGTTTGGGAGCTTTGGTATAATCCCCATGGTCCTTTCGGAGTCCCCAGCATCCACTAGGACGTTAGAGAAAATAAGAATTTACTTACCGATAATTCTATTTCTCATAGTCCGTAGTGGATGCTGGGCGCCCATCCCAAGTGCGGATTGTCTGCATTACTTGTACATAGTTATTGTTACAAAAATCGGGTTATTGTTGTTGTGAGCCATCTTTTCAGAGGCTCCTCTGTTATCATACTGTTAACTGGGTTCAGATCACAAGTTGTACGGTGTGATTGGTGTGGCTGGTATGAGTCTTACCCGGGATTCAAAATCCTTCCTTATTATGTACGCTCGTCCGGGCACAGTATCCTAACTGAGGCTTGGAGGAGGGTCATAGGGGGAGGAGCCAGTGCACACCAGGTAGTCCTAAAGCTTTTTACTTTTGTGCCCAGTCTCCTGCGGAGCCACTATTCCCCATGGTCCTTTCGGAGTCCCCAGCATCCACTACGGACTATGAGAAATAGAATTATCGGTAAGTAAATTCTTATTTTCTCCTTGCAGCACCATGCATATCTACAGCTGTGACTGCATTCAGGGACAACTTTTGACATTAGAAAGTGTATACTAGGTAATAGTCCTAATGTCTTTGACTATCTAATATGGTGTAGTCGATATTAGGTGTAGTGAAATGCCTAAACTAGGTTCTGTGCATCTGGTGTTATTGCAGTGTAATGGACGATAAATTGGCTGAACTTGTGATGTTACCTACTACCAGGTGATGGAGGAGGCCTGACAGGTATGGGTCACCCATTATGCACCTGGTGGAGGGTATGCACTAAAGGTGATCATATAATATAGTTTGCACTGAGTCTAACCAGTACCATAAGAATATATACTTTTCCCTTGGTGTGGGGTTCCCCAGGGACCGGTGAGGCATGTGATTTTAACTATGATCATTGTCCTTACAGATTTTTTTGCATCAATGTCATTATCATTATAACTTGATCTGCTGTGGCACCGGTCTTGAGAAAGGCCTGTTAACAGGCCGAAACGTCGACATTAAAACTACGGTGATATTCAACTATCTAAAGCAGACTGATTTTTTCATAGCGAAAGTGCATCCCCACTTTGTGGACATTTTGTGTATATATATATATATATATATATATAGAGAGAGAGAGAGAGAGAGAGAGAGTGTATGCGACATACAGCAGCACTCCACGCCGCAATAATGAACACCACACAGGAGGTACGTTTCAGCGTATCAATGCCGAAACATAATATACGTCATTTTCATCAGGATGTGGTATATTATGTCTGGCATTGATACGCTGAAACGTACCTCCTGTGTGGTGTTCATTATTGCGGCGTGGAGCGCTGCTGTATGTCGCATACACTCTCTCTCTCTAGATATATATACAGACACACACACACACAGAGGCGGAACTACCGGCAGGGCAAGCAGTGCGTTGCACTGGGGCCCGCCTCTGTCCAGGGGCCCAAGCATGTAATGAGTCAAACTGACTCATTACATGCCGCTGTGCGCTGCGGGCAACCGCTGCCCGCAGCGCACAGCCGCCCAAAGAGGAGAAGAGCAGCGGCACGGACGGGGGAAGGAGGAGGACGGACGTGAAGGAGGGAGCCGCAGCAGCGCTTTGTTACTGGTGGAGGCGCTGCAGCTGCTGCCCCTCTGCTTCACTGTAGGCTGTCTTCCGAGAACAGCCTATAGTGAAGCAGGGGGGCAGCAGCAGCGCCTCCACCAATAACACAGCGCTGCTGCGGCTCCCTCCTCCACCTCGTCTACTGTCCGGGAGTCGTCAAGCTGCACGAGGAGCCTGAGCCAGCGGAGAGGGTAAGTATGATTCTACTTTCTTTCTTTCTCTTTATTTCTTTCTTTCTGTCTCTTTCTTTCTTTATTTCTTTCTGTCTCTTTCTTTCTTTATTTGTTGGGACTGCCTGCCGCTATGTGTAAAAATGGGGGAGTGCCTACCGCAATGTGTAAAAAGGGTGGACTTCCTGCCGCTATGTGTAAAAATGGGTGACTGCCTGCCGCAATGTGTAAAAAGGGGGGACTGCCTGCCGCAATGTGTAAAAATGGGGAATCTGCCTGCCACAATGTGTAAAAATGGGGAATCTGGCTGCTGCTATGTGTAAAAAGGGAGAATCTGCCTGCCGTAATGTGTAAAAATGGGGAATCTGCCTGCCGCAATGTGTAAAAATGGGGAATCTGCCTGCCGCAATGTGTAAAAATGGGGAATCTGCCTGCCGCAATGTGTAAAAACGGGGGACTGCCTGCCGCAACGTGTAAAAAGGGGGAATCTGCCTGCCGTAATGTGTAACAAGGGCACGCTGTCTGCCGTAATGTGTAACAAGGGCACGCTGTCTGCCGTAATGTGTAACAAGGGCACGCTGTCTGCCGCTATGTGTAAAAAGTGTACGTTGTCTGCCGTTATGTGTAAAAAGTGTACGCTCTCTGCCGTAATGTGTAAAAAGGGGACGCTGCCTGCCGTTATGTGTAAAAAGTGTACGCTGTCTGCCGCTATGTTTAACAAGGGCACGCTGTCTGCCGTTATGTGTAAAAAGTGTACGCTGTCTGCCGTAATGTGTAAAAAGTAGAGATGAGCGCCTGAAATTTTTCGGGTTTTGTGTTTTGGTTTTGGGTTCGGTTCCGCGGCCGTGTTTTGGGTTCGACCGCGTTTTGGCAAAACCTCACCGAATTTTTTTTGTCGGATTCGGGTGTGTTTTGGATTCGGGTGTTTTTTTCAAAAAACCCTAAAAAACAGCTTAAATCATAGAATTTGGGGGTAATTTTGATCCCAAAGTATTATTAACCTCAAAAAACATAATTTACACTCATTTTCAGCCTATTCTGAACACATCACACCTCACAATATTATTTTTAGTCCTAAAATTTGCACCGAGGTCGCTGTGTGAGTAAGATAAGCGACCCTAGTGGCCGACACAAACACCGGGCCCATCTAGGAGTGGCACTGCAGTGTCACGCAGGATGTCCCTTCCAAAAAACCCTCCCCAAACAGCACATGACGCAAAGAAAAAAAGAGGCGCAATGAGGTAGCTGACTGTGTGAGAAAGATAAGCGACCCTAGTGGCCGACACAAACACCGGGCCCATCTAGGAGTGGCACTGCAGTGTCACGCAGGATGTCCCTTCCAAAAAACCCTCCCCAATCAGCACATGATGCAAAGAAAAAGAAAAGAAAAAAGAGGTGCAAGATGGAATTATCCTTGGGCCCTCCCACCCACCCTTATGTTGTATAAACAAAACAGGACATGCACACTTTAACCAACCCATCATTTCAGTGACAGGGTCTGCCACACGACTGTGACTGATATGACGGGTTGGTTTGGACCCCCCCCAAAAAAGAAGCAATTAATCTCTCCTTGCACAAACTGGCTCTACAGAGGCAAGATGTCCACCTCATCTTCACCCTCCGATATATCACCGTGTACATCCCCCTCCTCACAGATTATCAATTCGTCCCCACTGGAATCCACCATCTCAGCTCCCTGTGTACTTTGTGGAGGCAATTGCTGCTGGTCAATGTCTCCGCGGAGGAATTGATTATAATTCATTTTAATGAACATCATCTTCTCCACATTTTCTGGATGTAACCTCGTACGCCGATTGCTGACAAGGTGAGCGGCGGCACTAAACACTCTTTCGGAGTACACACTTGTGGGAGGGCAACTTAGGTAGAATAAAGCCAGTTTGTGCAAGGGCCTCCAAATTGCCTCTTTTTCCTGCCAGTATAAGTACGGACTGTGTGACGTGCCTACTTGGATGCGGTCACTCATATAATCCTCCACCATTCTATCAATGTTGAGAGAATCATATGCAGTGACAGTAGACGACATGTCCGTAATCGTTGTCAGGTCCTTCAGTCCGGACCAGATGTCAGCATCAGCAGTCGCTCCAGACTGCCCTGCATCACCGCCAGCGGGTGGGCTCGGAATTCTGAGCCTTTTCCTCGCACCCCCAGTTGCGGGAGAATGTGAAGGAGGAGATGTTGACAGGTCGCGTTCCGCTTGACTTGACAATTTTGTCACCAGCAGGTCTTTCAACCCCAGCAGACCTGTGTCTGCCGGAAAGAGAGATCCAAGGTAGGCTTTAAATCTAGGATCGAGCACGGTGGCCAAAATGTAGTGCTCTGTGTCACAACTGAGGGCCTGAGTTGACGGGAGGCAACCTCAGTTGTAGGGGCTGAGATGTAACGGAACCTGGGAGGTTGTATCAGACCCCTAGACATGTAAGTAACATGTAGAATAACTGCCCGAAGGCGTGACCACGACAACCAGGATAAAAGTCAATGATGTTTATTATGACAAACTCCGTAACACAGCAGAAAATAAGAAAACATAAAAGTCAGCAGGGCAATAATACAGTTCCTGGGTACTACAGGGTGGCAAGGGCCACAGGCACTGGTAGTGTGAGACAGTTCTAATAATCTTCTAGTTGGAAAGTCCTTACCAGGCCTGACTGTAGCAATGGAGAGAACCCAGGATCGTACCAGCTGGTGTTCCAGGAAAGGCTGGGCTGCTGAAGGTAAAACGGCTGCTGTGGATACTGGCTGGAACCAGACTGTTGTTGGTACGGAGTGGATACTGGCTGGAACCAGTTAAATAATAAACGAACTTGAGAGCGATGAAATAATAATACCGGTGGAGAGTGGTAAACTGCAGAAAGGACACCGGCCCTTTAAGGGAAGCTGTACACTGCTGGAAGCTGGGCTGGAAGCAGGTGATTGACTTGAGAGCGATGAAATAATAATACCGGTGGAGAGTGGTAAACTGCAGAAAGGACACCGGCCCTTTAAGAGAAGTTGTACACTGCTGGAAGCTCGGCTGGAAGCAGGTGATTGCTGTAGCTGGAAACAGGTGAGTCCAGAATGGATCGGAGAGTCAGGCTACACCGCAGATGGAATGCTGGTGCGGGTCTCTATAGCAGAAGTCTGGAGACAGGAGCTGGAACCTGGAAGACAACCACAGGAGAGAGACAAACTGGAACTAGGTTAGACAACCAAAGCACTGACGCCTTCCTTGTTCAGGCACAGCTTACTTATACCTGCAGCAAGGAAGGGGTTGGCTAGGCAATTATGCAAATCAACAATACAGACAGCAGATTGGTGGAAATGATCAGATGACAAAAACCAAGATGGCTGCGCCCATGCAGACACTTGGAGGGAAGTTTGGTTTGTAATCCATGTGAGAATTGAAACAGTAATGGCGACGCCGGCCACAGGAGACAGGAGACGCCAGACTGACAAGCGCACATTTAACCACGCGGGCACAGCGGAGGCCGCGGCTGATGAAATCACCACTCTGACATTCTGCATGTGGAAACTCAGAAACAGCGGGATCCGGTCCTGGAATGCTGAGCCAGCCTTAGGAGGCATCTGAAGGGTAAGTAATGGCGTCCAGATACCCGGATCGTGACAGCACCCCCCCCTTTAGGAGTGGCCCCAGGACACTTCTTAGGCTTTAAAGGAAACTTTGCGTGGAAATTTCGGACCAAGGCAGGAGCATGGACGTCTGAGGCATTGGTCCAAGAGCGTTCTTCAGGACCATAGCCCTTCCAGTCAATGAGGTATTGTAACTGACCGTAGCGGAAACGTGAGTCCAAAATCTTGGCCACCTCGTACTCGACTCCCCGTTGAGTCTGAACTTTGGGAGCTGGAGGAAGTGCGGAATGAAACCGATTCAGGATCAGCGGTTTCAACAAAGAAACATGAAATGTCCTGGGTATTTTCAAGAAGGATGGTAACTGTAACCTGTAGGCAACAGGATTGATGACTTGTTCAATCTTGAAGGGTCCGATGTAGCGAGGTGCAAATTTCATGCTGGGAACTCTCAACCTCAAATTCTTCGTGGACAACCACACACGATCACCCACCTTGAGAGCAGGAACCGCTCTACGCTTCCTATCGGCAAACTTTTTATACCTGAATGAGGCTTTAAGCAGGGCTGCGCGGACGTTCTTCCAGTTATTTGAAAACTGACGCAAGGTGACATCCACTGCTGGAACAGAAGTTGCGGGAAGCGGTTGGAATTCTGGGACTTTAGGGTGGAATCCATAATTAATGAAGAATGGTGTAGAAGAAGATGAGGAATGGTATTGATTGTTGTGGCTGAACTCGGCCCAAGGAAGGAGTTGAACCCAGTCATCTTGAGAGGAAGACACATATATACGGAGGAAGGCCTCCAAGTCCTGATTCACCCTCTCGGTTTGACCATTGGTCTGAGGATGGTAAGCCGTGGAAAACTTTAACTTGACTTGGAGGGCTTGACACAAACTTCGCCAAAATTTGGCTACAAATTGTACTCCACGATCCGAGATGATCTCTTCAGGAAGACCGTGAAGTCGGAAGATCTCTTGTATAAACACTTGAGCCAACTTGGAAGCTGACGGAAGACCGGTGAGAGGGATGAAATGTGCCATCTTGGTGAACCGGTCAACTACCACCCAGATGGTATTAAACTTGTTGCAGATAGGTAGATCGGAAACAAAGTCCATCGACAAATGGGTCCATGGTCGACGGGGAACAGATAATGGAACCAGTTGCCCCGCAGGCGACTGGCGGGAGACTTTGTGTTGGGCACACTTTGGGCAGGAGGCAATAAATTCCATAACGTCCTTTTTCAGAGTTGGCCACCAGTAGGACCTAGAAATAAATTCAAGGGTTTTCTGAATGCCTGTATGTCCAGCAAAACGGGAAGCATGGGCCCAATGCATGAGCTTCTTCCTTAGAACTGGCTTAACAAAACTTTTCCCTGGTGGAGGCGTAGAGTCCATCCCTACCGTGGAGAATGCCAACGGATTAATAATAGGATGCTTGTCTGCAGACTCGGACTCATTTTCTTGCTCCCATGAGCGGGAAAGGGCATCGGCCTTACGATTCTGAGAACCCGGACAGAACTGGAGTTTAAAGTCAAATCTGGAAAAGAAAAGTGCCCATCTGGCCTGACGAGGGTTGAGACATTGTGCGCCTTTGAGATATAAAAGATTTTTGTGGTCGGTAAGTATGGTGATTGAGTGGGAAGCTCCCTCCAACAGGTATCTCCACTCCTCCAGAGCGAGCTTGATGGCTAGCAACTCCTGATCGCCAATGGCATAGTTGCGCTCAGCTGGGGAGAACTTCCGGGAGAAGAAACTGCAAGGATGTAGATGTCCATCTTTGGCCTTCTGGGATAACACTGCTCCTACTCCAACGGAGGAGGCATCTACCTCTAAGATAAAAGGAGAGTCGGTGTCAGGCTGTTTCAGAACTGGTGCAGAGATGAACCGTTGCTTCAGAAGGTGAAAGGCCTGTGTAGCTTCCTCGGACCACTTGGACGGATTAGCACCTTTCTTGGTTAATGCAGTGATAGGCGCCACAATGGTGGAAAAGTCTCGTATAAATTTTCTATAATAATTGGCGAACCCTAAGAACCTCTGGACCCCTTTGAGGCTTAAGGGTATAGGCCAATTCTGGATTGCTTGGAGTTTCTCAGGATCCATCTCTAGTCCGGAACCGGACACAATGTAACCTAGAAACGGAATGGTTTTAACTTCAAACACACACTTCTCCAATTTACAATAGAGGTGATTGACACGGAGACGGGAAAGAACCTCTTTTACCCAGAAACGATGATCTTCGAGATTATTAGCAAAGATGAGGATGTCGTCTAGATAAACCACGACATGGCGGTACAAGATGTCCCTGAAGATCTCATTCACGAAGTGCTGGAAGACTGCTGGAGCGTTGCTCAATCCGAAGGGCATGACGAGGTACTCATAATGTCCGTCACGGGTGTTAAAGGCGGTCTTCCACTCGTCACCCTCACGGATTCGGATGAGATTGTAGGCACCCCTCAAGTCCAGCTTTGTGAAAATGGTTGCACCACTAACTCTATCAAAGAGCTCAGTAATCAGGGGTAAAGGGTATCGGTTCTTGACGGTAATGTCGTTCAGACCCCTGTAGTCGATGCACGGACGCAGACCACCGTCTTTCTTCTTAACGAAGAAGAAGCCTGCGCCGGCTGGAGAAGAAGATGGTCGGATGAAACCCTTCGCCAGGTTCTCTTTGATGTACTCTTCCATGGAGTGTGTCTCGGGCAGAGACAACGGATAAGTTCGGCCTCGCGGTGGAACCTTCCCTGGAATGAGGTCGATTGGGCAGTCCCATTCTCTATGAGGAGGAAGGATATCAGCAGAGGCTTTACTGAACACATCCGTGAAGTCTTGATATGGAGGAGGCGGAACATCAGTTGACCTGGGGAAGGAAGAACAAACAGGAAGAACTTTGGCTAAACAAGTCCCAGCACAGGAGGGACCCCATGCCAGTATTTGCGTAGTCGTCCAGTCAATTGATGGGTTGTGGAGACGGAGCCATGGAAGGCCTAAAACCACTGGATGTGTGGCTCTTGGAATCACTAAAAAAGAAATATACTCAGAATGAAGAACTCCCACTCTCAGACGAACTGGAAGAGTCCTTAAGGAAATGACTGCGTCAAAAATCTTGCTGCCATCCACGGCAGTCAAAGAGATGGACGAGGACAGTCTCTCGGTGGGTAGGGACCACCGTTTAACATAAGCTTCGGTTATGAAATTCCCAGCTGCTCCGGAATCAAGGAGGGCAATGACGTTCCTGTAACGCTGAGCAATTTGGAGCGACACTGGGAGGTTACAGTCATGAGGAGATGGAGAGGAGATCATCACTCCTAGCCGGCCCTCTCCTTGGCGAATTAGGATCTGGAGTCCCGGACGTTTGGGACAGGCATTGATAGTGTGCGACGGAGCTGCACAGTAGAGACAGAGAGACTCAGAGAGACGTTTTCGGCGCTCAGCAGGAGATAGACGGGAACGACTAATTTGCATAGGCTCATCCTTGGATGGAGATGGTTGACGAGAAGGAGGAGCAGAAGATTTAGGAGTAGATGATCTTCCTCGCTCGGTTGCTCTCTCTCTAAAACGTAGATCAACCTTCGTGCAAAGAGAAATTAGCTCATCCAACTTAGAGGGCAAGTCTCTGGTAGCTAACTCATCCTTGATGCGTTCTGATAAGCCATGCCAGAATGCAGCATACAGGGCCTCGTCGTTCCATGCCAGTTCGGATGCCAGGATTTTAAACTGTATAAGATACTGTCCCACGGTACGTGTTCCCTGGCGTAAACGAAGAATCTCAGATGAAGCAGATGTTATCCGGCCTGGCTCGTCGAAGATGCGCCTGAATGTAGCTACAAAGTCAGTATAGGAGGATAGCAGGGGATCAGACTTCTCCCATAAAGGTGATGCCCAGTCAAGGGCTGAGCCACTGAGAAGGGAGATGATATAGGCAATTTTGGTACGGTCACTGAAGAAATTGCCAGGTAGAAGCTCAAAGTGGATTTCACATTGATTGAGAAATCCCCTGCAGAACCTTGGAGATCCATCAAATTTTGCTGGCGTTGGAAGATGAAGATGTGGACTGGAAATGGGTAAGGTGGGTGGGGTTACAGCTGGTGTCACTGTAGTGGACGCACCGGACGTGCCAGGTCCACGGAGGGTCGTTTGAATCCCATCCAGCCGTGTGGAGAGATCCTGGAGACAGCGGATGATGTGGCCCTGTGCAGCCTCCTGATGTTCAAGTCGGGCTGCCAGTTCTTGCATCGGCCTGGCCGCTTGATCCTGGTCTCCGGCTGGATTCATTAGGTCAGTGCTTACTGTCACAACTGAGGGCCTGAGTTGACGGGAGGCAACCTCAGTTGTAGGGGCTGAGATGTAACGGAACCTGGGAGGTTGTATCAGACCCCTAGACATGTAAGTAACATGTAGAATAACTGCCCGAAGGCGTGACCACGACAACCAGGATAAAAGTCAATGATGTTTATTATGACAAACTCCGTAACACAGCAGAAAATAAGAAAACATAAAAGTCAGCAGGGCAATAATACAGTTCCTGGGTACTACAGGGTGGCAAGGGCCACAGGCACTGGTAGTGTGAGACAGTTCTAATAATCTTCTAGTTGGAAAGTCCTTACCAGGCCTGACTGTAGCAATGGAGAGAACCCAGGATCGTACCAGCTGGTGTTCCAGGAAAGGCTGGGCTGCTGAAGGTAAAACGGCTGCTGTGGATACTGGCTGGAACCAGACTGTTGTTGGTACGGAGTGGATACTGGCTGGAACCAGTTAAATAATAAACGAACTTGAGAGCGATGAAATAATAATACCGGTGGAGAGTGGTAAACTGCAGAAAGGACACCGGCCCTTTAAGGGAAGCTGTACACTGCTGGAAGCTGGGCTGGAAGCAGGTGATTGACTTGAGAGCGATGAAATAATAATACCGGTGGAGAGTGGTAAACTGCAGAAAGGACACCGGCCCTTTAAGAGAAGTTGTACACTGCTGGAAGCTCGGCTGGAAGCAGGTGATTGCTGTAGCTGGAAACAGGTGAGTCCAGAATGGATCGGAGAGTCAGGCTACACCGCAGATGGAATGCTGGTGCGGGTCTCTATAGCAGAAGTCTGGAGACAGGAGCTGGAACCTGGAAGACAACCACAGGAGAGAGACAAACTGGAACTAGGTTAGACAACCAAAGCACTGACGCCTTCCTTGTTCAGGCACAGCTTACTTATACCTGCAGCAAGGAAGGGGTTGGCTAGGCAATTATGCAAATCAACAATACAGACAGCAGATTGGTGGAAATGATCAGATGACAAAAACCAAGATGGCTGCGCCCATGCAGACACTTGGAGGGAAGTTTGGTTTGTAATCCATGTGAGAATTGAAACAGTAATGGCGACGCCGGCCACAGGAGACAGGAGACGCCAGACTGACAAGCGCACATTTAACCACGCGGGCACAGCGGAGGCCGCGGCTGATGAAATCACCACTCTGACATTCTGCATGTGGAAACTCAGAAACAGCGGGATCCGGTCCTGGAATGCTGAGCCAGCCTTAGGAGGCATCTGAAGGGTAAGTAATGGCGTCCAGATACCCGGATCGTGACACTCTGATTTCAACAGATTGACCACCCGTGAATCCTTGTTAAGCGAATTAAGGGCTGCATCCACAAGTCCCACATGCCTAGCGGAATCGCTCCGTGTTAGCTCCTTCTTCAATGCCTCCAGCTTCTTCTGCAAAAGCCTGATGAGGGGAATGACCTGACTCAGGCTGGCAGTGTCTGAACTGACTTCACGTGTGGCAAGTTCAAAGGGCATCAGAACCTTGCACAACGTTGAAATCATTCTCCACTGCACTTGAGACAGGTGCATTCCATCTCCTATATCGTGCTCAATTGTATAGGCTTGAATGGCCTTTTGCTGCTCCTCCAACCTCTGAAGCATATAGAGGGTTGAATTCCACCTCGTTACCACTTCTTGCTTCAGATGATGGCAGGGCAGGTTCAGTAGTTTTTGGTGGTGCTCCAGTCTTCTGTACGTGGTGCCTGTACGCCGAAAGTGTCCCGCAATTTTTCTGGCCACCGACAGCATCTCTTGCACGCCCCTGTCGTTTTTTAAAAAATTCTGCACCACCAAATTCAAGGTATGTGCAAAACATGGGACGTGCTGGAATTTGCCCATATTTAATGCACACACAAT
Source organism: Pseudophryne corroboree (assembly GCF_028390025.1). Lineage (NCBI taxonomy): Eukaryota > Metazoa > Chordata > Amphibia > Anura > Myobatrachidae > Pseudophryne > Pseudophryne corroboree. The sequence goes on along the minus strand of NC_086444.1, from coordinate 9,986,695 downwards.
ATTGCTGGCGTTGTCCGATGCCACAAATCCACAGGAGAGTCCAATTGGGGTAAGCCATTCCGCGATGATCTTCCTCAGTTGCCGTAAGAGGTTTTCAGCTGTGTGCGTATTCTGGAAAGCGGTGATACAAAGCGTAGCCTGCCTAGGAAAGAGTTGGCGTTTGCGAGATGCTGCTACTGGTGCCGCCGCTGCTGTTCTTGCGGCGGGAGTCCATACATCTACCCAGTGGGCTGTCACAGTCATATAGTCCTGACCCTGCCCTGCTCCACTTGTCCACATGTCCGTGGTTAAGTGGACATTGGGTACAACTGCATTTTTTAGGACACTGGTGAGTCTTTTTCTGACGTCCGTGTACATTCTCGGTATCGCCTGCCTAGAGAAGTGGAACCTAGATGGTATTTGGTAACGGGGGCACACTGCCTCAATAAATTGTCTAGTTCCCTGTGAACTAACGGCGGATACCGGACGCACGTCTAACACCAACATAGTTGTCAAGGACTCAGTTATCCGCTTTGCAGTAGGATGACTGCTGTGATATTTCATCTTCCTCGCAAAGGACTGTTGAACAGTCAATTGCTTACTGGAAGTAGTACAAGTGGGCTTACGACTTCCCCTCTGGGATGACCATCGACTCCCAGCGGCAACAACAGCAGCGCCAGCAGCAGTAGGCGTTACACGCAAGGATGCATCGGAGGAATCACAGGCAGGAGAGGACTCGTCAGACTTGCCAGTGACATGGCCTGCAGGACTATTGGCATTCCTGGGGAAGGAGGAAATTGACACTGAGGGAGTTGGTGGGGTGGTTTGCGTGAGCTTGGTTACAAGAGGAAGGGATTTACTGGTCAGTGGACTGCTTCCGCTGTCACCCAAAGTTTTTGAACTTGTCACTGACTTATTATGAATGCGCTGCAGGTGACGTATAAGGGAGGATGTTCCGAGGTGGTTAACGTCCTTACCCCTACTTATTACAGCTTGACAAAGGGAACACATGGCTTGACACCTGTTGTCCGCATTTCTGGTGAAATACCTCCACACCGAAGAGCTGATTTTTTTGGTATTTTCACCTGGCATGTCAACGGCCATATTCCTCCCACGGACAACAGGTGTCTCCCCGGGTGCCTGACTTAAACAAACCACCTCACCATCAGAATCCTCCTGGTCAATTTCCTCCCCAGCGCCAGCAACACCCATATCCTCCTCATCCTGGTGTACTTCAACACTGACATCTTCAATCTGACTATCAGGAACTGGACTGCGGGTGCTCCTTCCAGCACTTGCAGGGGGCATGCAAATAGTGGAAGGCGCATGCTCTTCACGTCCAGTGTTGGGAAGGTCAGGCATCGCAAACGACACAATTGGACTCTCCTTGTGGATTTGGGATTTCAAAGAACGCACAGTTCTTTGCGGTGCTTTGGCCAGCTTGAGTCTTTTCAGTTTTCTAGCGAGAGGCTGAGTGCTTCCATCCTCATGTGAAGCTGAACCACTAGCCATGAACATAGGCCAGGGCCTCAGCCGTTCCTTGCCACTCCGTGTGGTAAATGGCATATTGGCAAGTTTACGCTTCTCCTCCGACAATTTTATTTTAGGTTTTGGAGTCCTTTTTTTTCTGATATTTGGTGTTTTGGATTTGACATGCTCTGTACTATGACATTGGGCATCGGCCTTGGCAGACGACGTTGCTGGCATTTCATCGTCTCGGCCATGACTAGTGGCAGCAGCTTCAGCACGAGGTGGAAGTGGATCTTGATCTTTCCCTAATTTTGGAACCTCAACTTTTTTGTTCTCCATATTTTATAGGCAGAACTAAAAGGCACCTCAGGTAAACAATGGAGATGGATGGATTGGATACTAGTATACAATTATGGACGGACTGCCACGGTTAGGTGGTATAAAAAAACCACGGTTAGGTGGTATATATTATAATAATAATACAATTATGGATGGACGGACTGCCTGCCGACTGCCGACACAGAGGTAGCCACAGCCGTGAACTACCGCACTGTACACTGGTTGATAAAGAGATAGTAGTATACTCGTAACAACTAGTATGACACTATGACGACGGTATAAAGAAAGAAAAAAAAATACCACAGTTAGGTGGTATATATTATAATAATAATACAATTATGGATGGACGGACTGCCTGCCGACTGCCGACACAGAGGTAGCCACAGCCGTGAACTACCGCACTGTACACTGGTTGATAAAGAGATAGTAGTATACTCGTAACAACTAGTATGACACTATGACGACGGTATAAAGAATGAAAAAAAAACCACGGTTAGGTGGTATATATTATAATAATAATACAATTATGGATGGACGGACTGCCTGCCGAGTGCCGACACAGAGGTAGCCACAGCCGTGAACTATCGCACTGTACACTGGTTGATAAAGAGATAGTAGTATACTCGTAACAACTAGTATGACACTATGACGACGGTATAAAGAATGAAAAAAAAACCACGGTTAGGTGGTATATATTATAATAATAATACAATTATGGATGGACGGACTGCCTGCCGACTGCCGACACAGAGGTAGCCACAGCCGTGAACTACCGCACTGTACACTGGTTGATAAAGAGATAGTAGTATACTCGTAACAACTAGTATGACACTATGACGGTATAAAGAATGAAAAAAAAACCACGGTTAGGTGGTATATATTATAATAATAATACAATTATGGATGGACGGACTGCCTGCCGACTGCCGACACAGAGGTAGCCACAGCCGTGAACTACCGCACTGTACACTGGTTGATAAAGAGATAGTAGTATACTCGTAACAACTAGTATGACACTATGACGACGGTATAAAGAATGAAAAAAAAACCACGGTTAGGTGGTATATATTATAATAATAATACAATTATGGATGGACGGACTGCCTGCCGACTGCCGACACAGAGGTAGCCACAGCCGTGAACTACCGCACTGTACACTGGTTGATAAAGAGATAGTAGTATACTCGTAACAACTAGTATGACACTATGACGACGGTATAAAGAAAGAAAAAAAAATACCACAGTTAGGTGGTATATATTATAATAATAATACAATTATGGATGGACGGACTGCCTGCCGACTGCCGACACAGAGGTAGCCACAGCCGTGAACTACCGCACTGTACACTGGTTGATAAAGAGATAGTAGTATACTCGTAACAACTAGTATGACACTATGACGACGGTATAAAGAAAGAAAAAAAAATACCACAGTTAGGTGGTATATATTATAATAATAATACAATTATGGATGGACGGACTGCCTGCCGACTGCCGACACAGAGGTAGCCACAGCCGTGAACTACCGCACTGTACACTGGTTGATAAAGAGATAGTAGTATACTCGTAACAACTAGTATGACACTATGACGACGGTATAAAGAATGAAAAAAAAACCACGGTTAGGTGGTATATATTATAATAATAATACAATTATGGATGGACGGACTGCCTGCCGACTGCCGACACAGAGGTAGCCACAGCCGTGAACTACCGCACTGTACACTGGTTGATAAAGAGATAGTAGTATACTCGTAACAACTAGTATGACACTATGACGGTATAAAGAATGAAAAAAAAACCACGGTTAGGTGGTATATATTATAATAATAATACAATTATGGATGGACGGACTGCCTGCCGACTGCCGACACAGAGGTAGCCACAGCCGTGAACTACCGCACTGTACACTGGTTGATAAAGAGATAGTAGTATACTCGTAACAACTAGTATGACACTATGACGACGGTATAAAGAAAGAAAAAAAAATACCACGGTTAGGTGGTATATATTGTAATACAATTATGGATGGACGGACTGCCTGCCGAGTTCCGACTGCCGACACAGAGGTAGCCACAGCCGTGAACTACCGCACTGTACTGTGTCTGCTGCTAATATAGACTGGTTGATAAAGAGATAGTATACAATACATACAACAATATACTACTATACTGGTGGTCAGGCACTGGTCACCACTAGTCACACTGGCAGTGGCACTCCTGCAGCAAAAGTGTGCACTGTTTAATTTTAAATTAATATAATATTATGTACTCCTGGGGGCTCCTGCTATAACAACCTGCAGTGCTCCCCAGTCTCCCCCACAATTATTATAAGCTTTGCCTTTTATACATTGATGTGCAGCACACTGGGCTGAGCTGAGTGCACACAGACTGAGTCACACTGTGTGACTGGCTGCTGCTGTGTATCGTTTTTTTTCAGGCAGAGAACGGATATAGCAGAGAACGGATATATTATATTAAAATAAATAAAAGTTAACTAACAACAACTGCACTGGTCACTGTGGTAAACTCTGTCTGACTCTGCACAATCTCTCTCTCTCTTCTAATCTAATTTCTAATGGAGAGGACGCCAGCCACGTCCTCTCCCTATCAATCTCAATGCACGTGTGAAAATGGCGGCGACGCGCGGCTCCTTATATAGAATCCGAGTCTCGCGAGAATCCGACAGCGTCATGATGACGTTCGGGCGCGCTCGGGTTAACCGAGCAAGGCGGGAGGATCCGAGTCTGCTCGGACCCGTAAAAAAAACATGAAGTTCGTGCGGGTTCGGTTTCAGAGAAACCGAACCCGCTCATCTCTAGTAAAAAGTGCACGCTGTCTGCCGCTATGTGTAACAAGGGCACGCTGTTTGCCGTTATGTGTAAAAAGGGGACACTGTCTGCCGTAATGTATAAAAAGGGGGACGCTGTCTGCCGTAATGTGTAAAAAGGGGACGCTGTCTGCCGTAATGTGTAAAAAGAGGAATCTGTTCGCTGTAAGGTGTAAAAGGGCCTCTACCTGGTGTAGTGGTGCTACTGTGCGGCGTAATTTGAAGAATGGAGACTACTGTGCACCGTTTTAGGAATTGGTATTATTTTGTGGCCACACCCCTTCCCCGCGAAGCCACGCCACTATGTATTTTTGCGCGCGCCTACGGCGCGCTCTGCCCCTGTTTTGCATGCAGGGGTGGGGCTCCGATGCCGTTTCTTGCACACAGTGCTAAAATGTCTAGTTACGGCACTGTTGCTAGGTATCCATTTCTCTGGCCCTGAGCAGGTCCCCCTCACCAGATCCTCTCAAGGGGTGAGGGGGTGGACTTGGATGGGATGGGGGGGGGGGCCCCAAAGCATTTTGTCGCACCTGGGCCCACCGCTTGCTAGTTCCGCCACTGCACACACACATACATGGAAGAACGAGGCGACACTCGGAGACTGTCAAACAGCATAACCGTGTATTGGTGCAATCAACGTTTTGAGGACCGCCTCCCCTTCATCAGGATAAATGCAATTATGAAAAAACAGTGTTTAAATAGGTAAAACTTCCCCCCCATTCGAGATTCCCCCATACGCGAACTCTGCTGGCCACGCCATCTGGGCTTCCTGCCCGGCGTCAGCAAACGCATCAGCGGATCCGGAAATGATGTTGCTTGTTTGTTGTCAGCGTTTCCATGACCACACTGCTGGGATCCGCAACGTCATTTCCGGCATATAGACAGCAGTGACGTGCGGTGAGGTGAGGCAGAGCCTTTCCTGTCATACTTACGTTTAAACCGGAGTGTTGACTGAATAAAATATATATTAAAGCTACTGATAATTTGTTTGAAATATCTTTGCATTATTCTAATCATTTTTATAGCCCAAACTCTGGAGTAAAATGTGTATGGCAGGTGAGGCAGTGCCCCCTCTGTGTATCCTTTCCAAACATCTCTAATCAAAACTCACCAGATTTTCAGGAGTTTATAATTCTGCACCTGTGTATAGTGCCCAGATGTCCCTTTGTAAATCTGGCTCTGGGGTTGGCCAGTGTCTCCTGAGCAGTGGCGTAACTAGAAATTTTCCTCCCCCAAGCCAAAAAATGCTTCGGCGCCCCTTCCCCCCCATACCCCCCATAATTGGCATTAGCAAAGGGACAAATATGTGCGCGCCGCAGGCGTGCGCCGCCAAAAATGGGTGTGGCTTTGCTAAAATGGGCGTGGCTTCGCGTAAAGGGGCGTGGTATTGCAGGAAAATACTACCTTATACCCCAGTTTTGCAACCTGCACGCCCAGACGTTGGCCACCACAGGAAAGAAAAATAATCCTGATTCATGACCCTTACATTATTTGTCATTTTTCCTCCTTATAGTAATGCCCAGTATACATTATGCCACATACTGCAGTGGCCCTTAGACATTATTCCACACACAATAATGCACATGACACAATATGCACATACTGTAATGCCCCCGACACATTATGCCACACACCGTAATGCCTGTGACACATTATGACAGGAATCGCAATGCCCGTTATACATTATGCTACACACTGCAATGCCCCCGATACATTATAGCACATACAATGTCTGTGACACAATATGACACACACCACAATGATTCTGAGACATTATACCACATACCACAATGCCCGTGATCTAGTATACAACACACCGTAATGCCCGACACATTATGACACACACCGCAATGTCCGTGATACATTATGCCACACACCGTAATGGCCATTACACATTAAGTTCTACAGTAAGGCTTCTAATTACTTTTTAATTACCTGCTCGTTGCCAGGGGTTTCATGCTCTTGGTTCCATGCACGGTGCCAGGGGTTTTCATGCTCAGGGTGTCATGCTCGTTGCCAGGGGTTTCATGCACTGGGTGTCATGCTCGTTGCCAGGGGTTTCATGCACTGGGTGTCATGCTCGTTGCTAGGGGGTAGTGCTTGTTGCTAGGGCCGTGCTCCCAGTGCCACATATGCCCCCAGTGCCAGATATTCCCCCACAGTGCCAGGTATATGCCCCCAGTGCCAGGTACATGCCCCCAGTGCCAAATATACCCCCCCCCAGTGCCACATATGCCCCCTCAGTGCCTGCTCCCCCCAGTTTCAAATATTCCTCCACAGTGCCACATATGCCCCCTCAGTGCCTGCTCCCCCACAGTGCCAGGTATATGCCCCCAGTGCCAGATATTCCCCCACAGTGCCACATATGCCCCCTCAGTGCCTGCTCCCCCCAATGCCAAATATTCCCCCACAGTGCCAGGTACATGCCCCCAGTACCAGATATTCCCCCACAGTGCTAGGTATATGCCCCCAGTGCCAGATATTCCCCCACAGTGCCAGGTATATGCCCCCAGTGCCAGACATTCCCCCACAGTGTCAGGTATATGCTCCCAGTGCCAGGTATATGCCCCCAGTGCCAGATATTCCCCCACAGTGCCAAGTATATGCCCCCAGTGTCAGACATTCCCCCACAGTGCCAAGTATATGCCCCCAGTGCCAGACATTCCCCCACAGTGCCAGGTATATGCCCCCCATGCCAGATATTTCCCCACAGTGCCAGGTATATGCCCCCAGTGCCAGGTATATGCCCCCCAGTGCCAGATCTTTCCCCATAGTGCCAGGTATATGCCCCCAGTGCCAGGTATATGCCCCCAGTGCCAGATCTTCCCCCACAGTGCCAGGTATATGCCCCCAGTGCCAGGTATATGCCCCCATTGCCAGATCTTCCCCCCACAGTGCCAGGTATATGCCCCCAGTGCCAGATCTTTCCCCACAGTGCCAGGTATATGCTCCCAGTGCCAGGTATATGCCCCCAGTGCCAGATCTTCCCCCACAGTGCCAGGTATATGCCCCCAGTGCCAGGTATATGCCCCCAGTGCCAGGTATATGCCCCCAGTGCCAGATCTTCCCCCACAGTGCCAGGTATATGCCCCCAGTGCCAGATCTTCCCCCACAGTGCCAGGTATATGCCCCCAGTGCCAGATCTTCCCCCACAGTGCCAGGTATATGCCCCCAGTGCCAGGTATATGCCCCCAGTGCCAGATCTTTCCCCACAGTGCCAGGTATATGCCCCCAGTGCCAGGTATATGCCCCCAGTGCCAGATCTTCCCCCACAGTGCCAGGTATATGCCCCCAGTGCCAGGTATATGCCCCCAGTGCCAGATCTTCCCCCACAGTGCCAGGTATATGCCCCCAGTGCCAGATCTTTCCCCACAGTGCCAGGTATATGCCCCCAGTGCCAGGTATATGCCCCCAGTGACAGATCTTCCCCCACAGTGACTGGTCTATGCCCCCAGTGCCAGGTATATGCCCCCAGTGCCAGGTATATGCCCCCAGTGCCAGATATTCCCCCACAGTGCCAGGTATATGCCCCCAGTGCCAGGTATATGCCCCCAGTGCTAGATCTTCCCCCACAGTGCCAGGTATATGCCCCAAGTGCCAGATCTTCCCCCACAGTGCCAGGTATATGCCCCCAGTGCCATGTATATGCCCCCAGTGCCAGATATTCCCCCACAGTGCCAGGTATATGCCCCCAGTGCCAGGTATATGCCCCCAGTGCCAGATCTTCCCCCACAGTGCCAGGTATATGCCCCCAATGCCAGGTATATGCCCCCAGTGCCAGATCTTCCCCCACAGTGCCAGGTATATGCCCCCAGTGCCAGATCTTCCCCCACAGTGCCAGGTATATGCTCTCAGTGCCAGGTATATGCCCCCAGTGCCAGATCTTCCCCCACAGTGCCAGGTATATGCCCCCAGTGCCAGGTATATGCCCCCAGTGCCATGTATATGCCCCCAGTGCCAGATATTCCCCAACAGTGCCAGGTATATGCCCCCAGTGCCAGGTATATGCCCCCAGTGCCAGATCTTCCCCCACAGTGGCAGGTATATGCCCCCAATGCCAGGTATATGCCCCCAGTGCCAGATCTTCCCCCATAGTGCCAGGTATATGCTCTCAGTGCCAGGTATATGCCCCCAGTGCCAGATCTTCCCCCACAGTGCAAGGTATATGCCCCCAGTGCCAGGTATATGCCCCCAGTGCCTGCTCCGCCTGCCCCCCCCCCCGCACCCCCGCACCCCCCCGCGCCCCGCACCCCCGTGTTGGAGGGACACGGAGGGTGCGGGGTTCGTGCCAATCAGAGCTCACGAACGGCACTTCCTTTATTAGACTGGCCGGGGGAGAGCCAGGAGGGACACAGGAGAGACGCGCTATGCGCTCCGTGTCCCTCCAAGTCCTTACAGCAGGGAGGGAGATCGCAGATTGACATGCGGACGCTCATCCACATGTCAACCTGTGCAAAGTCAGTGGCGCCCCCGCAGCCCCTCGCCCCCAAGCCACCGCGAGGACTGCGGGGGCAGTAGTTACGCCACTGCTCCTGAGCCATTTAGCTCACTGCACGTCCCTGATAGACAGGGAGGACAACACAGGAATATGTCTGTCCTTTGTGCAGTTATTGTACATAACAAGCACCCAGGGGCAGGTTGGGCCGCCGGAAAGTTGTGACGGTCCCTGCTCGGCCAGGACTCCTCTCAGTGACCCTGCTCCCCTCACTCCAGACCAATTCACATAACTTCAGTTACCACGGTCTGACCTTCTGTGCGTGTGCAGAAGCTCATTCAAGTCGGTGCCATCTGCAGACACAGACAGTGGGCGTCTCAGAACGCGCACATTCAGATGCACGGATGTACACCTGGGAAGGGCATTGTAGCGGCATTAGCATAAAGTCACAGACGCAACTGCTGCAAAAGGCGCAAGGAGGGCCGCAAATGCATCTCACTCAGAATCAGGCCTGTGGGGAGCCAGTTCCCACCCACTCGATAGATCCCACCCCCTCCAGAGACCCCGTCTCCTTCATGGCTGCATACAGAAATTTCCCAGTTGGGTTTTCTATCCTGATTAGCCCCCGCCTGACCCTAGACCATATTAGGGTGCAGTTATTACACAGGGGGAATGAGGATCAATGGATAATAATACACCAGTATTTCTCAGGTAAGTGGTTTCAGAAATGTGATGTCATGGCCAAAATGGTTCACATTTCACTTTGACTTATGCACAATTATTTCCAAACACAGGGGATTAGGACCAGGGGTGTATCTTCCTATTGGCCAGGATGGCACTTGCCAGGGGCGCCAGTAGAGGAGGGACGCTATCCAGAGGTGCCCCCCGCGGGCAGTAGGTACTGTAGATCACTTTTAGAGGCAGCAGCTATCCCCCCACCCCTGTGTAGTTCCTCACCAGAATGGATGCCCAGTAACGATCACAGCATGCAGCAGCGGCTGCTGGGAGGTGTAGTTTACAGTATGTAGAGTTTCTTTTCTGTATTGTGGTGCGGTGCTGGACCCCGGCGCCAATTACAGTGGCTGCTGCTGCTGCATTCTTTGATCATTAATGGGCATCCCTGCTGTTGAGTAACTACATGGGGGGGGGAGGATAGCTGCCGCCTATAGAAGTGAATCTACCTAAAAGTGCTACCTTTAATAGTAAAATCAACATGGGGAATATGTGTGTCTGGCACTGTGGGGGCATATGTGTATCTGGCACTGTGGGTGCATATGTGTATCTGGCACTGTGGGTGCATATGTGTATCTGGCACTGTGGGGGCATACATGTATCTTGTACTGTGGGGGCATATGTGTATCTGGCACTGTGGGGGCATATGTGTATCTGGCACTGTGGAGGCATACGTGTATCTGGCACTGTGGGGGCATACATGTATCTTGTACTGTGGGGGCATATGAGTATCTGGCACTGTGGGGGCATACGTATATCTTGTACTGTGGGGGCATAAGTGTATCTGGCACTGTGGGGGCATACGTGTATCTGGCACTACGGGGGCATTTGAGTGTCCAGCACTGTAGGTGCATACGAGTGTCTGGTACTGTGGGAGCATACTGTATGTGTATCTGGCACTGTGGGGGCATACGTGTATCTGGCACTGTGGGGGCATACGTGTATCTGGCACTGTGGGGGCATACGTGTATCTGGCACTGTGGGGGCATACGTGTATCTTGTACTGTGGGGGCATACGTGTATCTGGCACTGTGGGGGCATACGTGTATCTGGCACTGTGGGGGCATATGTGTATTTGGTACTATACTCGGAGGCATTATGTGTATCTGGCACTGCACTACTGGGGTCATTATGTGCATCTGACACTATACTGGGGGACATTATGTGCATCTGACACTATACTGGGGGACATTATGTGCATCTGACACTATACTCGGACATTATGTGTAAGGAGAACTACTGTGGGTATTGTGTGTAAGGCTGCTAATTGTGTGTGTGCATGTATAGGGGGTGTGATTATATATTTATAGTTTGATATCATAAAATAAAATTGTGAGGCCATGCTCACTTTCCCAGGAGCGTGCACGCCTTCCCATATATATGGGCACTACTGAGTGGCATAATGTGTATGGGGTACTATTGAGTGGCCATGCCCCTTTTTTGGTACACGTGCCTTCCCTATTTCAAATATGGTGGTGGAGCACCAGTCCTTTACTTTGCGAGGGGAGCTCGGACCCCTAAATACACCCCTGATTAGGACCACCCTTGAGAAAAACTGGGATCACTATCTAACTCATGCTGGAAAATAGATGGTAAGTGATTGAACAATGCACAAAACCCCTAATTGATAAATGTGTATTTAAATGTACAATAAGAAACCCGAAAGAACCATGGTACCATGAACAGGACACTGTAAAGAGAACATTTTAGTCATTTTGTAAATAATGAAAAACATTACACAGAGTAGTGGCAAACAGGAATTTACTGTGTTTTGCAAAAACAACAAAAACATTTTTTGTAACAGCAAAATATGATGAACTGTTATATTTCTGGCCCTGAACTTCCATGGCTTCTACCTAGGCCTTTCACTCCTGGGAGGTGGGAGGTGATGTGGTAATAGGGTTAGACAGCTCTCTACCCACAGTAGATTCCGATGGTGCTTCCATACTGGGTCTTTGACCTATTGAATGTCTTTGCAGAGATGAAGGGCCTCAATTTGTGCCCTAACTGCTTGAGTTAGGTCAAAAAGTTGGGAGTTTAGATTATTGTCCATTCGTGTATGGGTGACTTCTGCTGCTATGCTGACATTTGTTATTTTTTTTTAGTTGGTAGCCCATATTGTTTAGCTGCAGGCCCATACTGTGAAGGTGCTGCTCCACAATGTGCAATTGCTGGGTTTGTGTATCCATAAAAGACACCTGTTAGTCTCTGAAAGTGTCCAGAGAAAAGGTAAGGTCATTGGGCTGTCGGGCCATCTGGTGATGTGATCTGCTGAGGTGTGTGCTGTGTCACCAGAGGTGCACTTTCATCCTCAGGCTGCTCCAGATCAGGTGGCTCCAGGATGATCTCCTGCTGTTCTAGGCTGAGCTCATATGAGACTTGGCTTGGCAGAACATGATGTGATGGGCCTGGAATTGCAGCAAAAACGATAAGTAACTAGACTTACACATTGTTTAAAGACTGAGCACAAGCATTTACACCTGCTAACACCTTCTACTCATAACCACCCTTATGCTTACTTGGTTGCAGTCCAGACTACATAAGCAGGTTTTTGGAAATGGTCAAGACTTGCATGTGTGGACCTAACATGGTGGTAGGGACTATTTATGGTGTTTGTTTAAAGAAAGACAGAGTTTCTGCCAATTTAACAAAAAAAAATAAGTTGACATTGGCGTTGCACATTAACTAACATTGCATGGCTCAATGTGTATCTTTGCAAAAAACTCAGTATTTTTGTATTTTTAAGTATGGTTTTGTGTGGCTGCTGACCCACGCCCTAATGTCTGCTTTATCCTTTTTAGATAACTCAACAGGTTCATCCTCATCCAGACTTGGACGTGGCCTTTTGAGTGGTACATAGGACTTTTTCTGCTATGGAGAGCTGGAGAAAAAAATATGTTGTTAGAATGTTCAATGTTTGGTTAGTGTACAGCCATCATTTGCAAGAAAACACATTTGTGGGAAACTACCCTCTGACATTAGGCTGACATACACATCCAAGACTTATAGCACTGTGCAATGTTGGTTGCATGTACCTAGTAAACATTTGCATTACTGTACTCTGAAATTGAGCAGTGTTACTACACAAACATCTTGTTGTAAATATTCCAAGGTACAGTGTATTCCATACAAGCATTCTTTGTTTGCTTTGAGCACTAGGGTGGGTAGGAAGCATGGCTCCTGCTGCTGGGGCACAATATATCCCATCATGCCCTTAAAGTTTACACGTTTCTCCCTGGTCTGACAAAGTCTCAGCATCAGTGGCATAACTAGAAATTTTTATCCCCCAAGCCAAAAAATTCTTTGGGCCCCCCCTCCCCCCCCCCCCCCGCCGCATAATTGGGAGCAAGAAAGGGATAAATATGCGAGCGCCTTCGGCGTGCGCTGCAAAAAAAGGGGCGTGGTTTCGTTGGAATGGGTGTGGTTTCGCATAAAGGGGCGTGGCATTGCAGGAAAAGACTACCTTATACCCCAGTTTTGCAACCTGCACGCCCAGACGTTGGCCACCACAGGAAAGAAAAATAATCCTGATTCATGCCCCTTACATTATTTGTCATTTTTCCTCCTTATAGTAATGCCCAGTATACATTATGCCACATACTGCAATGGCCCTTAGACATTATGCCGCACACAACAATGCACATGACACAATATGCACACACTGTAATGCCCCCGACACATTATGCCACACACCGTAATGCCTGTGACACATTATGCCACACACTGTAATGGCCCCGACACATTATGACAGGAATCGCAATGCCCGTTATACATTATGCTACACACTGCAATGCCCCTGATACATTATAGCACAATGCCCGTGATATAGTATACCATACACCGTAATGCCTGTGACACATACCGCAATGCCCTGCCCGTTATACCCTATGCCACACACCGCAATTCCCGTTATGTATTATGCCACACTGCAATGACCCTGAGACATTATACCACATACCACAATGCCCGTGATATAGTATACCACACACCGTAATGCCTGACACATTATGACACACACCGCAATGTCCGTGATACATTATGCCACACACTGCAATGACCCTGAGACATTATACCACATATCACAATGCCCGCGATATAGTATACCATACACCGTAATGCCTGTGACACATTATGACACACACCGCAATGTCCGTGATACATTATGCCACACACCGTAATGCCCATTACACATTAAGTCCTACAGTAAGGCTTCTAATTACTTTTCAATTACCTTCTCGTTGTCAGGGGTTTCATGCACTGGGTGTCATGCTCGTTGCCAGGTGTTTCATGCACTGGGTGTCATGCTCGTTGTCAGGTGTTTCATGCACTGGGTGTCATGCTCGTTGCTAGGAGGTAGTCCTTGTTGCTAGGGCTGTGCTCCCAGTGCCACATATGTCCCCAGTGCCAGATATTCCCCCACGGTGCCAGGTACTCACATGCCCCCGGTGCCAAATATAGCCCCCCCCCATGTGCCAGGTACACATATACCCCCCACCAGTGCCACATATGCCCCCAGTGCCAGATATTCCCCCCAGTGCCAGATATGCCCCCAGTGCCAGATATGCCCCCCCAGTGCCACATATGCCCCCAGTGCCAGATATTCCCCCCATGCCAGATATGCTGCCAGTGCCATATATTCCCCCCCAGTGCCACATATGCCCCCAGTGCCAGATATTCCCCCAGTGCCAGATATGCCGCCAGTGCCATATATTCCCCCCAGCGCCAGATATTCCCCCCCAGTGCCACATATGCCCCCAGTGCCAGATATTCCCCCCATGCCAGATATGCCGCAAGTGCCATATATTCCCCCCCAGTGCCACATATGCCCCCAGTGCCAGATATTCCCCCAGTGCCAGATATGCCGCCAGTGCCATATATTACCCCCCAGTGCCAGATATTCCCCCCCAGTGCCATATATTCCCCACTGACATATATGCCCCCAGTGCCAGATATTCCCCCCGAGTGCCATATATGCCCCCAGTGTCAGATATGCCCCCCGTGCCATATATGCCCCCAATGCCAGATATTTCACCCCAGTGCCATATATCCCCCCACCCCAGTGACAGATATTCCCCCCCAGTGCCATATATGCCCCCAGTGCCAGATATTCTCCCCCAGTGTGATATATGCCCCAGGGCCAGATATTCCCTCCCAGTGCCAGATATCCCCCCGCCCCCAGTGCCAGATATTCCCCCCCAGTGCCAGACATCCCCCCCCAAGTGCCATATATCCACCCCCGTGCCAGATATCCCCCCCCCCAGTGCCATATATGCCCCAGTGCCAGATATCCCCCCCGTGCCAGACACCCCCCCCAGTGCCAGATATGCCCTAATGCCAGATATCCCCCCCCCAGTGCCATATATGCCCCAGTGCCAGATATTCCCCCCGAGTGCCATATATGCCCCCAGTGCCAGATATTCTCCCCCAGTGTGATATATGCCCCAGGGCCAGATATTCCCTCCCAGTGCCAGATATCCCCCCGCCCCCAGTGCCAGATATTCCCCCCCAGTGCCAGACATCCCCCCCAAGTGCCATATATCCACCCCCGTGCCAGATATCCCCCCCCCAGTGCCATATATGCCCCAGTGCCAGATATCCCCCCGTGCCAGACACCCCCCCCCCCAGTGCCAGATATGCCCTAATGCCAGATATCCCCCCCCCAGTGCCATATATGCCCCAGTGCCAGATATTCCCCCCGAGTGCCATATATGCCCCCAGTGCCAGATATGCCCCCCGTGCCATATATGCCCCCCGTGCCAGATATTCCACCCCAGTGCCATATATCCCCCCACCCCAGTGACAGATATTCCCCCCAGTGCCATATATGCCCCCAGTGCCAGATATTCTCCCCCAGTGTGATATATGCCCCAGGGCCAGATATTCCCTCCCAGTGCCAGATATCCCCCCGCCCCCAGTGCCAGATATTCCCCCCCAGTGCCAGACATCCCCCCCCAAGTGCCATATATCCACCCCCGTGCCAGATATCCCCCCCCAGTGCCATATATGCCCCAGTGCCAGATATCCCCCCGTGCCAGACACCCCCCCCCCCAGTGCCAGATATGCCCTAGTGCCAGATATCCCCCCCCCAGTGCCATATATGCCCCAGTGCCAGACATCCCCCCCCAGTGCCAGATATGCCCCAGTGCCAGATATCCCCCCTAGTGCCAGACATCCCCCCCCCAGTGCCATATATGCCCCAGTGCCAAACACCCCCCCCAGTGCCATATATGCCCCAGTGCCAGACATCCCCCCCAGTGCCAGATATGCCCCAGTGCCAGATATTCCCCCCAGTGCCGCCACCGCCGCTTGTTGGAGGGACACGGAGGGCGCAGCGTGTGCCTCTCCTGTGTCCCTCCTGCTGCATCATCTCCGGCGGCCGCGGGTCTGATAGGGGGAAGTGCCGGTTTGTGAGTCAATTAGAGCTTACGAACGGCACTTCCCCATATTAGACCCGCGGGCCACCAGAGATGATGCAGGACTCAGGAGGGACACAGGAGAGGCACAAGCTGCGCCCACCGTGTCCCTCCAATAAAAGGCGGAGGGAAGGAGAAAGCAGACTGACATGCGGACGCTCGTCCGCATGTCAGTCTGCTGTAATCAGTGGCGCCCCCGCAGCCCCTCGCCCCCAAGCCACCGCGAGGACTGCGGGGGCAGTAGTTACGCCACTGCTCAGCATGCTAAAATGTGTTGTTCTACAGTAGAAGATTACTGACCATCCCTGGAGTACCACAAACATTAAGCAAAACCCCTATGTTACACATAAATGTATGTTACTCAACTTTAAGGGTTCTCACCAGAGTTGCAGCAGAGGCAAAACTAGCATGGGTCGATTGGGGGTGTGTGGCACGCCCAGCAAAGGGGGGTGCAACTGACCATGGCATCGTGCCTGTACTGCTCCCCATGACCTCCCCACAATCCTTACTGATCATGCCCCCGCAAAAGGAATGGTAATGTGTGGGATATGTGGTTTATTTTTTATTTCTCAGACCCTGAGCAGTAAAAAGTAAACTACAAATCCCATGATGCATTGCACTCCTTAAAGATGGCTGCTGCTGAAGCAAACAGCATGTGAGTTTAGGGGGGAGTGTGTGTGTGTGTGTGTGTGTGTGTGTGTGTGTGTGTGTGTGTGTATATGTATGTAAATACGTGTGTTTTGCTGCTGTGCATGTGGTATGAGATGCAGGAGGATATAATGGGGGTATTTCTGAGTTGATCGCAGAAGCAAATTTGTTAGCAGTTGGATAAAACCATGGGGGTTATTCCAAGTTAATCGCTCGCTGACGATTTTCGCAGCGCAGCGATCAGGTTTCTACTGAGCATGCGTATGCACCGCAATGTGCACGCGCGTCGTATGGGTACAAAGCCCATTCTTGCTGAGCAAAAGATTTAACAAAGAATCCATTCGCACACAGCCGATCGCAAGGAGATTGACAGAAAGAGGGCGTTTATGGGTGTCAACTGACCATTTTCTGTCAGTGGTAGGGAAAATGCAGGCGTGTACGGGTGTTTGGAGGGCGGGTGTCTGACGTCAATTCCGGCACCAAAAAGACTGAATTGATAGCAAGGGCTGAGTAAGTCCAGCGCTACTCAGAAACTGCACAAACTATTTTTGCAGAGCTCGGCTGCACAGGCGTTCACACACTTGCAAAGCGAAAATACACACCCCATGGGCGTGACTATGCACTTGCATGGCTGCTAAAAGTAGCTCGCAAGCGATCAACTCGTAATGACCACCCATATGCACTGCAGGTGGGGCAGATGTAACATGTGCAGAGATAGATAGATTTGGGTGGGTTATATTGTTTCTGTGCAGGGTAAATACTGGATGCTTTATTTTTACACTGCAATTTAGATTTCAGTTTGAACACACCACACCCAAATCTAACTCTCTCTGCACATGTTATATCTGCCTCCCCTGCAGTGCACATGGTTTTGCACAACTGCAATGATCAACCCTGAATTACCCCCAATGTGCTGAGTGAGATGCAGGAGGAGTTGGTGTGCTGAGAGAGATGCAGGGAGGATTTGGTGTGCTGAGAGAGATGCAGGAGGAGTTGGTGTGCTGAGAGAGATGCAGGAGGAGTTGGTGTGCTGAGAGAGATGCAGGAGGAGTTGGTGAGCTGAGAGAGATGCAGGGAGGATTTGGTGTGCTGAGAGAGATGCAGGAGGAGTTGGTGTGCTGAGAGAGATGCAGGAGGAGTTGGTGTGCTGAGAGAGATGCAGGGAGGATTTGGTGTGCTGAGAGAGATGCAGGAGGAGTTGGTGTGCTGAGAGAGATGCAGGAGGAGTTGGTGTGCTGAGAGAGATGCAGGGAGGATTTGGTGTACTGAGAGAGATGCAGGGAGGATTTGGTGTGCTGAGAGAGATGCAGGGAGGATTTGGTGTGCTGAGAGAGATGCAGGAGGAGTTGGTGTGCTGAGAGAGATGCAGGGAGGAGTTGGTGTGCTGAGAGAGATGCAGGAGGAGTTGGTGTGCTGAGAGAGATGCAGGGAGGATTTGGTGTGCTGAGAGAGATGCAGGGAGGATTTGGTGTGCTGAGAGAGATGCAGGGAGGATTTGGTGTGCTGAGAGAGATGCAGGGAGGATTTGGTGTGCTGAGAGAGATGCAGGAGGAGTTGGTGTGCTGAGAGAGATGCAGGAGGAGATGGTGTGCTGAGAGAGATGCAGGAGGAGTTGGTGTGCTGAGAGAGATGCAGGAGGAGATGGTGTGCTGAGAGAGATGCAGGAGGAGTTGGTGTGCTGAGAGAGATGCAGGGAGGAGTTGGTGTGCTGAGAGAGATGCAGGGAGGAGTTGGTATGCTGAGAGAGATGCAGGAGGAGTTGGTGTGCTGAGAGAGATGCAGGGAGGAGTTGGTGTGCTGAGAGAGATGCAGGAGGAGTTGGTGTGCTGAGAAAGATGCAGGGAGGAGTTGGTGTGCTGATAGATGACACAGGGGAGATGACGCAAAGGGTTGATGTGCTGAGAGAGATGTAGTGGGGAGATGGTGTGCTGAGAGAGATACAGTGGGGAGATGGTGTGCTGAGAGAGTTGCAGGAGGAGTTGGTGTGCTGAGAGAGATGCAGGAGGAGTTGGTGTGCTGAGAGATGCAAGGAAAGTATGTGTGCTGAGAGAGATGCAGGAGGAGTTGGTGTGCTGAGAGAGATGCAGGAGGAGTTGGTGTGCTGAGAGAGATGCAGGGAGGAGTTGGTGTGCTGATAGATGACACAGGGGAGATGACGCAGAGGGTTGATGTGCTGAGAGAGATGCAGGAGGAGTTGGTGTGCTGAGAGAGATGCAGTGGGGAGATGGTGTGCTGAGAGAGATACAGTGGGGAGATGGTGTGCTGAGAGAGATGCATGGAGGAGTGGGTGTGCTTAGAGAGATGCAGTGGTGAGTTGGTGTGCTGAGAGAGATGCAGGGAGGAGTTGGTGTGCTGAGAGAGATGCAGGAGGAGTTGGTGTGCTGAGAGAGATGCAGGGAGGAGTTGGTGTGCTGAGAAAGATGCAGGGGGAGATGGTGTGCTGAGAGAGGTGCAGGAGGAGTTGGTGTGCTGAGAGAGATGCAGGAGGAGTGGGTGTGCTGATAGAGATGTAGGAGGAGTTGGTGTGCTGAGAGAGATACAGAGAGGAGTTTGTGTGTTGAGAGAGATGCAGGGAGGAGATGGTGTGCTGAGAGAGATGCAGTGAGGAGTTGGTGTGTTGAGAGTGATGCTGGGGGGATTATGGTGTGCTGAGAGAGATGCAGGGAGGAGTTGGTATGCTGAGAGAGATGCAGGGATGAGTTGGTGTGCTGAGTGAGATGCAGGGAGGATTTGGTGTGCTGAGAGTGATGCAGGGGGGATAGGGTGGGCTGAGAGAGATGCAGGAGGAGTTGGTGTGCTGAGAGAGATGCAGGGAGGAGTTGTTGTGCTGAGAGTGATGCAGCTGGGATATGGTGTGCTGAGAGAGATGCAGGAGGAGTTGGTGTGCTGAGAGAGATGCAGGAGGAGTTGGTGTGCTGAGAGAGATGCAGGGAGGAGTTGGTGTGCTGAGAGAGATGCAGGAGGAGTTGGTGTGCTGAGCGAGAAGCAGGGAGGAGATGGTGTGCTGAGAGGGATGCCGGGGGATATGGTGTGCTGAGAGAGATTCAGGGAGGAGTTGGTGTGCTGAGAGAGATGCAGTGGTGAGTTGTTGTGCTGAGAGAGATGCAGGGAGGAGTTGGTGTGCTGAGAGAGATGCAGTGGTCAGTTGGTGTGCTATGAGAGTTGCAGGGAGGAGTTGGTGTGCTGAGAGAGATGCAGGGAGGAGTTGGTGTGCTGAGAGAGATGCAGGTGGAGTTGGTGTGCTGAGAGAGATACAGAGAGGAGTTTGTGTGTTGAGAGAGATGCAGGGAGGAGATGGTGTGCTGAGAGAGATGCAAGGGGGAGATGGTGTGCTGAGAGAGATGCAGTGAGGAGTTGGTGTGTTGAGAGTGATGCTGGGGGGATTCTGGTGTGCTGAGAGAGATGCAGGGAGGAGTTGGTATGCTGAGAGAGATGCAGGGAGGATTTGGTGTGCTGAGAGTGATGCAGGGGGGATAGGGTGTGCTGAGAGAGATGCAGGAGGAGTTGGTGTGCTGAGAGAGATGCAGGAGGAGTTGGTGTGCTGAGAGAGATGCAGGGAGGAGTTGGTGTGCTGAGAGAGATGCAGGAGGAGTTGGTGTGCTGAGCGAGAAGCAGGGAGGAGATGGTGTGCTGAGAGGGATGCCGGGGGATATGGTGTGCTGAGAGAGATTCAGGGAGGAGTTGGTGTGCTGAGAGAGATGCAGTGGTGAGTTGTTGTGCTGAGAGAGATGCAGGGAGGAGTTGGTGTGCTGAGAGAGATGCAGTGGTGAGTTGGTGTGCTATGAGAGTTGCAGGGAGGAGTTGGTGTGCTGAGAGAGATGCAGGGAGGAGTTGGTGTGCTGAGAGAGATGCAGGTGGAGTTGGTGTGCTGAGAGAGATACAGAGAGGAGTTTGTGTGTTGAGAGAGATGCAGGGAGGAGATGGTGTGCTGAGAGAGATGCAAGGGGGAGATGGTGTGCTGAGAGAGATGCAGTGAGGAGTTGGTGTGTTGAGAGTGATGCTGGGGGGATTATGGTGTGCTGAGAGAGATGCAGGGAGGAGTTGGTATGCTGAGAGAGATGCAGGGAGGATTTGGTGTGCTGAGAGTGATGCAGGGGGGATAGGGTGTGCTGAGAGAGATGCAGGAGGAGTTGGTGTGCTGAGAGAGATGCAGGGAGGAGTTGTTGTGCTGAGAGTGATGCAGCTGCGATATGGTGTGCTGAGAGAGATGCAGGAGGAGTTGGTGTGCTGAGAGAGATGCAGGAGGAGTTGGTGTGCTGAGAGAGATGCAGGGAGGAGTTGGTGTGCTGAGAGAGATGCAGGAGGAGTTGGTGTGCTGAGCGAGAAGCAGGGAGGAGATGGTGTGCTGAGAGGGATGCCGGGGGATATGGTGTGCTGAGAGAGATTCAGGGAGGAGTTGGTGTGCTGAGAGAGATGCAGTGGTGAGTTGTTGTGCTGAGAGAGATGCAGGGAGGAGTTGGTGTGCTGAGAGAGATGCAGTGGTGAGTTGGTGTGCTATGAGAGTTGCAGGGAGGAGTTGGTGTGCTGAGAGAGATGCAGGTGGAGTTGGTGTGCGGAGAGTGATGCAGGGAGGAGTTGGTATTCTGAGAGAGATGCAGGGAGGAGTTGGTGTGCTGAGAGAGATGGAGTGGTGAGTTGGTGTGCTGAGAGAGAGATGCAGTGGTGAGTTGGTGTTTTGAGAGAGATGCAGGGGGGACATGGTGTGCTGAGAGAGAGATGCAGTTGTGAGTTGGTGTGTTGAGAGAGATGCAGTCGGGAGATGGTCTTCTGAGAGATAGATGCAGTGGTGAGTTGGTGTGCTGAGAGCGAGATGCAGTGGTGAGTTGGTGTGTTGAGAGTGATGCAGGGGGGAGATGGTGTGTTGAGAGAGATGCAGGAGGAGTTGGTGTGCTGAGAGAGATGCAGGGGGAGATGGTCTGCTGAGAGAGATGCAGGGCGGAGTTGGTGTGCTGAGAGAGATGCGGGGGGGAGATGGTGTGCTGAGAGTGATGTAGGGAGGAGTTGGTGTGCTGAGAGAGATGCAGGGGGGAGATGGTGTGCTGAGAGAGATGCAGGGAGGAGTTGGTTTGGTACCCTAGTCTTAAACACAAAACAACACAAATACCCAACGGCACAGCACCTGAAAACGCTGCCGCCGAAAAACCTGCCACCTGCAGCATGCGTAGGTGCCCCCATCCGCAATGAACGGGTACCCCCGCCCTAAAACCACCATACAACGCACAGTCCCCGCGGCCCAGCATTCAAAGCGCTGCCGTTGAAGAACTTGCCGCAGCACACGCAACAGCCCCGATCCGCAAGGAATGGGTATCATAGCCCGAAAACCTTATCCAATCGTACCGAGGCTGTATATCACACAGACTCCCAGCAGCCCAGCACCCGAATTGCTGCCGCTGTAGAAACCGCCGTTGCAGCATGCGCAGCAGCCCCAATCCGCAAGGAAATGGTTTTCATAGCCAAAAAACCTTATCCAAACGCGGAGGCTGTATACCACGCATATCCCCAGCAGCCCAGCATCTAACGCTGTCACCAGAGAACCCACCACCGCAGCAGGCGTAGCCGCCCCAATCCGCAAACAATGGGTACCCTGGTCCCCCCACTGCAAGCCCCCGGCAACCACCATAGCCGTAACACTACAGAAAACTGAAAAACTAGCGAAGAGGACCCAGGAGGGCACACAAAAGAACATGGCCATCTCCTAAAGACTGCACCGGACACATACCCTCGCCAAGGGCAATGTGCCACCATCCGTAGTCGCCTGCGCTCTAAAGGGGAGGCAACTAATGACCCTGGCCATCCCAATCCCTTGCAGAACTTGCAAGTCTGCACAGGAAAATATGGAACGCTTCACGATTTGCCTGGAATCCTTGCGCAGGGGCCATGCTAATCTTCTCTGTATTGTTCCATTTTCAGCACATGTGCTGCAAAACCGACCCCCATCTAGGCGCCCCACCATAAAACACCACTGAAAGGCAAGCCGGAGTACAAAGACGACCTGCCACCGGCCACCACCCCACTGATCCGGAACGCCCCAATGAAAAACCAGCGCAAAAGCTAGCCCGCAAACCTCATGAACCAGACTACGCCCCGCCTGGCCGGACCCTAACGGGGCCAACAAACTTCATCTAATTATACCTAAATCAATGTGCCCACTCAAAAGCTGCAGCCACAGGGCGCCCCGTCGCCCATCCCATTAGGGCCATGAATAGTACGAAAGACCTGATAGAGCAGCCAGCCGCAGTAGTACGGAGCGAAAAGAAGTGCCCGCAAGGGCAGACGTCCTGGCTGCCCTAGACCTGCCATCCCGGGGGGAAAAAAACAAAGGCCCTCAAAGTACCTAAGGTGACCCAATAAAACCAACCTGCCGGAGTAAACAAACCTACCCAAGAAAGCCAATGAATCCCGGCAATCCGAGCCATCGTCCAGAGCATGGGAGGAGCCACCACTGGCCCGTCCAAGCAGCTGGACTAACTTGGCCATTCGCCAGAAACTAGTCAGGCACAAAAATAAACATCAACAGCCGCCCCAGGCACCAACGCACGGAATTTAGCAAAGGAAGCACAACCATGCCTTGCCACCCCAGGGGCCATGCCCGGGTCACAAGGCTGGCAAACAAATGTTGCGCCGCCAACATCTGGAACCAGACGACATAACAGGTGGAGGGCCGAGGGGGATGAAGGACGCCGATCATGAAAAGCGTAAACCACCCCCAGGTAAGCGCCCAGAGAAAGAAAACAAGGCCCCGAGCCATCACCGGAAGCGGCCTGTAGGCACCCATGCAAAAACGTGCAGAATTAAACAAAACAGGTGAACAGAATAACCTACGCAGAAAAACTCTCCCCAACGGAAAAACCCAGAAATCGAAAACGGATACCGGGGCACGGAAAGAAGGTGAAAAGAGGACGCAACGTCCAGCTCTAATCAGCAGGAAACACAACTGCAATATAACCCAAACGCAGCGATTCATCAAAAGACAGATAACGCTCCCTGCAGGAAGCATCCGGAAAGGCATTAGAAACTAAAACCCCATGTGGGTGAGACAAAGGTGACAGAAATGGGCACCCACCCTGGAACCTACCGGTAACAGCGGAAGGGCCTTCCATGCTACCTACCCTGGCCCCTGAAGGAGCGGAAAGTGTTCCACTCGCGACCTCGGTGCATCCCCGACTGGGTGACCGCCCCGCAAGGGTGGCGAACACGATAATTTACCCCCACCCTGCGCCTGCCATAATCCGTAGCAAACACTAACCCTCAGCCCCCCTAGGGCGGGAGCCCGTGCCAATAGGATAGTCCATGGTCCTAGCACCAGCATGGCAGGCAGAAACCCTGATATTAAAAGGCCCATGCTTCCCCGACCGAGCTAGCTGCAACCACCAAGAAAATCGCGCGTCCCCAGCTGCTAGCCTATCACGGCCATGTAGCACGACCCTCGTAATGTAGAACATGGCCACACAACCCTTTGTAATCGTATCCACTACCTATCCTGCTAAAATAAAATGGCACCTACGACCTACCAGTATATTTGCGGATTAGCGAGGACCCCATGTATGTATGGGGAGAATGTAAGAATGCCGAGCCGTACCCAGCCATAGAGGCCGAGACACGGACCCAAGGCCTCATAGCCCGGCAGCCACACAGGAAGGGGCACGCAGGACAGCAGGGCTGGAGAGGGGAAAAATGGACAGGAGAGGGAGGGGGAGAGGAGGCAGCGAGGTGGGAATTAATAAAACAGTGTGGGACAATTAAAACAGAAACCATGAGAAAAATAAAGAAAACAGGCACAGAGCCTGTGTCACTTAGCTGTCCAAATGGCAAGAGGAAGTATGAAGCGCATGACCCAAGCTTTTATATGCACTGAAGCCTACACCCACAAATACTGATGGACAAGGAAAACAACCTATGGAAAATTCCCAAGGTCCCTTGGAAAAACTACCTAGCAACTGCTTTGTCATAAACAACCAATCACAATAAATGGGGCTCTTATCTGGTCTCGTGCTTGTTCAGCCCTCAGCCAAATATAAGCTCTGGTGCTGGGCATGTGACATTGAGGTACCTGAAGCAGGCAGGTACACTTGTATTGCCCATATCATGCCAAACTCCAAACACATGGCATTGTGCATATGTGGAATGTGTGTATATGTTACCGGTCCTGCCATTAGCCAGGTGTCAGGCTCTGGTAAGAGCTACCAGTCCTGCAACCTTTACAGTGAGAGATGGGCCCGGTGCACCAGCCTCCAGAATCTCTGTATCTGATACTACCGCATATCCCATACAGAGTCATCCTGTAAGAACTGCCAGTTGTGTAGAGTGTAAGCTCTGTGTCAGAGATATCCATTCTGATTTCTTATCTCCAAATCCTGAGGCTCTCTATCCATCCCCTGGTACTCCTGGAACACATAAGGTAACAGAGCAGCGGGATTTAGTATTCCACACCTGACAATAGGGATAATTGTGGGGCAATGGGGGTAATTCATCCTGCATCATTGCAGCGGCAGCGATCGCAGTCTGAATTACTATGCGCAGTGCGCACGCACGGCAGGCGCAATGTGCATGTGCAGCCAGTGAGATGTGAAATCAGACATAGGAGGTTATGGGGCAGGAGGGGGCGTGCCAATGGCGATAGAACGCCATTGGCAGGGCGCGGTCCGTACAGCGGAGAGACATGTCTGGACTATTAAGGGGGAGGGCTGCGTCGGCTGCGTGATGTCACACGCAGCCGCTGTGACCCGGGATGCGGAGGTTAGCCCCCTGCCAGCACGCAGGAGCTGCGCTTGCAGGGAGCTACTTGTCAGGTACAAAAGCATCACTGCCGCGCCTGACATGCGGGGCAGACTAGCGCTGTGCTGGGCGTCCCCCCGCATGTCAGAGAAACTGATCGCAGATGTGTGAAATTTAGCACATCTGCGATCGGGTCTGAATAACCCCCTATGGCCAGGAGCAAAAGCTCTAAGAGAGAACCGTGCACTGACGATGTGTATCACCTGTGAGGTCTTGAGAAAAGCATCATGGACACATAGTGTAAGGGGGCATTGTAGTATAATATCCGGCACCTTCTATACTAAGGCTGCAGCAGCCACCACAGCCCCTACACATGTGGGTAAAGGGAAACCTGCAACTGTATTACCCAATGGTTCTATGTGAATATCCATGTATTTGTGTTTAAACTCCCAAAGCAGCTGCTTGCTGTTCATTAGAAAAGAGACACAAAGGTTTGGTGTAACTGGTATACCCTATGCCGGGACTTCAGACAATTCTGGGATCCACTGTCTACAGTACCCACATAATGTTACTGGGATTATACATTTAATTGGTAACCTACCTGTGTATCCGTACCGTTTCACCAAACCAATTCCTTCACCTTCTTTCACGTAACCCTTACCATCCAGGAGCGTCCCTTCTCATCTTTAGCGCTATTATAGGTTACAGTCAATTTCTCAGCACATTCATATAACTTGCTCACACCCTCCATGTCACTTACTTACTAATGCTCTTTAATCCCATACTAATACTTAATAAAAAATGATGACACGTCTGCCAAAATGAAGACCCCCAAACACCTACCCAGAGCTATCTGTCCTCATTATCAGATCAACATCTTCACGCCGCCAACAAGTCATTATCAGATACCTGTAACTCAGCAAATCCTTTCCACATTACAGTAAAGAGCCATGAGTTGGGAATGCGAGTCAGGAGACTGCCGGTCAGCCTACCTCCGCTGGTATTCCGGCAGTGGAATGCCGGTGGGGTGGGGTGAGCGCTACAAGCCCCTTGCAGGCTCGCCATGCTGCAGGCTGCAGGCTCGGTGGCAACCTGTGGTCACCACAGGAACTATTCCCACTCTATGGGTGGTGTGGACACCCACGAGTGGGAATAGTTCCTGCTAGTTGACATGCCAACTGTCGTGATTCTCAGGGGTCGGGATGTAGGGGGAGGTGTTGCGACCGGCGGTCTCCTGACCACCGGTTACGTAACTACAGTACATCCCATAGCCACAGCCGTGGACTTCACTCTTAGGGCGGGATGTATTAAGATACATTGCCGCCCCTCGCCGCTTACCGCAGCGAATGTTAATCGCATATGTACTAAAATATGCGATCAATATCGCAATGCGGAGATGGAGGCCCCCCACGATACCTGTGAGGTGGTGTGCAAGAGATCTTCGTCACATCCCTGAGGTCCCCACACTGCCTTGATGCCGGGAAGCAGCAGCGGGCTGCCCCCGGCACCTCCATCTACCCCCTGCAGCTGGAAGGACGTCCGGCTGTGTTGCTAGGGGGAGGAGGAGATTACATTCCGGGTCCAGGGCAGCCTGGAGAAAGGTAAGCCAGGGGGGAGGGGGGTCGGCATCTGCGGCAGGGTCGGCAGGGTCGGCGGGTTGCGGCGGTTGGTGATAAGTAGCCCATAGGCTTCTATAGGGTATTGCCATCCAGAGATGGCGATACCCTGGACCGCGAAAACGCGGCGGTACGGTCTTAGTAAATTTGAAAATGCGGTAAAACCTCCATTTTCTGAGGTTTTACAGCATTTTTCCTGTAGTACATCCCACCCTCAGTCTATAATATTACCCCCTGTTTGTTTCCCCATACACCATCCTTCCATAAAAGATATTAAACAAATCAAATGCAACAACAATACCAGATACCTATCTCACCAACTTTTATTGTCCATACTCCTAAAATGTTAACAATAAAAAAATATTTATCCTGCAAAAACAAATATTAAACAATATTTCAATTGACTTTAATTAATGAGGAAAAAATCAGCCACGGACAATGTTGTAGGACTTAAAAGATCAGAGTCCAATTCCTCAAATCTCAGAAGGATCAAAACTACGTTTTTCATAAAATGTCAGCAGAAACTGATCTGCGTCAATCAGACCATCCACTAAATCTAACAGCCAAACAC
This sequence comes from Pseudophryne corroboree, assembly GCF_028390025.1. Classification (NCBI taxonomy): domain Eukaryota; kingdom Metazoa; phylum Chordata; class Amphibia; order Anura; family Myobatrachidae; genus Pseudophryne; species Pseudophryne corroboree. The sequence goes on along the minus strand of NC_086444.1, from coordinate 9,958,948 downwards.
AAACAACTGAAACACATCTGCCCCCCCCCCCCCCCCCCCCCCCCCCAACCGCGGGCTTCCAGCAAAGGTGAGGAAGGAGGAGAGGGAATGTGGGGGAAAGTACGTGTGCAGCCTTCTGGACACCTCACACATATTACCTGCACTGCATTCTGTGGCCCTATACTGTGTGTTGTTCACTTGTGTCACAGGAACTTTTCTAATCCTAACTCCAGGCGGCAACCAGAAGTAATACCCGGGTAGGATTTTTACCAGAATCTACTGCCATGAAGGTCACACACATACTTCCATGAAGGTCACACACATACTGCCCTGAAGGTCACACACATACTGTCCTGAAGGTCACACACATACTGTCCTGAAGGTCACACACATACTGCCCTGAAGGTCACGCACATACTGCTGTGAAGGTCACACACATACTGCCCTGAAGGTCACACACATACTGCCCTGAAGGTCACACACATACTGCTGTGAAGGTCACACACATACTGCTGTCAAGGTCACACACATACACATATGCACATGCACACACATACACACATGCACACACATATACACATACGCACATGCACACACATACGCACATGTACGCACCTTTCAAACTGGTTTGCACATTTTTTATGTCAGCATGAACAGAAAAAGAAAGAGAAAATATCAATGCAATTCTTTGATACTTAAAAGTTCAAGAAACTCTACGCACAAGCAATTATAACAATAAAAGTTTATTCAATATCTAACAGATAATGCAATCCCTTAATAATAAAATATCAATACAGTAATCATTTCAGAAATCAGGCTGCCAACAAAAGAAGACTGCAAGTATTATCACCAGAGGCGGAACTACCGCCAGTGCAAGCAGTGCGTTGCACTGGGGCCCACCTCTGTCAAGGGGCCCAAGCATGTAATGAGTCAAACTGACTCATTACATGCCGCTGTGTGCTGCAGGCAACCGCTGCCCGCAGCGCACAGCCGCCCACAGAGGAGAGGAGCAGCGGCACGGACGGGGGAAGGAGGAGGAGGGAGCCGCAGCAGCACTTTGTTACTGGTGGAGGTGCTGCTGCTGCTGCCCCTGCCCCTCTGCTTCCCTATAGGCTGTCTTCCGAGAACAGCCTATAGTGAAGCAGAGGGGAAGCAGCAGCAGCTCCTCCACCAGTAACACAGCGCTGCTGCGGCTCCCTTCTCCACCTCCTCTACTACCCGGGAATCGTCTGATGCTGCACCGAGGAGCCTGAGCCAGCGGAGAGGGTAAGTATAATTCTTTCTTTCTTTCTTTCTTTCTTTCTTTCTTTCTTTCTTTCTTTCTTTCTTTCTTTCTTTCTTTCTTTCTTTCTTTAAAGAGGGACTGTGTAAAAACAGGGAATCTGCTTGCCGCAATGTGTAAAAACGGGGAATCTGCTTTCCGCAATGTGTAAAAACGGGGAATCTGTCTGCCGCTATGAGACTGGGTTCAGGGGACTCTGGCTCATGTGCTGTGTGTCGTGATCAACTACGTCTGACATGGACATTCTAATGACTCAGAATTGGGCCCAAAGTGAAAGAGGATAAAATAAAATATATAATATCTAGTGACATTATACACTGTTCTAATAACTACGGCATACTTACATACTTCCTGACTGCTCTCTCCGGGAGAGAGCAGCCAGCTCGACTCAGCAGGGGGGCAGGACAATGACGAGCAGAGGAGGCAGGGTGGAGGCGGGGCTGTGGCGTATGGGGGCGGAGTTACAGCTGCATGACATTTAAGCCATGCCCCCACTCGGTAATGCCGATATTACTGGCATTACACTGAAGGGGGCGTGGCTATGATAACGCGATTCAACAAGAATCGCGTCATCGAATACCGGGACTGCTCACTTTACTATCAAAGTGGGCGGCCGGGCAGGGGGGGGACACAGAAGAATCAGGAGACTTGCCTGCTCTTCCCGGGGGCCGGGAGGGTCACCCGATTTTCGGGAGCCTCCCGGCCATTGCGGGAGAGTAGGCAAGTATGAACTACTGATATTACACCTGCTCACATAAATGATATCACTCAGAAACAAGCTTGTGATATTACATGAGTCTGTACCCTGCACTTACCCTGCTCTCTCCTACTGACACCGACCCAAATTCCCTTCCTAGAGTCACAGTAATTACAGAAACAGTTCTTACCCCAAACACATCCGATTAGGGGGAGCGACTTCTTGTTTAAAGTGTTTTATCATAGACTGCACAGTGAATATTCCTCCTATAATAATATCTCCTCCCTTTGAGTATTTGTACTCTAACACATATTCCTCCATAGTGAGACGACAGCCGGGTGCTGAGGTCGGAGCTTCAGATTTGCAGCTGAGAACACACAGAACCAGGATCCAGAATAACTTCATTAATAAGGCAGATGGTATGTTGCTTTATCTCTGGAATATTGCAGAGATTGTGTCCTCTCCCTGCAGACTCAGCAGTGACAGCGGCATGTAGTGTAATGAGGAGATCAGCAGTCTGTAAGGGATGAGACCGGCAGAGGATTTATATGTTACATCGTCTATTCCTATGCTCAGAGAAAAAACTGAAGAGTTATTCTTACAGGTAAAAACAAGTAGTAAAATAGAAATAACACTCAGGGGTCGTCCCACCGTTATATCGGCTATATTTCCCATTACAATTGTGACTGTACTATTATCAAGTTTTATTCTCTGCATACTGTATGTTCTTAAATACATTACACTGTATCTAACAGAAAGTCTGAAGTAGACGCACATACTGTATGAACTAAAGCAATGTTTGTAATGTTAGTGTTTTGATGTGGCCGCTGCCGTGCTGACCGCTGCACCTCTGTGGGTCTCCGGTATGCTGGCAGTGGCTGCTAAGGTGGCTGGCATTTTTACTGCAGCTGCGGCAGTGAGTCCCTTGCCGTTCGCAGTCCGTGAGCGCCACCATTGTCCAAGTGGTCAGCTGATTATAGCAGCCAGTCACTGGAGGCAAACGGGTCATGTGACCTCCTACTCCAATAGGAGCAGGGCGGGAGGTTTAAAAGAAAGCGTGCTCTGATGCCTGGATATAATTGCTCCCAGCTGTGTGTCCAGGCTCACACCAGCTTACAGGACTTAGCCAGAGATGACCCTGTTATCAGTTATACCGGTACCCAGCCCGATTTACAGTGTGCGTTATCAGCTATACCAGTAACCAGCCCTCCCCATAGTGCTCCGGTAACCAGCCCGGTATAGACACACCGGCAACCAGCCAGGTTCTCAGTTTTACTGGTAATCAGTAGAGATGAGCGGGTTCGGTTCCTCGGAATCCGAACCCGCCCGAACTTCACCTTTTTTTTACACGGGTCCGAGCGACTCGGATCCTCCCGCCTTGCTCGGTTAACCCGAGCGCGCCCGAACGTCATCATCCCGCTGTCGGATTCTCGCGAGACTCGGATTCTATATAAGGAGCCGCGCGTCGCCGCCATTTTCACACGTGCATTGAGATTGATAGGGAGAGGACGTGGCTGGCGTCCTCTCCGTAATAGAAAAGACTAAGAGTGACATTGTTATAATTGTGGGGAGGATTGGGGACGGGGAGCAGCTGTTAGGGAGTACAGTGCAGGGTTTACCACCAGTGAGTTTAATCCTTTGTTTCTCTGCCTGAAAAAAACGCTCCACCATATCTGTGCTCACTCAGTGTGCTGCACTGCTGCATGATATATCTGTGCTGAGTGCACTGCTCACACTGCCTAATTGTGGGGACTGGGGAGCAGTTATAGCAGGAGTACAGTGCACAGTTTTGCTGACAGTGACCACCAGTCCAGTATACGTTTGTCTGCCTGAAAAACACTCCTGTGTATTTTTTTTTCTTCATACTAGTTTGTTTAGCAGTCTGCTGACAGTGTCCACCAGGTCCGTTATACAGTATATTATATTTATATAAGCAGCAGTACGGTAGGCCACGGCTGTACCTACCTCTGTGTCGTCAGTGCACTCGTCGTCCATAAGTAATATAATACTATGCAATCCATCCATCTACATTGTATACCTGTGGTGTTTTTTTTTTCTTTCTTCATACTAGTTTAGCAGTCTGCTGACAGTGTCCACCAGGTCCGTTATACAGTATATTATATAAGCAGCAGTACGGTAGGCCACGGCTGTACCTACCTCTGTGTCGTCAGTGCACTCGTCGTCCATAAGTAATATAATACTATACTATCCATCCATCTACATTGTATACCCGTGGTGTTTTTTTTTTCTTCTTCATACTAGTTTAGCAGTCTGCTGACAGTGTCCACCAGGTCCGTTATACAGTATATTATATATATAAGCAGCAGTATGGTGGGCCACGGCTGTACCTACCTCTGTGTCGTCAGTGCACTCGTCGTCCATAAGTAATATAATACTATGCTATCCATCCATCTACATTGTATACCTGTGGTGTTTTTTTTTTCTTTCTTCATACTAGTTTAGCAGTCTGCTGACAGTGTCCACCAGGTCCGTTATACAGTATATTATATAAGCAGCAGTACGGTAGGCCACGGCTGTACCTACCTCTGTGTCGTCAGTGCACTCGTCGTCCATAAGTAATATAATACTATACTATCCATCCATCTACATTGTATACCCGTGGTGTTTTTTTTTCTTTCTTCATACTAGTTTAGCAGTCTGCTGACAGTGTCCACCAGGTCCGTTATACAGTATATTATATAAGCAGCAGTACAGTAGGCCACGGCTGTACCTACCTCTGTGTCGTCAGTGCACTCGTCGTCCATAAGTAATATAATACTATACTATCCATCCATCTACATTGTATACCTGTGGTGTTTTTTTTTTCTTTCTTCATACTAGTTTAGCAGTCTGCTGACATTGTCCACCAGGTCATTTATACAGTATATTATATAAGCAGCAGTACGGTAGGCCACGGCTGTACCTACCTCTGTGTCGTCAGTGCACTCGTCGTCCATAAGTAATATAATACTATACTATCCATCCATCTACATTGTATACCTGTGGTGTTTTTTTTTTCTTTCTTCATACTAGTTTAGCAGTCTGCTGACAGTGTCCACCAGGTCCGTTATACAGTATATTATATAAGCAGCAGTACGGTAGGCCACGGCTGTACCTACCTCTGTGTCGTCAGTGCACTCGTCGTCCATAAGTAATATAATACTATACTATCCATCCATCTACATTGTATACCTGTGGTGTTTTTTCTTTCTTCATACTAGTTTAGCAGTCTGCTGACAGTGTCCACCAGGTCCGTTATACAGTATATTATATATATATATATAAGCAGCAGTACGGTAGGCCATGGCTGTACCTACCTATCCACCCATCTACATTGTATACCTGTGGTGGCTTTTAGTTGTGCGCAAAATATGGAGAACAAAAATGTGGAGGTTAAAAAAATAGGGAAAGATCAAGATCCACTTCCACCTCGTGCTGAAGCTGCTGCCACTAGTCATGGCCGAGACGATGAAATGCCATCAATGTCGTCTGCCAAGGCGGATGCCCAATATCATAGTAGAGAGCATGTAAAATCCAAAACACAAAAGATCAGTAAAAAAATTACCCAAAAATCAAAATTAAAAGCGTCTGAGGAGAAGCGTAAACTTGCCAATATGCCATTTACGACACGGAGTGGCAAGGAATGGCTGAGGCCCTGGCCTATGTTCATGGCTAGTGGTTCAGCTTCACATGAGGATGGAAGCACTCATCCTCTCGCTAGAGAAAAGAAAAGACTTGCGGCAAAAGCACAGCAAAGAACTGTGCGTTCTTCGAAATCACAAATCCCAAAGGAGAGTCCAATTGTGTCGGTTGCGATGCCTGACCTTCCCAACACTGGACGGGAAGAGCTTGCGCCTTCCACCATTTGCACGCCCCCTGCAAGTGTTGAAAGGAGCACCCACAGTCCAGTTCCTGATAGTGAAATTGAAGAAGTCAGTGTTGAAGTACACCAGGATGAGGATATGGGTGTTGCTTGGGCTGGGGAGGAAATTGACAAGGAGGATTCTTTGGTGAGGTGGTTTGTTTAAGTCAGGCACCCGGGGAGACACCTGTTGTCCGTGGGAGGAATATGGCCATTGACATGCCTGGTGAAAATACCAAAAAAATCAGCTCTTCAGTGTGGAAGTATTTCAACAGAAATGCGGACAACAGGTGTCAAGCCATGTGTTGCCTTTGTAAAGCTGTAATAAGTAGGGGTAAGGACGTTAACCACCTCGGAACATCCTCCCTTATACGTCACCTGCAGCGCATTCATAATAAGTCAGTGACAAGTTCAAAAACTTTGGGCGACAGCGGAAGCAGTCCACTGACCAGTAAATCCCCTCCTCTTGTAACCAAGCTCATGCAAACCACACCACCAACTCCCTCAGTGTCAATTTCCTCCTTACCCAGGAAAGCCAATAGCCCTGCAGGCCATGTCACTGGCAAGTCTGACGAGTCCTCTCCTGCCTGGGATTCCTCCGATGCATCCTTGAGTGTAACGCCTACTGTTGCTGGCGCTGCTGTTGTTGCTGCTCGGAGTCGATCGTCATCCCAGAGGGGAAGTCGGAAGACCACTTGTACTACTTCCAGTAAGCAATTGACTGTCCAACAGTCCTTTGCGAGGAAGATGAAATATCACAGCAGTCATCCTGTTGCAAAGCGGATAACTGAGGCCTTGACAACTATGTTGGTGTTAGACGTGCGTCCGGTATCCGCCGTTAGTTCACAGGAAACTAGACAATTTCTTCAGGTAGTGTGCCCCCGTTACCAAATACCATCTAGGTTCCACTTCTCTAGGCAGGCGATACCGAGAATGTACACGGACGTCATAAAAAGACTCACCAGTGTCCTAAAAAATGCAGTTGTACCCAATGTCCACTTAACCACGGACATGTGGACAAGTGGAGCAGGGCAGACTCAGGACTACATGACTGTGACAGCCCACTGGTTAGATGTATTGCCTCCCGCTGCAAGAACAGCAGCGGCGGCACCAGTAGCAGCATCTCGCAAACGCCAACTCGTTCCTAGGCAGGCTACACTTTGTATCACCGCTTTCCAGAATACGCACACAGCTGAAAACCTCTTACGGCAACTGAGGAAGATCATCGCAGAATGGCTTACCCCAATTGGACTCTCCTGGGGATTTGTGGCATCGGACAACGCCAGCAATATTGTGCGTGCATTACATCTGGGCAAATTCCAGCACGTCCCATGTTTTGCACATACCTTGAATTTGGTGATGCAGAATTATTTAAAAAACGACAGGGGCATGCAAGAGATGCTGTCGGTGGCCCGAAGAATTGCGGGACACTTTCAGCGTGCAGGCACCACGTACAGAAGACTGGAGCACCACCAAAAAAACCTGAACCTGCCCTGCCATTATCTGAAGCAAGAGGTGGTAACGAGGTGGAATTCAACCCTCTATATGCTTCAGAGGATGGAGGAGCAGCAAAAGGCCATTTAAGCCTATGCATCTGCCCACGATATAGGCAAAGGAGGTGGAATGCACCTGTCTCAAGCGCAGTGGAGAATGATTTCAACGTTGTGCAAGGTTCTGCTGCCCTTTGAACTTGCCATACATGAAGTCAGTTCAGACACTGCCAGCCTGAGTCAGGTCATTCCCCTCATCAGGCTTTTGCAGAAGAAGCTGGAGGCATTGAAGTAAGAGCTAAAACAGAGCGATTCCGCTAGGCATGTGGGACTTGTGGATGGAGCCCTTCATTCGCTTAACCAGGATTCACGTGTGGTCAATCTGTTGAAATCAGAGTATTACATTTTGGCCACCGTGCTCGATCCTAGACTTAAAACCTACGTTGGATCTCTCTTTCCGGCAGACACAAATCTGCAGGGGTTCAAAGAACTGCTGGTGAGAAAATTGTCAAGTCAAGCGGAACGCGACCTATCAACATCTCCTCCTTCACATTCTCCCGCAACTCGGGGTGCGAGGAAAAGGCTACGAATTCCGACCCCACCCGCTGGCGGTGATGCAGGGCAGTCTGGAGCAACTGCTGATGCTGACATCTGGTCCGGACTGAAGGACCTGCCAACGATTACTGACATGTCGTCTACTGTCACTGCATATGATTCTCTCACCATTGAAAGAATGGTGGAGGATTACATGAGTGACCGCATCCAAGTAGGCACGTCAGACAGTCCGTACGTATACTGGCAGGAAAAAGAGGCAATTTGGAGGCCCTTGCACAAACTGGCTTTATTCTACCTAAGTTGCCCTCCCTCCAGTGTGTACTCCGAAAGAGTGTTTAGTGCCGCCGCTCACCTTGTCAGCAATTGGCGTACGAGGTTACTTCCAGAAAATGTGGAGAAGATGATGTTCATTAAAATGAATTATAATCAATTCCTCCATGGAGACATTCACCAGCAGCAATTGCCTCCAGAAAGTACACGGGGATCTGAGATGGTGGATTCCAGTGGAGACGAATTAATAATCTGTGAGGAGGGGGATGTACACAGTGAAAGGGGTGATGAATCAGACGATGATGATGAGGTGGACATCTTACCTCCGTAGAGCCAGTTTGTGCCAGGAGAGATTGCTTCTTTTTTGGTGGGGGCCCAAACCAACCAGTCATTTCAGTCACAGTCGTGTGGCAGACCCTGTCGCTGAAATGATGGGTTGGTTAAAGTGTGCATGTCCTGTATATACAACATAAGGGTGGGTGGGAGGGCCCAAGGACAATTCCATCTTGCACCTCTTTTTTCTTTCATTTTTCTTTGCATCATGTGCTGTTTGGGGAGTATTTTTTGGAAGGGCCATCCTGCGTGACACTGCAGTGCCACTCCTAGATGGGCCAGTTGTTTGTGTCGGCCACTAGGGTTGCTTAGCTTACTCACACAGCTACCTTATTGCGCCTCTTTTTTTCTTCTTTGCGTCATTTGCTGTTTGGGGAGTATTTTTTGGAAGGGCCATCCTGCGTGACACTGCAGTGCCACTCCTAGATGGGCCAGGTGTTTGTGTCGGCCACTAGGGTCGCTTAGCTTACTCACACAGCTACCTCATTGCGCCTCTTTTTTTTCTTCTTTGCGTCATGTGCTGTTTGGGGACTATTTTTTAGAAGGGCCATACTGCGTGACACTGCAGTGCCACTCCTAGATGGGCCAGGTGTTTGTGTCGGCCACTAGGGTCGCTTAGCTTACTCACACAGCTACCTCATTGTGCCTCTTTTTTTTCTTCTTTGCGTCATGTGCTGTTTGGGGAGTATTTTTTGGAAGGGCCATCCTGCGTGACACTGCAGTGCCACTCCTAGATGGGCCAGGTGTTTGTGTCGGCCACTAGGGTCACTTAGCTTACTCACACAGCTACCTCATTGCGCCTCTTTTTTTCTTTGCGTCATGTGCTGTTTGGGGAGTATTTTTTGGAAGGGCCATCCTGCGTGACACTGCAGTGCCACTCCTAGATGGGCCAGTGTTTGTGTCGGCCACTTGGGTCGCTTAGCTTAGCCATCCAGTGACCTCGGTGCAAATTTTAGGACTAAAAATAATATTGTGAGGTGTGAGGTGTTCAGAATAGACTGAAAATGAGTGTAAATTATGGTTATTGAGGTTAATAATACTATGGGATCAAAATGACCCCCAAATTCAATGATTTAAGCTGTTTTTTAGGGTTTTTTAAAAAAAACACCCGAATCCAAAACACACTCGTATCCGACAAAAAAAATTCGGTGAGGTTTTGCCAAAATGCGTTCAAACCCAAAACACGGCGGCGGAACCAAACCCAAAACCAAAACACAAAACCGAAAAATGTCCGGTGCACATCACTAGTAATCAGACTGTTCCATAGTGCTCCGGTAACCAGCCCAGTACAAGCACGTCGGTAACCAGCCCTTTCTCAGTTCTATCGGTAACCTGCCCAGTCCATAGTGCTCTGGTAACCAGCCCAGTACAGGCACGTCTGTAACCAGCCTGGTTCTCAGTTCTATTGGTAACCAGCCTGGTCCATAGTGATCCGGTAACCAGCCCGGTACAGGTACACCGGTATATAGCCCGGTTCTCGGTTTCACCAGTAACCAGCCTGGTCCATAGTGCTCCAGTAACCAGCCCAGTTCAGGCACGCCAGTAACCATTAACTCCAGTGAACTCACCTAGTCAGTCACTAGAGTGTCCGTCACCTCATTCCAAGCAGTCACTCCTTTGCTCCTTTATGAGGAAGACTTACTTTTGGCCCCCTCAGTTTCGGCACTCCACCAGTTCCCCTTCCTGACTATCGGAAAAGTCTCTGGGTACACAGACACCTAGTCATGTGACAGTATATTCAGGCCAGAAGGATCTGGAGGAAAAGAACATAGTAGCAAGTGCCATTAAGAATCTCGCTTCACATGTGCAGAGCCAGGAAGCGGCACATGGCCAGTTGCTGAAGTATCTCAGAGAATTGTCAGAATGCCTGGATGGGATTCAAGCGTCTCTGTCATCTGCTCCTCCCACCACCTCAGCACCTGTGGTGGCTCCTAGTGTCATCAAGCCGCAGGTAGTTTCTAGATCTCACTTGCAGCTTCCGACACCATCCCTGTATAATGTAGATCCCAAAAACTGCCGCAGATTCCTGAATAGATGTGAAATCCACTTCGAGCTGCTCTCTCATAATTTCCCAACACCAAGGTCCAAGGTGGCTTATATTATTTCCCTGCTTGAGGGGTCTGCACTCGATTGGACATCTCCACTATGGGAGCACTCAGATAGCTTCCAATTACACAGAGTTTCTTGCATCTTTCCAGAGGATATTTGACAAGCCTGGTAGGCTATCAGCTGCTCCTACGGATTTACTTTGTATCTGCCAGGGTTCTCATCCTGTTGGACAATATGTACAGTAATGCAGTTCCAAACCATTGCTCAGGAACTACGTTGGAACAACGATGCTCTCCGAGCAGCATTCTGGAATGGCTTCTCAGAAAGACTAAAAGAAAAGTTATTTGCCAGGGATCTGCTGAAGCAATTGGAGAAATTGTTTTCTTTTTGTGTGAACGTGGATCTCCGCCTACATAAATGTGGGAGTGAGCAGAGTTCAGCAGATTGAGCAAAGCTTGTCTTCCACTTCCAAGATGTGCTGCCTCACTGGGTCAGGATGAACCAATGCAGATAAATCGCTCTTGCCTGTCTCCAGAAGAGCACAAGTGTCGCCGAGAAGGGAGACTATGTTTATATAGTGGAGCATCCAATAATTTCATTTGTCACACCCGGGAAACGGACAAGCCTAGCTTGTTCCGGGGATGTCAAGTTAGGAGTAGTGTCCAAAGCTTCTTCGGGGAAAGATTGTCTGCCCACCATTTTATTGAAGACAACAGTCAAGTTTCTGTTACTGGATACCCGAGATGTGTGGAACTTAATTTCTGCTAGAAGTGCACAAGAGTTGATACTGAGCTTTAGGCCCACGGATTTGCCCATCACTCTGACTGCCATTAACGAAACTCAAATCTCTGGTGGAATCATTACCCATCGTACAGAGTTACTCAACCTAGAAGTGGGGGCCTTGCACCATGAGTGGTTGGAGTTCTTGGTGATTCCGGAACTGACGCACAACTTGGTACCCAGCTTTCATTGGTTCCAGGTACATAATCCACAAATCAACTGGGCAACATCGCAAATATTATCTTGGAGCTCATATTGTTTTTCCCATTGCTTAATGTCTGTCTGTCACCTCCATGTTTCTACCAAAGCTGCTGAGTATCTTCTTCCAGAAGCATATCTGGAGTTCGCTGATGTCTTCTCAGAGCAAACTGCTAATCAATTACCTCCCCATAGACCTTGGGATTGCCCGATCAACTTGATCCCAGGGAAGATGCCCCCCAGGGGTCGAATTTACTCCTTGTCCTTGCCTTAAACTATACTATGTCCAAATATATTAGGAAAATCTCCAGAAAGGGGTTAATCTGGCCTTCTACTTTGCCCACTGGAGCAGGATTTTTCTTTGTTAAGAAAAAAGATGGGGTTTTGAAACCTTGCATTGACTACCGCAGGTTGAATGATATTCCAATTAAGAACGGATAACCGTTACCACTCATCACTGAACTGTTCGTTAGGGTTCGAGGTGCCAAGGTCTTCACAAAGCTTAACTTAAGGGGTTCATACTGTACAATCTCATCTGCATAAGACAGGGTAATGAGTGGAAGACCGCTTTCAACACCAGAGACGGGCATTATGAATATATGGTAATGCCTTTCAGTCTCAGTAATGCCCCCACTGTGCTCCAGGGATTTGTGAATGAGATTTTTCGGGACATGTTGTACCAGTGTATAGTCATCGCTATCTGGGCGGTATTCTTTTAGTTTTTCTTGTGATCTTCCTGTCAAAGAAGTCTTATGTTGCCTTCGCAAGAATCATCTTTATGGAAAAATCTCTAAATGCGTTTTTGAGGTGCCTTCGAATCAGTTTCTTGGTTATATTATCTCTTGCATGGAGCATTGTATGCACCCAGATAAAGTAAAGGCCATTCAGGATTGGCTGCAACCCCTCTCGATTAAAGCTGTGCAAAAGTTCCTAGGGTTCACCAACTATTAAAGAAAATTCTTTAGGGGCTTTTCCACTCTAGTAGTCCCCATCACTGCACTAACAAGGATGGGTGCTAATCTAGGTCAATACTAATCTGAGGCAATAAAGGCATTAAATCAGTTGATGTCTGCGTTCACATCTGCACCAGTTTTACAATAGCCGAATCTTGAAAGTCCTTTCATCCTTGAAGTAGATGCCTCTTCCGTAGAGATGGGGGGCCATTCTTTCACAGTATTCTGCCAATGGTAAGTTGCCTCCTTGTGGACTCTTCTCTTGAAAATGATATCCTGCTGAGCGGAATTATACTATTATATACTAGGAGCTCTTGGCAATTAAATTAGCCCTAGAATAATTAATATACTTGTTGGATGGAGCGAATCATCTAAACACATACAAATATTCACTGACCACAAGAATTTTCTGTATATCAAATCCACCCAGTGTCTTAATACTCGAAAAGCTCGATGGGCTCTCTTCTTCTTCCTGTTCTCGTTCATTATTAAGTATCGCCCGGGAACACAGACTGGTAAGGCTGATGCATTGTCCCGCTCATTGTCACCTTCAGAAGAAAAGTCACCAGCAGACAAACTTCAGATTCTCAACCCAGTGTTAATTACTGCAGCACAGGTGTCATTGGATCCTCCTTCTAGTAAGTCATCTGCTCCTGTAGAGCTCCACTCAAAATTGCTTTGTTGTGCCCATACTTCCAAGTTTGCCGGTCATCCAGGCGTTTTGAGGATGTTTAAGTTCCTTCAAAGATAAACTGGTGGCCTTCCATGAGGAAAGATGTTTGGGACAATATAAACTCATGCCCCAAGTGTACCCAACATAAGATTCCACGTCTCCCTCCCGTCAGATTACTCTGCCATTTGTCTATTCCTAGACATCCATGGACCTATATTTCTATTGACTTTGTTATGGACTTGTCAGTTTCCAAAGGATACAATACAATCTGGGTCTTAGTAGATCGCTTCTCCAAGATAGCTAATTTCATTCCCTTAACTGGGTTGTCCTACACTCCCAAATTGGCCTAGTTATTCATTTGTGAATGTTTGCATTTGCATGATCTACTTCGCGAGATAATTTCCGTCCGTGGAGTTCAGTTTACATCAAGGTTCTGGAGGGCCCTTTGTGCAGCTATGCAAATTAAATTGAAATTCTCTTTAGCCTACCACCCACAAACTAACGGTCAAACTGGGAGGGTAATCCAAGATATTGAGACTTTTCTACGATTATATCTTTCTCCTTCACAAGACATCAGGGTAGAATTATTACCTTGGGCAGAGTTCACTCAAAATTACCAATATCATTCCTCCACCAGGGAAATCCCTTTTCTAATCAATCAAGGATTCCATCCATGACTTCCAGAACTACATTCATCAGTTTGTCGATGTTCCAGCAGTGTCTTCTGATCTACAACATTTCAGTCACAGTTTGGAAGAAGGTTCATGCAAATCTGAAAAAAGTCTCAATCAAGTATAAGCTCTATGCGGATAGGAAGCGTCAAGCCGTTCCCAAGTTCAAAGTTGGTGATAGAGTTTGGTTATCCACTCAAAACCTCAGGCTCAAGGCACCCACCATGAAATTTGCTCCTAGGTTCATAAGGCCCTTTTCCAGTTCTACATGTTTTAAATCCTGTCATTTACAAATTGGGTCTGCCTTCCTACTTCAGAATTCCAAACTCCTTTCACATCTCGCTTTCTTCATCCTCTCATCCTTAACCGATTTCATCCAGGTACCCCAAAGATTACACCAGTTGAAACAGTAGCTGGAACTGAATTTGAGACTAAAGGGATACTAGATTCTTGTTACTAACGCAAAAATCTGCAATACCTAGTTGAATGGAAAGGATATGTACCGAAAAAGAGAACTTGTGAGGGTGCCACAGATGTCTCAGCTCCATGACTGATTAGGATCTTTCACTCTAAGCATCCTCTGAATCCAGGAAAGTGTCCAGTGGACACTCCAAGAAGAGGGGGTACTGTCATGAAGCAGCAGCTGCCGCATGTACCACTGCACCTCTCCGTGGGCCTCCGACGTGCTGGCAGTGGCTGCTGAGGAGGCTGATGTCTTCTTTGTGGGTCTCTCACCAGCCGCAATCCTTGGGCACCACCATTGTCCCGGCGGTCAGCTGATCATAGCAGCCATTCATGGGAGGTAATTGGATCATGTGACCTCCTCCTCCAACAGGAGCAGGCCGGAAGGTTTAAAAGGAAGCACCAAGCAGAACCCAGGTGCCTGAATATTATCGCTTCCCAGCTGCATGTCCAGGCTCACGCCAGCTCACAGGACTTCTCTGCCCGGTCCATAGTGCTCTGGTAACAAGCCCAGTTCAGGCACGCCGGTATCCAGCTCTGTTCTCTGCCTGGTCCATAGTGCTCTGGTAACCAGCACGATTCAGGCACGCCGGTATCCAGCCCTGTTCTCTGCCCGGTCCATAGTACTTATCACTGACCTGGTCGAAGGGTGTTGTGGACTCGGGGCTTCATCCGGTGACTGGGAAGAGGAACCGCTACTGGGTCGCAATAGAGATGGCCGGATGTAGGTCTTCTTCATACAGGATGAAGACGGTAAGCAGGAAGTACGGAGGAATGCTTGAAGGTCTCCTGAAAAACAAGACTAGTAAAAGTGCTAAGTGCTGAGGTACAGAGGTGCTGGTGTTATTGAGGTACTGAAGGCACTGAGATGCTGGAGGTGCTGAGGCACCGAGGTACTGAGGTTCTGTGGCACTGAGGTGCCGAGGCACCGAGGTACTGAGGTGCTGAGTTTCTGTGGTGTTGAGGCACCGAGGTGCTGAGGTTCTGTGGTACTGAGGTGCTGAGGTTCTGTGGCACTGAGGTGCTGATGGCGCTCAGGCGCCTTGGTGGCACGGAGGTGCGTGATGGCGCTCGGGCGCTTGGAGGCACGGAGGTGCTTGATGGCGCTCGGGCGCTTGGAGGCACGGAGGTGCGTGATGGCGCTCGGGCGCTTGGAGGCACGGAGACACTGGAGACACGGGTATACTGGAAGGCACAGCGGAAACAGGAACAAGGGAGCTCTGGATATCACGGCTTCTGACAGGCAGAATGATGATACACAGGCGCCGGCTCCCTGCTCGGCGTCTGGCTTTGAACCTCCCGCCTTAGTCTGATTGGCGGAGCGGGCAGATGACGTCAGCCCCGCTCCGCCTACCTAATCCAGAACAGCATGGCGGCGCCCTTGCTCCAGGAGCCGCCGGAGAGACCCGCCGACCCGACGCCGGACCCCCGAGGCCGCCGGAGGAGAGAGACGCCAGGCCATCCAGGACACCCGCAGAGGTAAGCGTGGCCGTCGCTGCCCGCGGGGTGTGACAGTACCCCCTCCTCCAGGAGTGGCCCCTGGACACTTTCCGGGTTTAGTTGGATGTCTGGAATGGAAGATCCGAACCAGTCGGGGAGCCATTACCTCAGTAGCATTGATCCAACTTCTCTCTTCAGGACCATAACCTTTCCACTCTACCAAATACTGTAGTTTTTTATGAAAATAACGAGAGTCAAGAATAGCTTTGATTTCAAATTCTGTCCCAGCTTCAGACACTGTAGTAGTTGGCCTAGGAGATGCTGAGAGGAACCGATTTAGAATGAGGGGGCGGAGGAGAGAGACGTGGAAGGAGTTTGGAATTCGAAGGTGGGAAGGCAACTCCAATTTGCAAACGACCGGGTTCAAGACTTGCCGCACTGAGAAAGGACCAATGAACCTTGGGGCAAATTTCATGGTGGGTACTTTCAAATGAAGATTGCGGGTAGAGAGCCATACCTTGTCACCAACCTTATATTGAGGAGCTGCTCGTCGTTTCCTATCCGCAAAGAATTTATAGCGACCGGAAACCCTCTTAAGATTGGCATGAACTCGGCTCCAAATTTGAGTGAAATGTCGGAGAGTTGAAGCTGCAGCAGGAACTTCTTCTGGAGGACAAATGGGCAACTCCGGAACTTGGGGATGAAATCCATAATTAATAAAGAATGGAGACTCACCAGTAGAAGAATGATAAAGATGGTTGTGGGCAAACTCAGCCCACGGCAACAACTCCACCCAGTTATCTTGAGATGGGGAAAGGTAAATACGGAAAAAAGTCTCTAGATCCTGATTGACGCGTTCAGTTTGCCCATTAGTCTGTGGATGGTAAGCAGAAGAGAATTTGAGCTTAATTTGTAGAGTTGAACAGAGGGCTCTCCAGAATCTTGCTGTAAACTGTACTCCCCGATCTGAGACTATTTCCAGAGGTAACCCGTGCAGGCGGAAATGCTCTTGGATAAATAACAGGGCCAACTTGGAAGCGGAGGGTAATCCGGTCAACGGAACAAAATGTGCCATCTTAGAGAATCGGTCAATGATCACCCAAATGGTGTTATGACCCTTAGAGAGCGGTAATTCAGTAACAAAGTCCATCGAGATATGAGTCCAAGGCCTTTTAGGAATGGATAAAGGATGCAACAAACCCGCAGGCGGCAGACGTGGAGTTTTGTGCTGAGCACATTGAGGACACGAATTGACATACTCTTGAACATCTTTTTTCATAGTGTCCCACCAGTATGATCTTTGCAGAAATTCCCACATTTTCTGAACTCCCGGATGACCAGAAAACTTAGAAGTATGTGCCCACTGCAACAGTTTCGGTCGAAATTTAACTGGTACCGACATTCTTCCAGGAGGAGGATACAACCTAGTGGGAGCTGCAGAAATAGAGATGGGACTGAGGATTAATGCCTTCCCCATTGTATTCTCCTCATCAGAAGCCATCACTGAACGGGATAGGGCATCCGCCTTGGTATTTAGAGTTCCAGCCCGATACTTGATGATAAAGGAAAATCTGGTAAAGAAGAGCGCCCATCTTGCCTGACGGGGGTTCAAACATTGGGCCGTCTTTAGATACAGTAAATTCTTGTGGTCCGTAAAAATTGTAATTAAGTATTTAGCACCCTCCAGAAGATACCTCCATTCTTCCAACGCAGATTTAATTGCCAGTAGCTCTTTGTCTCCGATGGTGTAATTTAGTTCAGCAGGGGAGAACTTGCGAGAATGAAACCCACACGGATGCAACTTCCCATCTGAGGCGTACTGCGAGAGTACAGCACCTATGCCTACAGTGGAAGCATCAACCTCCAAAAAGAATGGTTTTAGGAAATCTGGCTGCTGAAGTACGGGAGCAGATATAAAGGCGGTCTTCAACTGTTTGAACGCTGCTACTGCTTCAGAAGGCCAATTGCTTGGGTCAGCCCCTTTCTTAGTCAGAGCCGTAATAGGTGCCACGATGGTAGAGAAACCTCTTATAAATTTCCGATAATAATTTGCGAATCCTAGAAATCGTTGCACTGCTTTTAAGGAAAGAGGTTGAGTCCAATCCCGGGCGGCCGAGAGTTTCTCCGGATCCATACGCAATTCAGTTCCAGAAATAATGTAGCCCAAAAATGAAATAGAAGGAACCTCAAAGGTGCACTTGGAGATCTTGCCATAAAGATGATTCTTGCGCAACCGAAGGAGTACTTCTTTAACCTGTAGTCGGTGCTCAGAAAGATTCTTTGAAAAAATCAGAATGTCATCCAAATAGACTACTACATTCAGATACAACATATCCCGAAAGACTTCATTAATGAATCCTTGAAAGACAGTGGGGGCATTGCTGAGGCCAAATGGCATTACCAGGTACTCATAATGCCCGTCCCTAGTATTGAAAGCCGTCTTCCACTCATCTCCTTGTCGAATACGTATCAAGTTGTATGCTCCTCTTAAGTCAAGCTTAGTAAATACTCGAGCTCCACGCACTCTATCGAAAAGCTCTGTGATGAGCGGCAGAGGATACTTGTTTTTAATGGTGACTTCATTTAAACCACGATAGTCAATGCATGGTCTCAGCCCTCCATCTTTTTTCTTTACAAAGAAGAAGCCTGCTCCCGCTGGAGAAGTGGAGGGACGGATGAACCCCTTCTGCAAATACGACTTAATGTACTCTGACATAGCTTGTGTCTCTGGAACCGACAAAGGATAAGTGCGACCTCGGGGCGGCATTTTCCCAGGAATGAGCTCAATGGGACAGTCCCAAGCCCTATGCGGAGGTAATTTATCAGCCGCCTGTTCCGAGAAGACATCTAAAAATTCTCGATAAGCCTCAGGAACTAACTCCACGTCCAACTTGGCCGATGCACGGAGTGGAACGACAGGAGTAAGACAATTCAATCGGCAGAAAGGACTCCAAGAAATTATTTGTGTCGACCCCCAGTCGACATGAGGGTTGTGTAGCCTGAGCCAGGGAAGACCCAAAACGAGATCATGAGACATTTCCTGAATAACTAGAAACTTCAGTTGTTCACGATGTAAAGCTCCCACTTGTAGCTGAATTGACTCAGACTGACTCGTAATCAAGGCGTTAGGGATTTGAACACCGTTAATGGCTGTAATATTATAGGTCACTCGACCAACTGTAATTTCAAACCCAAACTCTGGGCGCAGGGGAGAGAAATAAAATTCACCGCAGCACCTGAATCCAAAAGAGCCATAACGGTTTTGACTTCTGTTTTAGTAGACAAAGATACTGAGAGTAAACAGTCCACTTCTGGAGAAGATTGAGAAACCACACCCAGCTTGACTTCCCCGGAACAGGCTAGGATTGCCCGTTTCCCGGGCGAGCTTTGCAAGACTTGAGAAAGTGATCCGCGGCTCCACAGTAGAGGCAAAGTCTGTTCTCACGCCGACGCTGTCGCTCTTCTGGAGACAGTCGAGACCGAATAATCTTCATGGGTTCGTCTGGAGCTGTCGTAACCGATGGTTTAGACGGAGGAGCCCGGAATCTGCACCGATCAGACCAAGAACGTTCGCCAACTCGTTCCTGCATGCGGAGATCCACTTTCACACAGAGCGAGATCAACTGCTCCAAAGAATCTTGCAAATCTCTTGTAATCAATTCGTCTTTAAGACGGTCGGACAGCCCGTTCCAGAAAGCGGCCCGTAAGGCATCATTATCCCAGCGTAATTCGGAAGCTATGGTCTGAAAATTAATCACATACTGACCCACTGAACGAGAGCCTTGTCGAACTCTGAGAAGATCTGAAGAGGCAGCGGCCATTCTGCCAGGCTCATCAAAGATCCTGCGGAAAGATGAGATGAAATTAGTGTAACTGGAAACCAAGGGATCAGATCGCTCCCATAAAGGAGACACCCATTCCAGCGCTGAACCCTCAAGCAAGGAAATAATGTATGCTACTTTGGATCGATCCGTGGGAAAGTTGTGTGCGAGGAGTTCAAACTGTACCTCGCACTGGTTAAGAAAACCACGGCAATTCTTCGGGTTGCCGTTGTAGCGAGATGGAGTGGGAAGTTGAAGGCGTGACCTGGTACCGGACACTGCGTGAGCATTATCAGGAACGACTACCGGAGTGGGTACTGGAGCTGGAACCGGAACTACTGAAGCCAGGGAAACCTGAATTTGATCCAACCTGCCGGATAGTTCTTGGAGATACCGCATCACCTGGTTTTGCGCCGCTTCCTGACTCTGAACACGGGAAACCAGATCTTGGATGGCACTTGCTTCTGGGTTCCGATTCCCCGGGTCCATGTGGCCTGTGTATACTATCACTGACCTGGTCGAAGGGTGTTGTGGACTCGGGGCTTCTTCCGGTGACTGGGAAGAGGAACCACTACTGGGTCGCAATAGAGATGGCCGGATGTAGGTCTTCTTCATACAGGATGAAGACGGTAAGCAGGAAGCACGGAGGAATGCTTGAAGGTCTCCTGAAAAACAAGACTAGTAAAAGTGCTAAGTGCTGAGGTACAGAGGTGCTGGTGTTATTGAGGTACTGAAGGCACTGAGATGCTGGAGGTGCTGAGGCACCGAGGTACTGAGGTTCTGTGGCACTGAGGTGCCGAGGCACCGAGGTACTGAGGTGCTGAGTTTCTGTGGTGTTGAGGCACCGAGGTGCTGATGTTCTGTGGTACTGAGGTGCTGAGGCACCGAGGTGCTGAGGTTCTGTGGCACTGAGGTGCTGATGGCGCTCAGGCGCCTTGGTGGCACGGAGGTGCGTGATGGCTCTCGGGCGCTTGGAGGCACGGAGGTGCTTGATGGTGCTCGGGCGCTTGGAGGCACGGAGGTGCGTGATGGCGCTCGGGCGCTTGGAGGCACGGAGGTGCTTGATGGCGCTCGGGCGCTTGGAGGCACAAAGGTGCGTGATGGCGCTCGGGCGCTTGGAGGCACGGAGGTGCGTGATGGCGCTCGGGCGCTTGGAGGCACGGAGGTGCTTGATGGCGCTCGGGCGCTTGGAGGCACGGAGACACTGGAGACACGGGTATACTGGAAGGCACAGCGGAAACAGGAACAAGGGAGCTCTGGAGATCACGGCTTCTGACAGGCAGAATGATGATACACAGGCGCCGGCTCCCTGCTCGGCGTCTGGCTTTGAACCTCCCGCCTTAGTCTGATTGGTGGAGCGGGCAGATGACGTCAGCCCCGCTCCGCCTACCTAATCCAGAACAGGATGGCGGCGCCCTTGCTCCGGGAGCCGCCGGAGAGACCCGCCGACCCGACGCCGGACCCCCGAGGCCGCCGGAGGAGAGAGACGCCAGGCCATCCAGGACACCCGCAGAGGTAAGCGCGGCCGCCGCTGCCCGCGGGGTGTGACAGTACTCTGGTAACCAGCCCAGTTCAGGCACGCCGGTATCCAGCCCTGTTCTCTGCCCGGTCCATAGTGCTCTGGTAACCAGCCCAGTTCAGGCACGCCGGTATCCAGCCCTTTTCTCTGCCCGGTCCATAGTGCTCTGGTAACAAGCCCAGTTCAGGCACGCCGTTGTCCAGCCCTGTTCTCTGCCCGGTCCATAGTGCTCTGGTAACCAGCCCAGTTCAGGCACGCCAGTATCCAGCCCTGTTCTCTGCCCTGTCCGTAGTGCTCTGGTAACCAGCCCAGTTCAGGCACGCCGGTATCCAGCCCTGTTCTCTGCCCGGTCCATAGTGCTATGGTAACCAGCCCAGTTCAGGCACCCCAGTATCCAGCCCTGTTCTCTGCCCGGTCCATAGTGCTATGGTAACCAGCCCAGTTCAGGCACCCCGGTATCCATCCCTGTTCTCTGCCCGGTCCATAGTGCCAGAGCCGGCCAAAGGCATAGGCAAACTAGGCAATTGCCTAGGTTATTTGATATTCCTAGGGGCATCAGCAGCTTCTGCTGATTAAAATGATATGGAGCATGCCTATAGTATATTCTGTGTGTAACATTCAATATGCAGATACAGCCACAGTCTCATACAGTATATAGGCATGCTGCATATCATTTTAATCAGCAGAAGCTGTTTGTGCATCCTAGCCACATAGCAATCCAAATATGTTTCATTTTCATTAAAAAGGTGCCTGACGTTAGCATTGAGGCAACATTTATGAGGACACATCTGTATCCAAGCAGAGGCAGAGGTCACAGTGTTAGTGGCAGTGTGAGTGCTGTGTGCGGGTGTGCAGTAGTGTTCGGAATATGTGTAAGGAGCATTATGTGTGTCATGTAAAAATGCATTAATAATGTGCAACATATGTGTAAGGGGCACTATGTGTGTCATTATGTGTATAAGGTCATTAATAATGTGTGGCATATGTGTAACAGGGTACTACTGTATGTGTGTCATTATGTGTATAGGGGCACTAATAATGTGCAGCAAATGTGTAGGGGATACTATGTGTCATTATGTGTATAAGGGCATTAATAATGTGCGGCATATGTGTAAGGGACATTATATGTAAAAGGGCATTAATAAAGGTTATCATAATGTGTAAGGCGCATTATGTTTATAAGGACATTAATGATGTGTCTCATATGTGTAAGGGGCATTACTCTGTGGCATTATGTGTATAAGGTGCTCTACTGTGTGGCGTTTCATATAGAAAGGGCACTACTGTGTTGTCTAATGTGAATAAAGAGCAATAGGGTGTGGTGTAATGTGAATAAGGAGCAATTCAGTGTGATGTAATGTGAATAAGGGGCACTACTGTGAGGAGTAATGTTTATAAGGTAAAGTGATACTACTGTGGGATGTAATATGAATTATGGACACTATTGCATGATCAAATGTAAATAAAGTTGCAGTACTGTGTGGCATAATTGGAATTGGGGTTACTATTGTGTGACCATGCCCCTTGCCAGCAAAAACACACCCCTTTATGGTCTGTGCACCGAATGTGCGAACTGTTCCTATTTAAAATATAGGGAGTATAATCAACACAACAAGGACTGCTATGGGTGATGGTGCTAGGAAAGAGGTGCAGGGTCAGAGGCGGAACCAGCGGTGGTGCTAGGGGGCACCAGCCAAAATCTTGCCTAGGGCATCATATTGGTTAGGGCCGGCTCTGCATAGTGCTCTGGTAACCAGCCCAGTTCAGGCACGTCGGTATCCAGCCCTGTTCTCTGCCCGGTCCATAGTGCTCTGGTGACCAGCCCAGTTCAGGCACGCCGGTATCCAGCCCTGTTCTCTACCCGGTCTATAGTGCTCTGGTAACCATCCCAGTTCAGGCACGCCGGTATCCAGCCCTGTTCTCTGCCCGGTCCATAGTGCTCTGGTAACCAGCACGATTCAGGCACGCCGGTTTCCAGCCCTGTTCTCTGCCCGGTCCATAGTGCTCTGGTAACCAGCACGATTCAGGCACGTCGGTTTCCAGCCCTGTTCTCTGCCCGGTCCATAGTGCTCTGGTAACCAGCCCAGTTCAGGCATGCCGGTATCCAGCCCTGTTCTCTGCCCGGTCCATAGTGCTCTGGTAACCAGCCCAGTTCAGGCACGCCGGTATCCAGCCCTGTTCTCTGCCCGGTCCATAGTGCTCTGGTAACCAGCCCAGTTCAGGCACGCCGGTATCCAGCCCTGTTCTCTGCCCAGTCCGTAGTGCTCTGGTAACCAGCCCAGTTCAGGCACGCCGGTATCCAGCCCTGTTCTCTGCCTGGTCCATAGTGCTCTGGTAACCAGCCCAGTTCAGGCACGCCGGTATCCATCCCTGTTCTCTGCCCGGTCCATAGTGCTCTGGTAACCAGCACGATTCAGGCACGCCGGTATCCAGCCCTGTTCTCTGCCCGGTCCATAGTGCTCTGGTAACCAGCACGATTCAGGCACGCCGGTATCCAGCCCTGTTCTCTGTACGGTTCATAGTGCTCTGGTAACCAGCCCAGTTCAGGCACGCCGGTATCAAAGCCCTGTTCTCTACCCGGTCCATAGTGCTCTGGTAAACAGCCCAGTTCAGGCACACCGGTATTCAGCCCTGTTCTCTGCCCGGTCCACAGTGCTTTTGTAACCAGCCCAGTTCAGGCACGCCGGTATCCAGCCCTGTTATCTGCCCGGTCCATAGTGATCTGGTAACCAGCACAGTTCAGGCACGCCGGTATCCAGCCCTTTTCTCTGCCTGGTCCATAGTGCTCTGGTAACCAGCCCTTTTCAGGCATGCCGGTATCCAGCCCTGTTCTCTGCCCTGTCCATAGTGCTCTTTAAACCAGCCCAGTTCAGGCACCCCGGTATCCAGCCCTGTTCTATGCCCAGTCCATAGTGCTCTCGTAAACAGCCCAGTTCAGGCACGCCGCTATCCAGCCCTATTCAATGGCCGGTCCATAGTGCTCTGGGAACCAGCCCAGTTTAGGCACGCCGCTATCCAGCCCTGTTCTCTGGCCGGTCCATAGTGCTCTGGTAACCAGCCCAGTTCAGGCACGCCGCTTTCCAGCCCTGTTCTCTGCCCGGTCCATAGTGCTCTGGTAACCAGCCCAGTTCAGGCACGCCGGTATCCAGCCCTGTTCTCTGCCCGGTCTATAGTGCTCTGGTAACCAGCCCAGTTCAGGCATTCCGGTATCCAGCCCTGTTCTCTGCCCGGTCCATAGTGCTCTGGTAACCAGCACGATTCAGGAACCCCGGTATCCAGCCCTGTTCTCTGCCCGGTCCATAGTGCTCTGGTAACCAGCCCAGTTCAGGCACCCCAGTATCCAGCCCTGTTCTCTGCCCAGTCCATAGTGCTTTGGTAACCAGCACGAATCAGGCACACCGGTATCCAGCCCTGTTCTATGCCCGGTCCATTGTGGTCTGATAACCAGCCCAGTTCAGGGACGCTGGTATCCAGCCCTGATCTCTACCCGGTCCATAGTGCTCTGGTAACCAGCCCAGTTAAAGCACGCCGCTATCCAGCCCTGTTCTCTGCTCGGTCCATAATGCTCTGGTAACCAGCACAATTCAGGCACGCCGGTATCCAGCCCTGTTCTCTTCTCGGTCCATTGTGCTCTGGTAACCAGCCCAGTTCAGGCACGCCGCTATCCAGCCCTGTTCTCTGCCCGATCCATTGTGCTCTGGTAACCAGCACGATTCAGGCACGCCGGTATCCAGCCCTGTTCTCTTCTCAGTCCATAGTGCTCTGGTAACCAGCACGATTCAGGCACGCCGGTATCCAGCCCTGTTTTCTGCTCGGTCCATAGTGCTCTTGTAACCAGCGCAGTTCAGGCATGCCGGTATCCAGCCCTGTTCTCTGCCCGGTCCATAGTGCTCTGGTAACCAGCCCAGTTCAGGCACGCCTGTATCCAGCCCTGTTCTCTACCCGATCCATAGTGCTCTGGACACCAGCACAACTCAGGCACACCGGTATCCAGCCCTGTTCTCTTTCCGGTCCATAGTGCTCTGGTAACCAGCACGATTTAGGCACGCCGGGATCAAGCCCAGATCTCTGCCCGGTCCATAGTGCTCTGGTAACCAGCCCAGTTCAGGCACGCCGGTATCCAGCCCTGTTCTCTGCCCGGTTCACAGTGCTCTGGTAACCAGCCCGGTTCAGGCACGCCGGTATCCAGCCCTGTTCTCTGCCCGGTCCATATTGCTCTGGTAACCAGCCCAGTTCAGGCACGCCGGTATCCAGCCCTGTTCTCTGCCTGGTCCATAGTTCTCTGGTAACCAGCCTAGTTCAGGCAATCCGGCATCCAGCCCTGTTCTCTGCCCGGTTCATAGTGCTCTGGTAACCAGCACGATTCAGGCATAACGTTATCCAGCCCTGTTCTCTGCCCAGTCCATAGTGCTCTGGTAACCAGCCCAGTTCAGGCTTTCCGGTATCCAGCCCTGTTCCCTGCCCGGTCCATAGTGCTCTGGTAACCAGCACGATTCAGGCACGCCGGTATCCAGCCCTGTTCTCTGCCCGGTCCATAGTGCTCTGGTAACCAGCCCAGTACAGGCACGCCGGTATCCAGCTCAGTTCTCTGCCCGGTCCATAGTGTTATGGTAACCAGCATGATTCAGGCACACCAGTATCCAGCCCTGTTCTCTACATGGTCCATTGTGGTCTTGTAACCAGCCCAGTTCAGGGACGCTGCTATCCAGCCCTGTTCTCTTCCCGGTCCATAGTGCTCTGGTAACCAGCCCAGTTAAGGCACGCCGCTATCCAGCACTATTCTCTGTTCGGTCCATAGTGCTATGGTAACCAGCACGATTCAGGCACGCCGGTATCCAGCCCTGTTCTCTGCCCGGTCCATAGTGCTATGGTAACCAGCCCAGTTAAGGCACGCTGGTATCCAGCCCTGTTCTCTGCCCGGTCCATAGTGCTCTGGTAACCAGCGCAGTTCAGGCATGCCGGTATCCAGCCCTGTTCTCTGCCCGGTCCATAGTGCTCTGGTAACCAGCCCAGTTCAGGCACGCCTGTATCCAGCCCTGTTCTCTACCCGGTCCATAGTGCTCTGGACACCAGCACAACTCAGGCACACCGGTATCCAGCCCTGTTCTCTTTCCGGTCCATAGTGCTCTGGTAACCAGCACGATTTAGGCACGCCGGGATCAAGCCCAGATCTCTGCCCGGTCCATAGTGCTCTGGTAACCAGCCCAGTTCAGGCACGCCGGTATCCAGCCCTGTTCTCTGCCCGGTTCACAGTGCTCTGGTAACCAGCCAGGTTCAGGCACGCCGGTATCCAGCCCTGTTCTCTGCCCGGTCCATATTGCTCTGGTAACCAGCCCAGTTCAGGCACGCCGGTATCCAGCCCTGTTCTCTGCCTGGTCCATAGTTCTCTGGTAACCAGCCTAGTTCAGGCAATCCGGCATCCAGCCCTGTTCTCTGCCCGGTTCATAGTGCTCTGGTAACCAGCACGATTCAGGCATACCGTTATCCAGCCCTGTTCTCTGCCCAGTCCATAGTGCTCTGGTAACCAGCCCAGTTCAGGCTTTCCGGTATCCAGCCCTGTTCCCTGCCCGGTCCATAGTGCTCTGGTAACCAGCACGATTCAGGCACGCCGGTATCCAGCCTTGTTCTCTGCCCGGTCCATAGTGCTCTGGTAACCAGCCCAGTTCAGGCACGCCGGTATCCAGCTCAGTTCTCTGCCCGGTCCATAGTGTTATGGTAACCAGCATGATTCAGGCACACCAGTATCCAGCCCTGTTCTCTACATGGTCCATTGTGGTCTTGTAACCAGCCCAGTTCAGGGACGCTGCTATCCAGCCCTGTTCTCTGCCCGGTCCATAGTGCTCTGGTAACCAGCCCAGTTAAGGCACGCCGCTATCCAGCACTATTCTCTGTTCGGTCCATAGTGCTATGGTAACCAGCACGATTCAGGCACGCCGGTATCCAGCCCTGTTCTCTGCCCGGTCCATATTGCTATGGTAACCAGCCCAGTTAAGGCACGCTGGTATCCAGCCCTGTTCTCTGCCCGGTCCATAGTGCTCTGGTAACCAGCCCAGTTCAGGCATGCCGCTATCCAGCCCTGTTCTCTGCCCGATCCATTGTGCTCTGGTAACCAGCACGATACAGGCACGCCAGTATCCAGCCCTGTTCTCTGCTCGGTCCATAGTGCTCTTGTAACCAGCACGATTCAGGCACGCCGGTATCCAGCCCTGTTCTCTGCCTGGTCCATAGTGCTCTGGTAACCAGCCCATTTCAGGAACGCCGGTATCCAGACCTGTTCTCTGCTCGTTCCATAGTGCTCTGGTAACCAGCCCAGTTCAGGCACGTCGGTATCCAGCCCTGTTCTCTGCCCGGTCCATAGTGCTCTGGTGACCAGCCCAGTTCAGGCACGCCGGTATCCAGCCCTGTTCTCTACCCGGTCTATAGTGCTCTGGTAACCATCCCAGTTCAGGCACGCCGGTATCCAGCCCTGTTCTCTGCCCGGTCCATAGTGCTCTGGTAACCAGCACGATTCAGGCACGCCGGTTTCCAGCCCTGTTCTCTGCCCGGTCCATAGTGCTCTGGTAACCAGCACGATTCAGGCACGCCGGTTTCCAGCCCTGTTCTCTGCCCGGTCCATAGTGCTCTGGTAACCAGCCCAGTTCAGGCACGCCGGTATCCAGCCCTGTTCTCTGCCCGGTCCATAGTGCTCTGGTAACCAGCCCAGTTCAGGCACGCCGGTATCCAGCCCTGTTCTCTGCCCGGTCCATAGTGCTCTGGTAACCAGCCCAGTTCAGGCACGCCGGTATCCAGCCCTGTTCTCTGCCCAGTCCGTAGTGCTCTGGTAACCAGCCCAGTTCAGGCACGCCGGTATCCAGCCCTGTTCTCTGCCTGGTCCATAGTGCTCTGGTAACCAGCCCAGTTCAGGCACGCCGGTATCCATCCCTGTTCTCTGCCCGGTCCATAGTTCTCTGGTAACCAGCACGATTCAGGCACGCCGGTATCCAGCCCTGTTCTCTGCCCGGTCCATAGTGCTCTGGTAACCAGCACGATTCAGGCACGCCGGTATCCAGCCCTGTTCTCTGTACGGTTCATAGTGCTCTGGTAACCAGCCCAGTTCAGGCACGCCGGTATCAAAGCCCTGTTCTCTACCCGGTCCATAGTGCTCTGGTAAACAGCCCAGTTCAGGCACACCGGTATTCAGCCCTGTTCTCTGCCCGGTCCACAGTGCTTTTGTAACCAGCCCAGTTCAGGCACGCCGGTATCCAGCCCTGTTATCTGCCCTGTCCATAGTGATCTGGTAACCAGCACAGTTCAGGCACGCCGGAATCCAGCCCTTTTCTCTGCCTGGTCCATAGTGCTCTGGTAACCAGCCCTTTTCAGGCACGCCGGTATCCAGCCCTGTTCTCTGCCCTGTCCATAGTGCTCTTTTAACCAGCCCAGTTCAGGCACCCCGGTATCCAGCCCTGTTCTCTGCCCAGTCCATAGTGCTCTCGTAAACAGCCCAGTTCAGGCATGCCGCTATCCAGCCCTATTCAATGGCCGGTCCATAGTGCTCTGGTAACCAGCCCAGTTTAGGCACGCTGCTATCCAGCCCTGTTCTCTGGCCGGTCCATAGTGCTCTGGTATCCAGCCCAGTTCAGGCACGCCGCTATCCAGCCCTGTTCTCTGCCCGGTCCATAGTGCTCTGGTAACCAGCCCAGTTCAGGCACGCCGGTATCCAGCCCTGTTCTCTGCCCGGTCTATAGTGCTCTGGTAACCAGCCCAGTTCAGGCATTCCGGTATCCAGCCCTGTTCTCTGCCCGGTCCATAGTGCTCTGGTAACCAGCACGATTCAGGAACCCCGGTATCCAGCCCTGTTCTCTGCCCGGTCCATAGTGCTCTGGTAACCAGCCCAGTTCAGGCACCCCAGTATCCAGCCCTGTTCTCTGCCCAGTCCATAGTGCTTTGGTAACCAGCACGAATCAGGCACACCGGAATCCAGCCCTGTTCTATGCCCGGTCCATTGTGGTCTGATAACCAGCCCAGTTCAGGGACGCTGGTATCCAGCCCTGTTCTCTACCCGGTCCATAGTGCTCTGGTAACCAGCCCAGTTAAAGCACGCCGCTATCCAGCCCTGTTCTCTGCTCGGTCCATAATGCTCTGGTAACCAGCACAATTCAGGCACGCCGGTATCCAGCCCTGTTCTCTTCTCGGTCCATTGTGCTCTGGTAACCAGCCTAGTTCAGGCACGCCGCTATCCAGCCCTGTTCTCTGCCCGATCCATTGTGCTCTGGTAACCAGCACGATTCAGGCACGCCGGTATCCAGCCCTGTTCTCTTCTCAGTCCATAGTGCTCTGGTAACCAGCACGATTCAGGCACGCCGGTATCCAGCCCTGTTTTCTGCTCGGTCCATAGTGCTCTTGTAACCAGCGCAGTTCAGGCATGCCGGTATCCAGCCCTGTTCTCTGCCCGGTCCATAGTGCTCTGGTAACCAGCCCAGTTCAGGCACGCCTGTATCCAGCCCTGTTCTCTACCCGATCCATAGTGCTCTGGACACCAGCACAACTCAGGCACGCCGGTATCCAGCCCTGTTCTCTTTCCGGTCCATAGTGCTCTGGTAACCAGCACGATTTAGGCACGCCGGGATCAAGCCCAGATCTCTGCCCGGTCCATAGTGCTCTGGTAACCAGCCCAGTTCAGGCACGCCGGTATCCAGCCCTGTTCTCTGCCCGGTTCACAGTGCTATGGTAACCAGCCCGGTTCAGGCACGCCGGTATCCAGCCCTGTTCTCTGCCCGGTCCATAGTTCTCTGGTAACCAGCCTAGTTCAGGCAATCCGGCATCCAGCCCTGTTCTCTGCCCGGTTCATAGTGCTCTGGAAACCAGCACGATTCAGGCATACCGTTATCCAGCCCTGTTCCCTGCCCGGTCCATAGTGCTCTGGTAACCAGCACGATTCAGGCACGCCGGTATCCAGCCCTGTTCTCTGCCCGGTCCATAGTGCTCTGGTAACCAGCCCAGTACAGGCACGCCGGTATCCAGCTCAGTTCTCTGCCCGGTCCATAGTGTAATGGTAACCAGCATGATTCAGGCACACCAGTATCCAGCCCTGTTCTCTACATGGTCCATTGTGGTCTTGTAACCAGCCCAGTTCAGGGACGCTGCTATCCAGCCCTGTTCTCTTCCCGGTCCATAGTGCTCTGGTAACCAGCCCAATTAAGGCACGCCGCTATCCAGCACTATTCTCTGTTCGGTCCATAGTGCTATGGTAACCAGCACGATTCAGGCACGCCGGTATCCAGCCCTGTTCTCTGCCCGTTCCATAGTGCTATGGTAACCAGCCCAGTTAAGGCACGCTGGTATCCAGCCCTGTTCTCTGCCCGGTCCATAGTGCTCTGGTAACCAGCGCAGTTCAGGCATGCCGGTATCCAGCCCTGTTCTCTGCCCAGTCCATAGTGCTCTGGTAACCAGCCCAGTTCAGGCACGCCTGTATCCAGCCCTGTTCTCTACCCGGTCCATAGTGCTCTGGACACCAGCACAACTCAGGCACACCGGTATCCAGCCCTGTTCTCTTTCCGGTCCATAGTGCTCTGGTAACCAGCACGATTTAGGCACGCCGGGATCAAGCCCAGATCTCTGCCCGGTCCATAGTGCTCTGGTAACCAGCCCAGTTCAGGCACGCCGGTATCCAGCCCTGTTCTCTGCCCGGTTCACAGTGCTCTGGTAACCAGCCCGGTTCAGGCACGCCGGTATCCAGCCCTGTTCTCTGCCCGGTCCATATTGCTCTGGTAACCAGCCCAGTTCAGGCACGCCGGTATCCAGCCCTGTTCTCTGCCTGGTCCATAGTTCTCTGGTAACCAGCCTAGTTCAGGCAATCCGGCATCCAGCCCTGTTCTCTGCCCGGTTCATAGTGCTCTGGTAACCAGCACGATTCAGGCATACCGTTATCCAGCCCTGTTCTCTTCCCAGTCCATAGTGCTCTGGTAACCAGCCCAGTTCAGGCTTTCCGGTATCCAGCCCTGTTCCCTGCCCGGTCCATAGTGCTCTGGTAACCAGCACGATTCAGGCACGCCGGTATCCAGCCCTGTTCTCTGCCCGGTCCATAGTGCTCTTGTAACCAGCCCAGTACAGGCACGCCGGTATCCAGCTCAGTTCTCTGCCCGGTCCATAGTGTTATGGTAACCAGCATGATTCAGGCACACCAGTATCCAGCCCTGTTCTCTACATGGTCCATTGTGGTCTTGTAACCAGCCCAGTTCAGGGACGCTGCTATCCAGCCCTGTTCTCTGCCCAGTCCATAGTGCTCTGGTAACCAGCCCAGTTAAGGCACGCCGCTATCCAGCACTATTCTCTGTTCGGTCCATAGTGCTATGGTAACCAGCACGATTCAGGCACGCCGGTATCCAGCCCTGTTCTCTGCCCGGTCCATAGTGCTATGGTAACCAGCCCAGTTAAGGCACGCTGGTATCCAGCCCTGTTCTCTGCCCGGTCCATAGTGCTCTGGTAACCAGCCCAGTTCAGGCATGCCGCTATCCAGCCCTGTTCTCTGCCCGATCCATTGTGCTCTGGTAACCAGCACGATACAGGCACGCCAGTATCCAGCCCTGTTCTCTGCTCGGTCCATAGTGCTCTTGTAACCAGCACGATTCAGGCACGCCGGTATCCAGCCCTGTTCTCTGCCTGGTCCATAGTGCTCTGGTAACCAGCCCATTTCAGGCACGCCGGTATCCAGACCTGTTCTCTGCTCGTTCCATAGTGCTCTGGTAACCAGCCCAGTTCAGGCACGCCGGTATCCAGCCCTGTTCTCTGCCCGGTCCATAGTGCTCTGGTAACCAGCCCAGTTCAGGCACGCCTGTATTTAGCCCTGTTCTCTGCCCGGTCCATAGTGCTCTGGAAACCAGCACAATTCAGGCACACCGGTATCCAGCCCTGTTCTCTTTCCGGTCCATAGTGCTCTGGTAACCAGCACGATTTAGGCACGCCGGTATCCAGCCCTGTTCTCTGCCCGGTCCATAGTGCTCTGGTAACCAGCCCAGTTCAGGCACGCCGGTATCCTGCCCTGTTCTCTGCCCGGTTCATAGTGCTCTGGTAACCAGCCTGGTTCAGGCACGCCGGTATCCAGCCCTGTTCTCTGCCCGGTCCATATTGCTCTGGAAACCAGCCCAGTTCAGGCACGCCGGTATTTAGCCCTGTTCTCTGCCTGGTCCATAGTTCTCTGGAAACCAGCCTAGGTCAGGCAAGCCGGTATCCAGCCCTGTTCTCTGCCCGGTCCATAGTGCTCTGGTAACCAGAACGATTCAGGCACACCGGTATCCAGACCTGTTCTCTGCCCGGTCCTTAGTTCTCTGGTAACCAGCCCAGTGCAGGCACCCCGGTATCCAGCCCTGTTCTCTGCTCGGTCCATAGTGCTCTGGTAACCAGACCAGTTCAGGGACGCCGCTATCCAGCCCTGTTCTCTGCCCGGTCCATAGTGCTCTGGTAACCAGCCCAGTTCAGGCTTTCCGGTATCCAGCCCTGTTCCCTGCCCGGTCCATAGTGCTCTGGTAACCAGCACGATTCAGGCACGCCGGTATCCAGCCCTGTTCTCTGCCCGGTCCATAGTGCTCTTGTAACCAGCCCAGTACAGGCACGCCGGTATCCAGCTCAGTTCTCTGCCCGGTCCATAGTGTTATGGTAACCAGCATGATTCAGGCACACCAGTATCCAGCCCTGTTCTCTACATGGTCCATTGTGGTCTTGTAACCAGCCCAGTTCAGGGACGCTGCTATCCAGCCCTGTTCTCTGCCCAGTCCATAGTGCTCTGGTAACCAGCCCAGTTAAGGCACGCCGCTATCCAGCACTATTCTCTGTTCGGTCCATAGTGCTATGGTAACCAGCACGATTCAGGCACGCCGGTATCCAGCCCTGTTCTCTGCCCGGTCCATAGTGCTATGGTAACCAGCCCAGTTAAGGCACGCTGGTATCCAGCCCTGTTCTCTGCCCGGTCCATAGTGCTCTGGTAACCAGCCCAGTTCAGGCATGCCGCTATCAAGCCCTGTTCTCTGCCCGATCCATTGTGCTCTGGTAACCAGCACGATACAGGCACGCCAGTATCCAGCCCTGTTCTCTGCTCGGTCCATAGTGCTCTTGTAACCAGCACGATTCAGGCACGCCGGTATCCAGCCCTGTTCTCTGCCTGGTCCATAGTGCTCTGGTAACCAGCCCATTTCAGGCACGCCGGTATCCAGACCTGTTCTCTGCTCGTTCCATAGTGCTCTGGTAACCAGCCCAGTTCAGGCACGCCGGTATCCAGCCCTGTTCTCTGCCCGGTCCATAGTGCTCTGGTAACCAGCCCAGTTCAGGCACGCCTGTATTTAGCCCTGTTCTCTGCCCGGTCCATAGTGCTCTGGAAACCAGCACAATTCAGGCACACCGGTATCCAGCCCTGTTCTCTTTCCGGTCCATAGTGCTCTGGTAACCAGCACGATTTAGGCACGCCGGTATCCAGCCCTGTTCTCTGCCCGGTCCATAGTGCTCTGGTAACCAGCCCAGTTCAGGCACGCCGGTATCCTGCCCTGTTCTCTGCCCGGTTCATAGTGCTCTGGTAACCAGCCTGGTTCAGGCACGCCGGTATCCAGCCCTGTTCTCTGCCCGGTCCATATTGCTCTGGAAACCAGCCCAGTTCAGGCACGCCGGTATTT
Organism: Pseudophryne corroboree; assembly: GCF_028390025.1. NCBI lineage: Eukaryota > Metazoa > Chordata > Amphibia > Anura > Myobatrachidae > Pseudophryne > Pseudophryne corroboree. The sequence goes on along the minus strand of NC_086444.1, from coordinate 9,925,276 downwards.
AGCCCTGTTCTCTGCCTGGTCCATAGATCTCTGGAAACCAGCCTAGGTCAGGCAAGCCGGTATCCAGCCCTGTTCTCTGCCCGGTCCATAGTGCTCTGGTAACCAGAACGATTCAGGCACACCGGTATCCAGACCTGTTCTCTGCCCGGTCCTTAGTTCTCTGGTAACCAGCCCAGTGCAGGCACCCCGGTATCCAGCCCTGTTCTCTGCTCGGTCCATAGTGCTCTGGTAACCAGACCAGTTCAGGGACGCCGCTATCCAGCCCTGTTCTCTGCCCGGTCCATAGTGCTCTGGTAACCAGCCCAGTTGGCACGCCGCTATCCAGCCCTGTTCTCTGCCCGGTCCACAGTGCTCTGGTGACCAGCCCATTTCAGGCACGCTGGTATCCAGCCCTGTTCTCTGCCCGGTCCATAGTGCTCTTGTAACCAGCCCAGTTCAGGCACCCCTGTATCCAGCCCTGTTCTCTGCCTGGTCCATAGTTCTCTGGTAACCAGCCTAGTTCAGGCAAGCCGGTATCCAGCCCTGTTCTCTGCCCGGTCCATAGTGCTCTGGTAACCAGCACGATTCAGGCACGCCGGTATACAGCCCCGTTCTCTTCCCGGTCCATAGTGCTCTAGTATCCAGCTCAGTTCAGGCACCCCGGTATCCAGCCCAGTTCTCTGCCCGATCCATAGTGCTCTGGTAACCAGAACGATTCAGGCACACCGGTATCCAGCCCTGTTCTCTGCCCGATCCATAGTGCTCTGGTAACCAGAACGGTTCAGGCACACCGGTATCCAGCCCTGTTCTCTGCCCGGTACTTAGTGCTCTGGTAATCAGCCCAGTTCAGGCACACCGGTATCCAGCCCTGTTCGCTGCTCGGTTCATAGTGCTCTGGTAACCAGACCAGTTCAGGCACGCCGCTATCCAGCCCTGTTCTCTGCCCAGTCCATAGTGCTCTGGTATCCAGCCCGGTTCAGGCACGCCGCTATCCAGCCCTGTTCTCTGCCCGGTCCACAGTGCTCTGGTAACCAGCCCAGTTCAGGCACGCTGGTATCCAGCCCTGTTCTCTGCCCGGTCCATAGTGCTCTTGTAACCAGCCCAGTTCAGGCACCCCGGTATCCAGCCCTGTTCTCTGCCTGGTCCATAGTGCTCTGGTAACTAGCACGATTCAGGCACGCCGGTATCCAGCCCTGTTCTCTGCCAGGTACATAGTGCTCTGTTAACAAGCCCAGTTCAGGAACCCCGGTATCCAGCCCTGTTCTCTGCCCAGTCCATAGTGCTCTGGTTACCAGCCCAGTTCAGGCACGCCGCTATCCATCCCTGTTCTCTGCCCGATCCATTGTGCTCTGGTAACCAGCACGATTCAGGCATGTCTGTATCCAGCCCTGTTCTCTGCCCGGTCCATAGCGCTTTGGTAACCAGCACGATTCAGGCACGCCGGTATAAAGCCCTGTTCTCTGCTTGGTCCATAGTGCTCTTGAAAACCAGCACGATTCAGGCACGCCGGTTTCCAGCCCTGTTCTCTGCCTGGTCTATAGTGCTCTGGTAACCAGCCCATTTCAGGCACGCCGGTATCCAGACCTGTTCTCTGCTCGTTCCATAGTGCTCTGGTAACCAGCCCAGTTCAGGCACGCCGGTATCCAGCCCTGTTCTCTGCCCGGTCCGTAGTGCTCTGGTAACCAGCCCAGTCCAGGCACGCCTGTATTCAGCCCTGTTCTCTGCCTGGTCCATAGTGCTCTGGAAACCAGCACAATTCAGGCACACCGGTATCCAGCCCTGTTCTCTTTCCGGTCCATAGTGCTCTGGTAACCAGCACGATTTAGGCACGCCGGTATCCAGCCCAGATCTCTGCCCGGTCCATAGTGCTCTGGTAACCAGCCTAGTTCAGGCACGCCGGTCTCCAGCCCTGTTCTCTGCCCGGTCCATATTGCTCTGGTAACCAGCCCAGTTCAGGCACACCGGTACCCAGCCCTGTTCTCTGCCTGGTCCATAGTTCTCTGGTAACCAGCCTAGTTCAGGCAAGCCGGTATCCAGCCCTGTTCTCTGCCCGGTCCATAGTGCTCTGGTAACCAGCACGATTCAGGCACGCCGGTATCCAGCCCTGTTCTCTGCACGGATCATAGTGCTCTAGTATCCATCCCAATTCAGGCACCCCGGTATCCAGCCCTGTTCTCTGCCCGATCCATAGTGCTCTGGTAATCAGAACGATTCAGGCACACCAGTATCCAGCCCTGTTCTCTGCCCGGTCCTTAGTGCTCTGGTAACCAGCCCAGTTCAGGCACGCCGGTATCCAGCTCTGTTCTCTGCTCGGTCCATAGTGCTCTGGTAACCAGACCAGTTCAGGCACGCCGCTATCCAGCCCTGTTCTCTGCCCGGTCCATAGTGCTCTGGTAACCAGCCCAGTTGGCACGCCGCTATCCAGCCCTGTTCTCTGACCGGTCCACAGTGCTCTGGTAACCAGCCCAGTTCAGTCACGCTGGTATCCAGCCCTGTTCTCTGCCCGGTCCATAGTGCTCTTGTAACCAGCCCAGTTTAGGCACCCCGGTATCCACCCCTGTTCTCTGCCTGGTCCATAGTGCTCTGGTAACTAGCACGATTCAGGCACGCCGGTATCCAGCCCTGTTCTCTGCCCGGTACATAGTGCTCTGGTAACCAGCCCAATTCAGGCACGCCAGTATCCAGCCCTGTTCTCTGCCCGGTCCATAGTGCTCTGGTAACCAGCCCAGTTCAGGCACGCCGGTATCCAGCCCTGTTCGCTGCCCGGTCCATAGTGGTCTGGTAACCAGCCAAGTTCAGGCACGCCGGTATCCAGCCCTGTTCTCTACCCGGTCCATAGTGCTCTGGTAACCAGCCCAGCTAAGACAAGCCACTATCCAGCCCTCCAGCCCTGTTCTCTGCCCGGTCCATAGTGCTCTGGTAACCAGCACGATTCAGGTACGCCGGTATCCAGCCCTGTTCTTTGCCTGGTCCATAGTGCTCTGGTAACCAGCACGATTCAGGCACGCCGGTATCCAGCCCTGTTCTCTGCACGGTCCATAGTGCTCTGGTAACCAGCGCGATTCAGGCACGCCGGTATCTAGCCCTGTTCTATGCCCGGTCCATAATGCTCTGGTAACCAGCCCAGTTCAGGCATGCCGGTATCCAGCCCAGTTCTCTGTCCGGTCCATAGTGCTCTGGTAACCAGCACGATTCAGGTATGCCGGTATCCAGCCCTGTTCTCTGCCCGGTTCATAGTGCTCTGGTAACCAGCACAGTTCAGGCACGCCGGTATCCAGCCCTATTCTCTGCCCGGTCCATAGTGCTCTGGTAACCAGCCCAGTTCAGGCACGCAGGTATCCAGCTCTGTTCTCTGCCAGGTCCATAGTGCTCTGGTAACCAGCCCAGTTCAAGCAAGCTGGTATCCAGCCCTGTTCTCTGCCCAGTTCATAGTGCTCTGGTAACCAGCCCAGTTCAGGCAAGCCGGTATCCAGCCCTGTTCTCTGCCCTATCCATAGTGCTCTGGTAACCAGCACGAATCAGGCATGCCAGTATCCATCCCTGTTCTCTGGCCGGTCCATAGTGATCTGGTAACCATCCCAGTTCAGGCACACCGGTATCCAGCCCTGTTCTCTGCCCGGTCCATAGTGCTCTGGTTAAACCCGCACGATTCAGGCATGCCGGTATCCAGCCCTGTTCTCTGCCCGGTCCATAGTGCTCTAGTAACCAGCACGAATCAGGCATGCCGGTATCCAGCCCTGTTCTCTACCCGGTCCGTAGTGCTCTGGTAACCAGCACGATTCAGGCACGCCGGTATCTAGCCCTGTTCTCTGCCCGGTCCATAGTGCTCTGGTTTCCAGCCCAGTTCAGGCATGCCGGTATCCAGCCCAGTTCTCTGTCCAGTCCATAGTGGTATGGTAACCAGCACGATTCAGGCACATAGGTTTCCAGCCCTGTTCTCTGCCCGGTTCATAGTGCTCTGGTAACCAGCCCAGTTCAGGCACGCCGCTATCCAGCCCTGTTCTCTGCCCGGTCCATAGTGCTCTGGTAACCAGCCCAGTTCAGGCATGCCGGTATCCAGCCGTATTCTCTGCCCGGTCCATAGTGCTCTGGTAACCAGCCCAGTTCAGGCACGCTGCTATCCAGCCCTGTTCTCTTCCCGGTCCATAGTGCTCTGGTAACCAGCCCAGTTCAGGCATGCCGGTATCCAGCCCTGTTCTCTGCCCGGTCCATAGTGCTCTGGTAACCAGCCCAGTTCAGGCACGCCGGTATCCAGCCCAGTTGTCTGCCCGGTCCAAAGTTCTATGGTAACCAGCGTGATTCAGGCACACCAGTGTCCAGCCCTGTTCTCTGCCCAGTCCATAGTGCTCTGGTAACAAGCCCAGTTCAGGCACACCGGTAACCAGCCCTGTTCTCTGCTCGGTCCATAGTGCTCTGGTAACCAGCCCAGTTCATGCACTCCGGTATCCAGCCCTGTTCTCTGCCCGGTCCATAGTGCTCTGGTAACCAGCACAATTCAGGCACGCCGGTATCCAACCCTGTTCTCTTTCCAGTCCATAGTGCTCTGGAAACCAACACGATTCAGGCTCGCCGGTATCCTGTCCTGTTCTCTGCCTGGTCCATAGTGTTCTGGTAACCAACCCAGTTCAGGCACGCTGCTATCCAGCCCTGTTCTCTGCCCGGTCCATAGTTCTATGGTAACCAGCATGATTCAGGCACACCAGTATCCAGCCCTGTTCTCTGCCCAGTCCATAGTGCTCTGGTAACCAGCCCAGTTCAGGCACGCCGGTATCCAGCCCAGTTCTCTGCCCGGTCCATAGTTCTATGGTAACCAGCATGATTCAGGCACACCAGAATCCAGCCCTGTTCTCTGCCCAGTCCATAGTGCTCTGGTAACCAGCCCAGTTCAGGCACGCCGGTATCCAGCCCTGTTCTCTGCCCGGTCCATAGTTCTATGGTAACCAGCATGATTCAGGCACACCAGTATCCAGCCCTGTTCTCTGCCCGGTCCATAGTGCTCTGGTAACCAGCACAATTCAGGCATACCGGTATCCAGCCCTGTTCTCTTCCCGGTCCATAGTGCTCTGGAAACCAGCACGATTCAGGCTCGCCGGTATCCAGTCCTGTTCTCTGCCTGGTCCATAGTGTTCTGGTTAACAACCCAGTTCAGGCACGCTGCTATCCAGCCCTGTTCTCTACCCGGTCCATAGTGCTCTATTAACAAGCCCAGTTCAGGCATGCTGGTATCCAGCCCTGTTCTCTGCCCGGTCCATAGTGCTCTGGTAACCAGCACAATTCAGGCAAACCGGTATCCAGCCCTGTTCTCTGATCGGTCCATAGTGCTCTGGTAACCAGCATGATTCAGGCACGCCGGTATCCAGCCCTGTTCTCTGCCCGGTCCATAGTGCCAGAGCCGGCCATAGGCATAGGTAAACTAGGCAATTGCTTAGGACAATTGATATGCCTAGGGGCATCAGCAGCTTCAGCTGATTACAATGATATACGGCATGACTATAGTATATTCTGTGTGTATCATTCGATATGCAGATACAGCCACAGTCTCATACAGTATATAGGCATGCTGCATATCAGTTTAATCAGCAGAAGCTGTCTGTGCATCCTAGCCACATAGCAATCCAAATATGATTCATTTTCATAAAAAAGGTGCCTGACGTTAGCATTGAGGCAACATGTATGAGGACACATCTGTATCCAAGCAGAGGCAGAGGTCACAGTATTAGTGGCAGTGTGAGTGCTGTGTGCGGGTGTGCAGTAGTGTTCGGAATATGTGTAAGGAGCATTATGTGTGTCATGTAAAAATGCATTAATAATGTGCAACATATGTGTAAGGGGCACTATGTGTGTCATTATGTGTATAAGGTCATTAATAATGTGCGGCATATGTGTAACAGGGTACTACTGTATGTGTGTCATTATGTGTATATGGGCACTAATAATGTGCAGCAAATGTGTAGGGGGTACTATGTGTCATTATGTGTCATTATGTGTATAAAGGCATTAATAATGTGCGGCATATGTGTAAGGGACATTATATGTAAAAGGGCATTAATAAAGGTTGTCATAATGTGTAAGGCGCATTATATTTATAAGGACATTAATAATGTGTCTCATATGTGTAAGGGGCATTACTCTGTGGCATTATGTGTATAAGGTGCTCTACTATGTGGCGTTTCATATAGAAAGGGCACTACTGTGTTGTCTAATGTGAATAAAGAGCAATAGGGTTTGGTGTAATGTGAATAAGGAGCAATTCAGTGTGATGTAATGTGAATAAGGGGCACTACTGTGAGGAGTAATGTTTATAAGGTAAAGTGATACTACTGTAGGATGTAATATGAATTATGGACACTATTGCATGATCAAATGTAAATAAAGTTGCAGTACTGTGTGGCATAATTGGAATTGGGGTTACTATTGTGTTGCCATGCCCCTTGCCAGCAAAAACGCACCCCTTTTTGGGCTGTGCACCGAATGTGTAAACTGTTCCTATTTAAAATATAGGGGGTACAAACACCAAAACAAGGACTGCTATGGGTGAGGGGTGATGGTGCTGGGAAAGAGGTGCAAGGTCAGAGGCAGAACCAGCGGTGGTGCTAGGGGGCACCTACCAAAATCTTGCCTATGGCATCATATTGGTTAGGTCCGGCTCTGTATACATATATTTCATTTTAGCCCTCTTTATATAATAACTATAGTGCATGACTATGCACCATAACCCTGGATATCCTTATCCATTAGGAATTTATCTAACCCATTCTTAAAGGTGTTGACTTAGTCCGCCATTACAATTCCCTCAGGCAGGGAATTCCAAACACGTATCGTCCTTCTAATAAAAAAGCCTTTACGCCATTTTGTGGGGAATCTCCTCTCCTCTAACCTGAGCAAGTGTCCACAAGTTCTCTGTGTTGATCTAACCAAAAACAGGTCCTGCACAAGATCTGTGTATTGTCCCCTTATATATTTGTAGATGTTGATCATGTCCCCTCTTAGTCTCCTCTTTTCTGATGTAAACATGCCTAGTCTTGCAAGCCTTTCCTTGTATTCCAGCGTCTCCATACCCTTAATTAGTTTGGTTGCCTGCCTCTGAACCTTTTCTAGCTCCAGGATATCCTTTTTTGTAGTATGGTGCCCAGAATTGTACACAGTATTCAAGGTGTGGCCTCACCAGTGATTTATATAATGGGAGTATAACACTCTCGTCCCTTGCATTAATTCCCCATTTTATGCATGCTAATATCTTATTAGCCTTCTTTGCTGCAGTCCTACTTTGGGTTCTACTGCTTAGTTTGCTATCTATGAGGACACATATGTCCTTTTCCAGTACAGAATCCCCTAATTTTACCCCATTTAGTAGGTAGGTGTAATTTTTGTTCTTGTTACCACAGTGCATTACCTTACACTTGTCTGTGTTGCAGCGCATTCTCCATTTCGCTGCCCGAGCTTCTAATTTAACTAAGTCGTTCTGAAGCGACTCAGCATCCCCCTCCACATTTATAACTTTACAAAATTTGATATCATCTGCAAAAATTGACACCATGCTCTCTAGACCTTCTGTTAGGCCGTTAATGAAAATATTGAACAATAGCGGTCCTAATACTGAGCCTTGTGGCACACCACTTAGCACTTCAGTCCAATTTGAAAAAGATCCATTTACCACAACGTGCTGCTCCCTATTATCGAACCAATTTTTGATCCAAGTGCATATTGTGCTTCCTAGCCCTATTTCTTGTAGCTTGTAGATAAGTCTCATGTGCGGTACTGTGTCAAAAGCTTTGGCAAAGTCTAAAAAGACCACATCCACCTCTTTACCCTGATCTACGTTTGCGCTTACTGTTTCATAAAAGCCAAGTAAGTTGGTATGACAGGATCTGTTCTTCATAAACCCATGTTGATTCATTTTAATGACCTTATTGACTTCAAGGAACTTCTGAATACTATCTCTTAGAATACCTTCCAATACTTTCCCCACTATAGATGTAAGACTAACTGATCTATAATTACCTGGTTCAGCTTTACTTCCCTTTTTGAATACAGGCAATACTTCCGCTATACGCCAGTCTTTGGGAACCATACCTGATATTACAGTGTGTAGCTATGAGCATGTTGTATAGTCAATGTTTGTTGTCTTGTTGCTTTGGTGATGGGAGCACATTGATGACGTCAACATCAGCACCGCTGGGCAGCCCACAATCCCGTTTCCAGATTCACGGCGCCAGGCACTGGGGTGATGCCATTATTTAGGTGAGTGTTTTCTTATTGTTTGCAAGTCTGATGAAAATGCTTAAAGCATTGAAACATCGCTAACACACTGCTGTTTCCTGGTCATTATTAAGTCACCTGGAGTGCTGCATCCATTGCTACATATAGTGTAATCTTTTCCATGCAGGCACCCAGAGCAGAATACTCAGCTGATGGGAAAGCCAGTATATTTAAACATATATATATATATATATATATATATATATATATATATATATATATAGTTTAAAAAATTGCTGCACACATTTTATATTCCAAATTCAATGAGTGCATGGCACATAATGATGTTAATATATTATATATGTAGAAAATATATATAAGTAGAAAATTTTCAATATTATTTTTTAGGATACTTTGACATAGCCATGATTGGGTTAATTAGGAACACAGAGTGTATGAATTAAACAGCTGAGCAGGAGCCGCGTCAATGCAGGGAAGCGATGCACTCTGGCATTGACTACACAATGGGTGGCCCCTTAATTAATAGAGCGTTGTTACATAGGAACACTGGTAGGATAAGAGGTAATGTTAATTAAGATATAATGGATGTGAGAATTCAAATCTGAAACATCATCCTCTGATAGGATGATTCTAAAATGAAGGAAGCATGATTGGTTCCTTTTCCATATTTTTGTGCTAGAATGAGCTAGCTCTTGTAACTATAGCCTTGACAAAGCTTAGACAAGTGAAATGTGCATAGGCACTTGTGTGCCCTTTCCAGAAAAGTTTATACACATACAAAATACCTATTGTAGCTGTACATTATTCTGGATGACTAAATATGTGTCTTTATAGCGGAGACAGCAGCGTAAAATAAACTCATCACAGAATAAGTTTAAATTGATATTAGGAATAAGTGGTGGGACAATTACTGCAATGTAATGAATGCTTTCATGTATAATATAGCTGACGTTGCTGTTTATCCTATATGTCATTAACTACTGTTTAGTGCAGATTATATTAATATGAATTATAAACCCCAAATAATACACTGTATTTAATCAACTGTGGGAGATAAATAACTAATATTGATACCTGTATCCAGGATTACAAAGAGATCTTTGATTGAGGGGGTCATTCCGAGTTGATCGCCCTCTTGCTATTTTTTGCAGCACTGCGATCAGATAGTTGCCGCCTATAGGGGAGTGTATTTTCACTTTGCAAGTGTATGAACGCTTGTTCAGCTGAGCAGTACAAAAACAGTTTGTGCAGTTTCTGAGTAGGTCTGAACTTACTCAGCCGCTGCGATCACATCAGCCTGTCTGGTCCCGGAATTGACGTCACACACCCACCCTGCAAACACTTGGACACGCCTGTGTTTTTCCAACCACTCCCAGAAAATGGTCAGTTGACACCCACATACACCTTCTTCCTGTCAATCTTCTTGCGATCGGCTGTGCAAATGGATTCTTCATTAAATCCATTGCCCAGCACCGATCCTCTTTGTACCAGTATGATGCACTTGTGCATTGTGGTGCATACGCATGCACAGTTTTGCTGAGTTTTGAACTGATCGTAGCACTGCAAAAAATAGCTATCGTGTGATCAGGTCGGAATGACCCACTATATTATATAGAAAATTGAGAAATGTGCAGTCTGTGAAATATTTATAAGGGCTGAACAAACCTCTAATATTTGGATTTGAGTATAGAGTACACAGGGATTTGAGAAACTTGTGGTTTCTATGATATTGTGCATATACCTGATGGTGATCAAACTGTATTTCACTATATATATATATATATATATATATACATATATATATAAATGTAGAAGTGGTTGTGCAATCAATGTCCTCAGTTCTCCTGTCTTGTTAATCCGTGAATATATTGATGCAAGTGCAGGCACTTCAAAGAACAGCGTAACCACAGCTGTATAGTTCCAATGTGCACTAAAAAAGAGTGAAGGCGCACTCAATGAGCAAGTATAACAAGTAATTTAATACAATAATAAAGGCTCACATACATCTCAGTTTAAAACAGCAGGCTCACGAACAGATCCCTAGTGCCTCCGGATAGCAGCTGGTGAATCGTTCCTTGTAGCTCATTCAGCAAACAGTCTCTTTGGCGTTTGAGCTCACGGACTCAGTATCAGACTCCAACAGGTCAGAGCTGTCCTTCCCGGCCGCGCCCAACGCGTTTCGTCACTGTCGGACTTCGTCAGGGGGTGTGGTCTAAATCACTATAGCTCTCATTTTTATAGCAGATGTCCCAATGAATTAATTACCAATAAAAAACATGCACTCCATAATTTAATCCTATGTACACTCATTAAAAAATACAATTGGAACATACTAGACAAATATACGCTTACTAATCAATAATCTGAGAAACTGCAACCTCCTTATTCAATATAGAAGATTTAATGTTTATTTCTAGGATGATTACCTCTTAATGGAAACTCAATTGGTTGCTGTTTCCCAGTTTAAAAACACAGATACCATAAAAGAACCAACTCTTGAATAATTAATATTATATCCATCATCTTACATTTGCAATAATCAAAGCTTGATTTTATATGATTCATGGGATACATTGGCTTTAACTATATTCCAAGCAGAAAAGAAGATAATCCATGTATATATATACACATATGGGAAACTGACAGGAACGGACCCGGTCCCTGTCGCGGCTCAACCAGAACCCGCGTCTTCTCGCGATACCTGCACAGCTGCCGGAAGCTGTGCCGATATAGCGATCAGACCCGTATGCTCCGTGAAGCCACGCTAGACACCAGTTGTATTAAAAACACACTCAATCCATCCACATCAGAATAATATTCCCTCAAAGCAAGAATTTACACACCTAAACTAAAGAATACTATCTATAGCAAGCAACTGTTAAAAGAGAAGAAAGACACCGTGAAACCATTAGCCTATACGGACTCAACATTTTAATACGATGACTCCATATCCTCTATATGGCTCATTATTATAGACACAAATAAAAATAAATCTAATAGTTAGAAACATTTCTCCCTTAATCATGTAAAAACGGTACTATATCGTATGTCTCATTTAGCCCATAAGGAGAAAGGGTATTTAATCTGTGAATCCAGAATGTTTCTCTCTTACTTAGTTGTTTAAGGACATCTCCATCTCTTTCTGTCAATACAACGTGTTCTAATGCTTTAAACGTGAATTTATCTAAGGATGAATTACAACACTTAATAAAGTGTCTAGGAACACTATAGTTGGTTAATTTATTAACAATACTCCTTACGTGTTCTAATATTCTTAGTTTCAACTGACGTTTATTTTTTCCTATATATCTAATCCCACAGCCACATTGTAGCATATAAATGACACACATTGTCTGACAATTAATAAACCCTTTTATTAGGCAAGAATAAACAAAATAAGAAGGGAAGTGTAACTGCTCCTACCGCTATCTTCAATTTATCTACATATAAATTGACAACGAATGAAATTAAATTGCTTTCCAAAGGGTTATCATTTGCACCTAAAAATGAGCCCAATAGTTTTCAGTTATTTATTGATGCAAATAAATATATACGCACTTTAACATTAAAGAGACATTTTTTTAAAAATGATTTAAAAACAGGAGCGATTCTTAAAAATAATGAAAATATTAATAAAACAGGTTTAAAATCCAAATCCACTTATTACCCTATAGAATCTCGAGGGAGTTATGTAGAAACATTTTCTAATCTAATACAGAACGATTTTAAGAAATTATGCACTGATACTAAGAAATGTATGGATAATCTAGATAGAGGAGAAAGAAATGCAATTAAAACTTTAGAAAGTAATTATGAGGTTATAATAAAAATGGTGGATAAAGGAGGGGGCATTGTATTACAAAATAAACAGGATATATGGAGGAGTCATATAGAATCTTAAATGATGAAGCAACTTATGCTAAATTAGATAGTGACCCTAGTACCAGAATAATAGAGGAATTAAAGTCTCTTTTAGAGGGAGGAATGGTTGGAGATTGTATTAACCGAGAGGAATTGAATTACATCTTTAACCCCCATCCAAGGATAGCTCAATTTTACCAATTGCCTAAGATTCACAAGAGATTAGAAAAACCTTCGGGGCGGCCAATAATCTCCGGAATGGAGTCCGCTACTGCTAGATTGTCAGAATTTGTGGACATATATATTAAAAAGTATGTGAGTGGATTGAATTCATATATAAAAGATTCTACATCGGTATTGAATTGCTTGGATACATTTGTATGGGAGGAGGATTATAACTGGTGCACAATAGACGTAGAGTCTTTGTACACTAGTATACCCCACCAGAATGGGGTTGAAGCCGTTAAATACTATTTAGATAGAGATGAAACCCTCAGTTGTGAACTAAGAAAATGTATCCTTGATTGTATTTTATTCGTTTTTAAAAATAATTATTTTTTGTTCAATAATCAGTTTTATATCCAACAACACGGGACAGCGATGGGGACGCCTTATGCCCAGAGTTTCGCTAATCTTTACCTTGGGAAATGGGAGGAGGAAATTATAGAAATGAATACTATGTTTAAAGACAAAATTAAATTATATAAGCGGTATATAGATGATGTGCTAATAGTGTGGCAAGGTAACAAAGAGTCGTTTGAGAGTTTTGTAGACAGTTTAAATTACAACACGTATAATTTAAGGTTTACATCTAACTTCCAAAAAGAAAAAATAGAATATCTAGATTTGGTGTTGGATACTAGTAAATGGATATATGGGGATACAATTGAAACATATACCAATATTAAGGAAGTAGACAGTAATAATTATATACATTACGGAAGCTGTCATTTAAGAAATTGGGTGGATAATATCCCACTGTCACAGTTTATTAGAATCAGACGTAATTGTACAAACACCGCTAAATTTGATGAACAATCCTTGAGATATAAAGAGAGATTCTTGGAAAAACAATACCCTGATAAACTTATTACTAAATGTAGGGATAAAGTTAGAAATATAAATAGAGATGAGCTATTAAGGTACAAAGAAAAGAAACCGAAAGATAATACTTTTATTCCATTTATTACGGGCTTCAATTCCAAGAGTCGAGAGATAAGGGATATTATCAGTAAGCACTGGGATGTGTTGAAACTAGATCCATTTTTAAATAAAGTACTTCCTCAAAAACCTCAGTTAGTTTTTAGACGAGCAACTACGTTAAAGAATAAGTTGGCACCAACAAAACTAAAAATGGTAAAGGAAAATTCATGGTTGGATAATATAAACGGATGTTTTCCTTGCAATAAGTGCAAAGTTTGTAAATATGTAAGTAAAGAGAGAAAAAAGGTTTGTAATACAGATAATACGGAATCATGGGATATAAAAGGGTTTATTAATTGTCAGACAACGTGTGTCATTTATATGCTACAATGTGGCTGTGGGATTAGATATATAGGAAAAACTAAACCTCAGTTGAAACTAAGAATATTAGAACATCTAAGGAGTATTGTTAATAAATTAACCAACCATAGTGTTCCTAGACACTTTATTAAGTGTTGTAATTCATCCTTAGATAAATTCACGTTTAAAGCTTTAGAACACGTTGTATTGACAGAAAGAGGTGGAGATGTCCTTAAACAACTAAGTAAGAGAGAAACATTCTGGATTCACAGATTAAATACCCTTTCTCCTTATGGGCTAAATGAGACATACGATATAGTACCGTTTTTACATGATTAAGGGAGAAATGTTTCTAACTATTAGATTTATTTTTATTTGTGTCTATAATAATGAGCCATATAGAGGATATGGAGTAATCATATTAAAATGTTGAGTCCGTATAGGCTAATGGTTTCACGGTGTCTTTCTTCTCTTTTAACAGTTGCTTGCTATAGATAGTATTCTTTAGTTTAGGTGTGTAAATTCTTGCTTTGAGGGAATATTATTTTGATGTGGATGGATTGAGTGTGTTTTTAATACAACTGGTGTCTAGCGTGGCTTCACGGAGCATACGGGTCTGATTGCTATATCGGCACAGCTTCCGGCAGCTGTGCAGGTATCGCGAGAAGACGCGGGTTCTGGTGGAGCCGCGACAGGGACCGGGTCCGTTCCTGTCAGTTTCCCATATGTGTATATATATACATGGATTATCTTCTTTTCTGCTTGGAATATAGTTAAAGCCAATTTATCCCATGAATCATATAAAATCAAGCTTTGATTATTGCAAATGTAAGATGATGGATATAATATTAATTATTCAAGAGTTGGTTCTTTAATGGTATCTGTGTTTTTAAACTGGGAAACAGCAACCAATTGAGTTTCCATTAAGAGGTAATCATGCTAGAAATAAACATTAAATCTTCTATATTGAATAAGGAGGTTGCAGTTTCTCAGATTATTGATTAGTAAGCGTATATTTGTCTAGTATGTTCCAATTGTATTTTATAATGATTGTATATAGGATTAAATTATGGAGTGCATGTTTTTTATTGGTAATTAAGTCATTGGGACATCTGCTATAAAAATGAGAGCTATAGTGATTTAGACCACACCCCCTGACGAATTCCGACAGTGACGAAACGCGTTGGGCGCAGCCGGGAAGGACAGCTCTGACCTGTTGGAGTCTGATACTGAGTCCGTGAGCTCAAATGCCAAAGAGACTGTTTGCTGAATGAGCTACAAGGAACGATTCACCAGCTGCTATCCGGAGGCACTAGGGATCTGTTCGTGAGCCTGCTGTTTTAAACTGAGATGTATGTGAGCCTTTATTATTGTATTAAATTACTTGTTATACTTGCTCATTGAGTGCGCCTTCACTCTTTTTTAATATATATATATATATATATTTATATACATAATCACAAGTGCCGGCACTCCATTGCAAAAAGCATTACCTGCCTTGGTGCCCTCCCAGGTATTCTGAACCCCAATCTATCCGGTCTGTGTAGGGTGGCACTCACGGGACTTGCTGTGCATGAATAAAGGACTGTCTGAGTCAGTTCAGTTCAACGTTTCGGTTTATCACCTTTTTCAAGAACTCCAAAGTGCTCCTACAACCAACACCCATGAACCAAAATATGCCCACAGTGAAAAACTAATAAGAAATAAAACTCGAAATAAAATTGACATAAAAATACAGCTGCACGATGCTGCAATATAAAGAAATACCCTGGACATGTTATCTGAAGACCACATGTTATACATTATTCATCTTCTAATATATAGGTCAAATCCCAAGACAGAGGTGAATTTCATAAACAGGGCTGTATTTCATAAATTCCTGCCTCTAACTGGAAACATAAGCCCAAATAAAAACAAAAAGGACACAAACCAATGAACCCAAAAAATGACTTCTCCTGATACACTCATATCATCAGGTCACTTATACATAACACTTGAATTCCTGTAGAAATAAGTCCTGGCAGATACCTATGGATGAAACCACCACCTGGGTCATGCATCATAGACACCACCGAGTGTGAGTACACCAATAGAGAGCCATGCTTAATATAGATAATTCCGACCCCATTAACTTTACACCCCTTGACCCCATGACAAGCCAGAGGTGATATAGATCAATAGCTGTAAACTGTTGAACATAATTCTTCCATCTTTACAAAACTAATCTACCCATGCAATACACCTACCGATATCTGCAAGAGAAAAGTTAGACCAAATATGAGACAACGCCATCTTATTCCATAAAGCAGGACAGGGAGATAGTTTCATTAAACCCCAATGGGCTTAAGGTATTCAACATGTGGATCCAATAGGATTCCACCTGCAGTAATCTGTTTTCTCGATCTCCACGCTTCATCATTGGAACATGATCGATTATTTTATACGATAAAGTTGCCAAAGAATGTCTTTTCTCTCTAAAGTGGCGAGGCACAGGTTGATCTATGTCTTGTCCAGCTAGAGATTTTCTAATAGCAGAACGATGCTGGGTCATCCATTCTCTGAATGTGCAAACAGTCTTACCGACGTAAAGCAGACTGCAAGGACATTTTATGTAATAGACAACATCTTTGCTCATACAGGACAAGATGTGTCGTATAGGCATCTTTTTACCAGATCGTGGGTGTACAATAAAACCACCCACTTCCAAATAGCTACATGTGGTGCATCCTGTGCAGCGATAGCACCCTAGCTTTCTCCTTAAAAAAATGTTGACCATCATTGGTTTCAATTCTCTCACTGATATCATTATGAACCAACCAGTCCTTTAAATTCTTTCCTATTTTGTGACACATCATTGTTTTTGACCGCAATCATGCTGGGATATGTTGGTCTGTATTCACTAAAGGCCAAAGGCTTTTTGTCGTGGTGTTGGTAAACTTGCTTGATGTATTAAACTTAGTGACAAACGGAATTGTTTTACGACACCGTTTCGTTTTTGTGGAATTCCGCTCCGTACATGGTAAATTCATCACCTTAGTTTTGGCAATTTCAAGGTCCTTCAACGAGTATCCCATTTGTAAGAATTTTATACTCATCTGATCTATTTCAGCAACCGCAATTTGATCATCACATGTAATTCTCCGTATTCGTAAAAACTTGGAATATGGAAGTTCTTTCTTCAGGGACACTGGATGATGACTTTGTACATGAAGAATAGTATTTGCATTAGTCGGTTTATGATACACTTGAGTGGAGAATTTACTCCCATCCCATTTCACCAACACATCCAGGAAGTTGATAGATGCTGCATCATAACTATATGTGAACTTTATGGATGGATGTATCAAATTAATCGCATCCATTCCTTCAACAAATTGTGCAACCGATCCTGTCCACGCCACAAATACTGTATGTCATCTATGTAGTGACAGAACAGGGCCACATGTGGCCAAAACTCAGCATTATCATCGAAGACATCTTTTTCCTTCTGGAACATAAATATATTCACAAAAGGTGGGGCCACATGTGACCCCATCGCACACCTTGCGGACAGAGCCGCATGATGTCATCAGGGAGGGATGCACCGGCGGGCAGGCACACGCAGGGAAATGGAGGGTTAAGGCAAGCATAAAAGACGTGTTTGCTTTCTGGTATGTATGGAGTTCTTGAAAAAGGTGATAAACCGAAACGTTGAACTGAACGGATTCAGACAGTCCTTTTTTCATGCACAGCAAGTCCTGTGAGTGCCACCCTACACAGACCGTATATATATATATATATATATATATAGAAAAACACAGATTCCCAAGTGCGCTAGTGATGTAATGTAATTATATAATTCTTCCAGCGTTTATTTCATCAGAAAATGTGGACTGGAAGATGTTTAATTCTGGGGACCTGTAACAGACACCCCTCACCAGAAAGTCACCCAAAACAAGAGGCCAACAGGCCAATTAATAAAAAGTTATTTTAATAACATATGATTTTTATACACAATATAAAATTATATCAATAAAACACAGTCACGACCAACATGTTTGTAAGATGGATTCTAGATACTCCCTCACCTTTTTCAAGGTGCGAGCTCGAAGGGAGTATCTTCACAAACTAGGGTGCGATTTTCTGACTGTCAGTCAGAAAATCGCACCCTAGTTTGTGAAGATACTCCCTTCGAGCTCGCACCTTGAAAAAGGTGAGGGAGTATCTAGAATCCATCTTACAAACATGTTGGTCGTGACTGTGTTTTATTGATATAATTTTATATTGTGTATAAAAATCATATGTTATTAAAATAACTTTTTATTAATTGGCCTGTTGGCCTCTTGTTTTGGGTGACTTTCTGGTGAGGGGTGTCTGTTACAGGTCCCCAGAATTAAACATCTTCCAGTCCACATTTTCTGATGAAATAAACGCTGGAAGAATTATATAATTACATTACATCACTAGCGCACTTGGGAATCTGTGTTTTTCTTTGTATGTTCCTGAGGTCTCCCAACAAAGACCTCTCCCAGTGTGTCGCTCTTGAGTTGGCGCAAGATAAGGATACTTCTGTGTTTTTTTATATATATATATATATATATATATATATATCCTTTCTTATGGGCGGCACTCAGAGACTTGTATCAAATGAATTAAGTGAAAAAAAGACGCCACCGGGCCGTTTTATTGGTGATGTTTCGGGGTATAATCCCCTTCCTCAGGGCAGGGCACCGGAGCAAGATATACGTAAGACCGGAGTGCCAGGGACCCTGTATGCATTGTATATATAGAAAACAAAAAGTAGTGGCACCCGGAGAACTTAGGCAAGTCAAAAATGTATTATAAAACCATCATATAAGACACCAACATTTCGGGGCCACAACGCTCCTTTGTCCAGGTGATCAAACATTTGCTCACCTGGACAAAGGGGCGTTGTGGCCCCGAAATATTGGTGTCTTATATGATGATTTTATAATACATTTTTGACTTCTCAGAGTGCCACTCATTTTTGTTTTCTATATGGTTATTTTCTACATATATATATATATATATATATATATATACATATACATATATATACATTTAACCATTCCCATTGACCCTAATGAAATGTGCTCTTAAATATTTGTGAGACTTAATAATGGTATAACAAACAGAATTATACAGGTTAAAGCGCTAGATATATTGATATGAGCCATCTTTGTGAATTGTAAACACAAATATATTACACAGACTAGAAATATTTACCACACCGTGTCACAAGCGCTTTTCACAAGATGATCACAAAGGTACTTTACACCATTGCTCAAAAGGTGACTTGAACCTTATAAAAAGCATAAAATGAAGACATAGTGTAACACTGTAAACCAATATAAAACAGAGTGTATTGTTTTAAAATCAGCCTCGTACTAAAAGTTGTGGTCTACACAATGTAGACAATATTTGCCTTATAAGGAGCGGATCGCCAATTAGGTAGGTCCTCTAATCCTCACATATCCCTTATGGATGATAGCCCCTTTTCCCATCAGTCATATGTAGAATATGTGAATGGAAATAAAGCTTGATAGTGTAATACCAAAGATATATTTATTTTAGAAAACAGCAAACAAACAAAAAGCAGGTGGACTCTCACCGAACTATATGGTCTACCGATAAAAGTAGACAATATCGCATGTGGATGTAACCACTGGGCGTCCCCACAGGTGATCCTCCAGCATCCAGCGAGTTCCCCATTTCTTCATATTACACAGACTAGTTCTCTATCTGAAAAACAGTTATTTAATTCTGTTGAGTAGTGAGACTGTCTTATGATACAACCTGACAGTCTCAAGGGCCCCATACACTAGAACGATAATTCCCGATCTCATCCAATTTCGGGCATTCGGGATGGTATATAAGGTGAAATCGAGCATTTTTGGATGTGTTTCCGATCCGATCTGATCTGATGCGCATTCCCATGAGGATCGGATCGGCTCCCCTAGATCGTTAGTGCTGCACTCGTGATATGTCAGTTCTCGCAGGTATGGCTGGAATCGCATACAATATATCGCATGCAAAATGTACCAAATCATATGGAATCCTATGGAACCACTCCCGGGAATCTCCTGGGAGAGTTCAAGGGAAATCACCTCCGACTTCAGCCTCAGACATATTGTTGTAATGTATGGGGCCCTTAAGACTGGATATTGTTGTAACATTCTGTTTACTACAATTATCTCTACCCTTACATTACAAAGTATTACAGTATATGAAACCAGATTGCTCTGAAACTAAACCAAGCAGAGCACATTAACATCTCAGTCCAGATAAGGAAGAAAAGCACATATTATTACTATTTAGGGACAGGACACAATCTTGTTTTTAAAACTCTTCTCTTTATTCACTTAATACTTTTCTTTTTTTCATCACATTATACTTTGTTGTTATTTAATGTTATATTTCGCTTTATTTAGCCTTGTGGTAGGCTAACAAGTAATTAATAAACTAATACATACAAGCCGTACAGGCTGTAGCAATACACTGCAATTCTTGTACTGTTTTTAAGAAATGATTACAAAAATAGGTTTGAATACTGCTTTAAAGGATAGTGTGCACCCACCCCAATCCGATTCTCTTCTTTCACTGGTCTAATTGGCCACACCTACCTGAATTCAGAATACTGTAAACTACCGTACCTTATCTGAACGCCGGTGATTTGCCTGGAGGGAGGAAGGAAAGTTTCCAGAGCCTCCTATTTAAAACTCACTCCATTGCTCCTTGCTGGGAGCCAAAAATGGTACAGTTCCATTTGTTTGGCTTTTACAATGATCGAGTTTTAACTACTCTTGAATATTATTCCATTTATACCGTAGATTTTTTCAATAAATTAACTTATTTTATGAAGCTTTGCTTTTTTTTTTTTTTTTATGGCATGTCTTTACTTATATGATATACTGCAAGCAACATTTCAATTAATGGAAACTGTTAAAGGTGAGAAATTGATCTGATGCATATCTAGTGGACAAAGGACCATGGTCTGCTTTTTGATTATTTGTTGGGTGTTCTCATGCAGAGAATCCTAGGATGTATTTTATTTAGCTGGTAGAGCCCAAGGTATACTCTCTCTTTAATCTTCTGTATGATACTTCTTGTTCTGCCGGGTACTTCAGTGTAATAGGTTATTATGCATTCCAAGCAGTAGAATGCCTGATACTTCCACTGGGGATACTTGTGCTTATTGAGTCGATATTTTCAAAATGATATCCTTTCCAAATTAATTTACAGTATGTTTTCAAATTTTATCCTGCAGATTACTACGGTTATGGTGTATTCTTTGAATTTAGGCAGTACCACGCCCTCTTTTGGAATGGAGTGAAGGATTTGTAGTAGGAGAGAATGGTCCACAGTGTCAAAAGC
Source organism: Pseudophryne corroboree (assembly GCF_028390025.1). Taxonomy (NCBI): domain Eukaryota; kingdom Metazoa; phylum Chordata; class Amphibia; order Anura; family Myobatrachidae; genus Pseudophryne; species Pseudophryne corroboree. Next base: position 9,904,339 of record NC_086444.1, on the reverse strand, counting down.
AGCAGAGAGGTCAAGAAGAATAAGCAGAGAGCAGTGGCCCTTGGATTTGGCAGCATGGAGGTCATTGCAGACTTTGTAAGAGCAGTTTCAGCGGAGTGGAGAGGACGGAGGCCAGACTGGAATGGGTCAAGCAGTGAGTGTGAGGAAAGAAAGGCAGTAAGGCCGTTGTAGACAATATGCTCAAGGAGTTTGGAGGCAAAAGGGAGAAGAGAGATGGGTCGGTAGTTGGAGAGAGTGTTTGGATCAAGGGTAGGTTTTTTAAGAATAGGAGAGATGAGTGCATGCTTGAAGGCAGAGGGGACAGTGCCTGATGAGAGGGAGAGATTGAGAAGGTGGGAAAGATGGGAACAAGCAGAAGGAGAGATGTAGTAGAGGAGACGGGAGGGGATAGGGTCATGTGGAGAAGTGGTGAGGGGAGAGGAACGAATGAAGGCCATGACTTCCTCACCAGATGTCAGAGTTGGTGAAAGGGATGGGGAGGGGTGGGAAGGAATGGGAGAAAGCTGGTTACTGATGGTCTGGTGTGATGTGATGTCCTGATGTATGGAGTCAATTTTGGATGTGAAGTAAGTGGCAAAGTCAAGAGCAGAGAGTGAGGAAGGGAAACGAGGTGGAGGTGGGCAGAGGAGTGAGTTGAGAGTAGCAAAGAGGCACTGGGGGTAGGAGGACTGGTAGGAGATGAGGTTCTTGAAGTATGATTGTTTAGCAAGAGAAAGGGCAGCACTGAAGGATGAAAAGATAAGTTTGAAATGGAATGGCCACATTCCGGTACTTATTGCTAGTATTGGTGATCCTGTCAGTTTGTAACAATCAATGTTTACATGAACAGATACTATCTGCGCAAACCCCTTTGATATAGATGGATGTTAATTTCGAAAAAGTTAGGAAAAGAATAGTGTGAAGGACAAAGAAAAGTATGGGATATAGTTGAAAAGGGATATAGCTGAAAAGGGCCGTGTGGGCCAGACGTAATGATTAGTAGAAGTGGTGCAAGCCAACAGGTAAACTAGTACCCTTACTAGTATGGACTGCATCAGAAATAGAAAAATACCTTGGCGCACCAGGGGTTAAAGGAAAGAGTACCAGAAGGAAATGGTCAGACTAATTTTAAATTTATTTATGCGTTAAGACATATTAAACATATTTATAAAATCATAAAATTTCATCCAAAAAAGTTAGCATGGATTTATCTTTGCATAACCTAATAAACACAACAATATAATGATTATGGCAATCTACTGTCTTTCACCAATAATTGTGTCAGTGTGCCAATACTTATAAATATAATTCCGTATTCGTCCCAAAAGGCATAGGGCATAGGAAAAGAGTCCCGAGATCTGTTTATCCCACGTGGGTAACACTTAATGTCCTTTAGAGAAACAGTCTTTAAGTGATAGGGACTTTCCTATATGAACATACAGCCGTGTATAACCTCGTCCCAGCAGCTCAGTTTAATAGCTGATAGACTTCTTGGGATGGTCACTATACCCTTCCACTGTGGCTGTTCTTATTGTATGGGTAGCTCCCAGCACTGCTCTCTCCTACACACCACGAGTGTGTGAGCTAGTGCTTGTTGGATGACAGTACCTGTAAATGAATAGTGTCCAGAGCCCTTCGTTCCCTCCTCTCCCAGAGCTACGATACAGCTTGTACCGTCTGGCCCGCAAGCGTGGAACGCAGGCCAGTCGCTTCCGGTTTCGCGGCTTCCGACTTCCGGGATAACGAGTCGTCAGCGAGTCAGTTGAAGTTAGGATTGAACTCCTGCTCCTGAGTTTAGCATGCAGCGATCCAACGCATTTCTCCCATACAGGGCTTCGTCAGGGATAGGTGTCATGCAACAATGAGTGCCTTATATACCTGGTGCTTTCCAATGATTGGTCTCACCTTTAGAGAGCTCAGCTTTCAGACTCACACAGAGCTGTGTGTGATACGAGGAACTGGACCAATGTTTACAGAGTGCTATATCAGACACAATCACTGTCTGTACAGTATAGTAACACCTGCATACTGATCCCCTAATTGTGTATTTAGAGATCTGTATACAGTATATAGGATCACTGCCGATCTCAGAGCGTTTGGTATTCAAGAAGCTGCAGATAGATTACACTCAACATTCCCTATCCCTGTATTTCAGACAGTTAGTGAGCACCATCTAAAACAGATCTACAGCTTTATATTTATGAGAGACAATAGGCAGACAGCTGAAATGCAGATGTGTGTTTTGCTTTTAAGCTTCCACGAGGCTTACTGGAGTTTGGGAACCAGGAATCCTTTTAAACGGTCTGCTGGCCAGTCGTTATAATCCATGTCCCTAGGGGGATTGGTCTGAGACTGAACTCGAGTGTTATCTCTCCTCCTTCAATTGATTAGATATTATATATTTCATCATCTTATAGTTAATAAAGGAATATGTGCTTACTGTTTGAGAAAAAGAGGAATCTTTTCAAATAGAAAGAAGCAGAAAACATATCTTTACTGTATAAATATTTTAAATAATTAGTTATGTAGCTACTGTATCTAGTATAAGTTTTGGTAACCTAAAAATATTTAATTAATTATTATAAAGTAATTAAAATTAACTTTCCTTTATGTACACAGATCCACTCAGTCAGTCCCTTCATTGTTTACCTGTATTCTACCATATTCAACATAATGTACTTTTACTCACACACAAGGCTATTAACCAAACTGCACCAACATACATCACTTCTCTAATCTCATTATCTCCTTACCCGACCTCTGCGCTCTGCACAAGATCTACGTCTCTCATCCACACTCATTACTCGCTCCCATGCATGATTACAAGACTTTCTTCGGGCTGCACCCACTCTGTGGAATGCCCTTCAACGTACAATAACACTCTCCCCTAGTCTCCAAACCTTTAAGCGTTTCACCTCTTCAGGCAGCTTATCACATTCCAGAACCGCTAAAATATCTTTCATAAACATTCCTATCAAATTAAATCCCCACTGTACAGCCCAAACATATCCTCCCATATTTTCTCTTTCTTCACTTTCCAATCCCCCTGACCCCAGGCCAACATCACTGTATGTCCTTACAATACAGCCCACCTAGAACCTTTACAATCCGATGGACCATTATGCAATAGATAACACCAATCTTTGTGTATCAATGCCTATTTCCCTATAGATTGTAAGCTTGCGAGCAGGTCCTTCCTACCTCTATGACTGTTATTATTCAGTCTTGTTTTATCATTGTTGCTTCCTATTGTAGAGCGTGACAGAATTTTCTGCACTATATAAAAAACTGTTAATAAATAAATAATTAAATATACACTGCTCAAAAAAATAAAGGGCACACTAAAATAACACATCCTAGATATGAATGAATGAAATATTCTTATTAAATACTTTGTTCTTTACATAGTTGAATGTGCTGACCACAAAATCACACAAAAATGATCAATGGAAATCAAATTTATTAACCCATGGAGGTCTGTATTTGGAGTCAAAATTAAAGTGAAAAAACACACTACAGGCTGATTCAACTTCGATGTAATAGAATTTGTCATAGAAACATAGAATTTGTCGGCAGATAAGAACCACTTGGCCCATCTAGTCTGCCCCTTATTTTATTTTTTTATCACTAACCTTTTTTGATCCTTATTTCTTTGTAAGGATATCCTTATGTCTATCCCATGCATGTTTAAATTGCTCTACTGTCTTAGCCTCTACCACCTCTGATGGGAGGCTATTCCACTTGTCCACTACCCTTTCTGTGAAATAATTTTTCCGCAAATTTCCCCTGAACCTCCCCCCCTCCAGTCTCAGTGCATGTCCTCGTGTCCTATTGCTTCTCTTCATTTGGAGAATGTTTCCCTCCTGGACTTTGTTAAAACCCTTCATATATTTGAAAGTTTCTATCATGTCCCCCCTTTCCCTTCTCTGCTCCAAACTATACATATTGAGATTTCTTAGTCTTTCTGGGTATGTTTTGTGATGTAGGCCATGCACCATTTTAGTTGCCCTCCTTTGTACAGTTTCTAATGTATTAATATCCTTTTGAAGATATGGCCTCCAGAACTGAATACAGTATTCTAGATGAGGCCGTACCAATGACCTATACAGTGGCATTATTACTTCTTTCTTTCTGCTGCTGATTCCTCTCCCAATGCAGCCAAGCATCTGACTAGCCTTCCTCATTGCCTTGTTACATTGCTTACCTGCTTTTAAGTCATCTGAAATAGTGACTCCTAGATCCCTTTCCTCCTCAGTAGTTTCCAGTATAGTGCCATTAATACTGTATTTAGCTTTAGGATTTTTGAGACCCAAGTGCATGATTTTGCATTTTTTGGCATTAAACTGTAATTGCCAGATTCTTGACCATTCCTCTAGTCTACCTAGATCCTCAATCATTTGTTTTACCCCACCTGGTGTGTCTACCCTGTTGCATACCTTTGTGTCATCTGCAAAAAGGCATACTTTCCCTTTAATGCCATTTGCAATGTCACCAATAAAGATATTAAAAAGCACTGGTCCAAGTACAGATCCCTGGGGTACTCCAATGGTAACATTTCCCTCCTGTGAATGCACTCTATTTACCACAACTCTCTGTTTTCTATCCTTCAACCAAGATCTTATCCATTCAATAATCTTAATATCCAATCCCAAACTTTCAAGTTTATTTAGCAGTCTGCGATGTGGAACTGTGTCAAAAGCCTTACTAAAGTCTAGATAAGCTATATCCATGGCTCCACCTTTATCCATCACTTTAGTCACGCAATCAAAAAAGTCAATAAGATTTGTTTGACATGATCTCCCCCCAGTGAATCCATGCTGTTTGGGATCCAGTAAATTGCCGGATTTGAGATAATCTACAACTCTTTCTTTTAAGAGTGTTTCCATCAATTTCCCTACTACTGATGTAAGACTCACTGGTCTGTAGTTGTTTGCCTCTTCCTTGCTTCCACTTTTGTGCAGTGGGACTACGTTTGCTCTTTTCCAGTCCCTTGGAATTTCTCCTGTAGCTAATGACTGGTTGAATAATTCTGTCAATGGTGCTACCAGCACCTCTTTAAGTTCTTTTAATATCCTTGGATGTATCCCATCTGGCCCCATAGATTTGTCCACTTTCACCTTTGAGAGTTCTTAAAACAAGTCAAATTGAGGCTCAGTAGTGTGTGTGGTCTCCACGTGCTTGTATGACCTCCCTACAATGCCTGGGCATGCTCCTGATGAGGTGGTGGATGGTCTCCTGAGGGATCTCCTCCCAGACCTTGACTAAAGCATCCACCAACTCCTGGACAGTCTGTGGTGCAATGTGGCATTGGTGGATGGAGCGAGACATGATGTCCCAGATGTGCTCAATTGGATTCAGGTATGTGGAATGTGCGGGCCAGTCCATAGCATCAATGCCTTCATCTTGCAGGAACTGCTGACACACTCCAGCCACATGAGGTCTAGCATTGTCTTGCATTAGGAGGAACCCAGGGCCAACCGCACCAGCATATGGTCTCACAAGGGGGCTGAGTATCTCACCTCGGTACCTAATGGCAGTCAGGCTACCTCTGGTGAGCACATGGAGGGCTGTGCGGCCCCCCAAAGAAATGCCACCCGACACCATTACTGACCCACTGCCAAACCAGTCATGCTGGAGGATGTTGCAGGCAGCAGAACGTTCTCCTTGGCATCTCCAGATTCTGTCATGTCTGTCACATGTGCTCAGTGAGAACCTGCTATGATCTGTGAAGAGCACATGGCGCCAGTGGCAAATTTGCCAATCTTGGTGTTCTCTGGCAAATGACAAACGTCCTGCACGGTGTTAGGCTGTAAGCACAACCCCCACCTGTGGATGTTGGGCCCTCATACCACCCTCATGGAGTCTGTTTCTGATCATTTGAGTAGACACATGCACATTTGTGGCTTGCTGGAGGTCATTTTGAAAGGCTCTTGCAGTGCTCCTCCTGTTCCTAATTGCACAAAGGCGGAGGTAGCGGTCCTGCTGCTGGGTTGTTGCCCTCCTACGGCCTCCTCCACATCTCCTGATGTACTGGCCTTTCTCCTGGTAGCGCCTCCATGCTCTGGACACTACACTGACAGACACAGCAAACCTTCTTGCCACAGCTCGCATTGATGTGCCATCCTGGTTGAGCTGCACTACCTGAACCACTTGAATGGGTTGTAGACTCCGACTCATGCTACCACTAGAGTAGCCAGATTTCAAAAGTGACCAAAACATCAGCCAGATAGCATTGGAGCTGAGAAGTCTGTCTGTGGTCACCACCTGCAGAACAACTTCTTTATTGGGGGTGTCTTGCTAATTGCCTATCATTTCCACCTGTTGTCTATTCCATTTACACAACAGCATGTGAAATTGATTTTCAATCAGTGTTGCTTCCTAAGTGGAGAGTTTGATTTCACAGAAGTGTGATTGACTTGAAGTTACATTGTGTTGTTTAAGTGTTCCCTTTATTTTTTTGAGCAGTGTACATGCATGTATATATACTTATAAAATGTATTAGAAATGTATGGATATAAACTGTTGTTATATCAATATTCTGAACAATTTTGAGTTGTTTAGTGGAATTTTTGTTATTATTATTATTAGTATTATTTTACAATGTGATAAGTTGATATTATGGTAAAAAATGTTATTATTTAATATGTGATTGATCGTTACATTCATTAACATAATTGAACAGCAATAAAAATCAACAACTATTATTAGTTTTCATTTTTGTCCATTTTTAGCCATATAAATAATTTTTTTATGTTCTTATAGTTTTGTATGTAGACTATGATGTATGTATACCTGCTATTGGAATTCTTATTAATATTCACATGATGCAAATAATTTATTAATTGATAAAAATAATGTGATATAATTAAATATTAGTAGTGCAAGAATTATAAGTGTTGTATAATATCAAAATACTGTTGGAAGTTAGAAACACATGATTACCTGAAAACCTGTTATAAATAACTGTTAAAATATATCTTGTGATAAACTGTGTATAATATTAGTGAAAAAAGGGAAGGACAACATTAATATTATATATATATATATATATATATATATATATATATGTGTGAAAATATGTATGTGTGTATGTATGTATGTATGTATGTATGTATGTATGTTTGTTCATCATAGGTTCCTACATGGCTTGATGGATCTGGACTGAACTTGGTACACATATACAGTACCTTTCATTATCAAATGTTAGACAATGGAATGGTTTAAACAAAAAAAATCCACCCATTTTGGGGCCAGGACCATATATGTAACTTTTAGATAACAGTTACTGCTGTTTGTTTGTTTGTTTGTTTGTTTGACTATCCATATATGCATCCGGATACTCCTGCACCGATTGGGATGAAACCAATGCGAGGTTGTCTAGTTGGATCCTAGAAAGTTCTAGGGGGTTTAGGGTTCCGGTTGGGTCTCACGGCGGATTGTGCTGGGCAGAATTATGAAATATATTCTAAAGGTATTTATATTGATTGAAATAAAGTGCAAGCAAATCTGGACAAATTTGTTTCCACAAATCTGGAAGCCATACAGAGCATTCTAAGATTTATAAGTTACTACTGCACATTTATTTGTTCGTATTCTTCAGTGGTTGCACCGATTACTGTCTTGAATGAAAAGATAAAGATAACTTGGATGGTCACCTTAAACCTTAGCTTTCAATCAATCACTTAAATAAGCTTTTTCGAGGGTATGGCCTGGCAGGCATTCAGGGCAGTCGGGTTCCATCTGGGCTCCCAACAGAGACACACAGTTTGCCTCCTTTCCCTCATACTTTCCCCCTTCCTAAACACCCCTATCGCCCTGCCCTAAAGATTACCACCGTCCCTGCACTCCCGCTGAGGTTCTAGGATGCTGTGGTGGGCTCTGCTCTGCCCCTCCAGCCAGCGGTCTACTTCCGCCTGTGGAGCCAGGGACTGGATTTACACCAGCAGCCACCATGCACTGCCAGACACCCGGGAATGGAACTTTGAGATGCTAAACTGACCTGAGTGGCCTACCTCCTACGCCGGAGCCCAAGTGCCACCTACCTCCTCACCTCAACACCCATGGGAGCCACATTAGCTGTGCTGACACGGCATAAGAGAGGAGAAGCACCAGTTTCTCACTAGCTCCCGGTGGCCATCTTGGAAACGGAGCTCCCTGATCCTCTGACACTTAGCTGACACTACCTGCTACTGAAGATAATTGTGGCGCACCCTGGTCACTGGCTGGTCTGGGAGTAGGGCCCACCACCTCCTGGTACCTAACACACAATACTTGGTAGTCCCTTATGTGCTGTATGACAGTGGTGAGCAGAAAGGCGACATCTGCAGCCCACAACCCTGTGTCATTGCTGCCTGTGAACTGCACTACCAATCACTACTGTTGGATAAATACTCACTCCAAGTCCCGGTGATCAGACTATGGGGGGACCATCTAGTGGTGAGCTTTCTTGTTTGATTTAATCGGTCTGTGCGAGCCCAATTTTTTACACAATTGGAATTTGTAGATGATGCCCTGAGTCTCGGGACTTTCATTTTATACTACTTATGATGCCATAATTACAGTGCCGTTTTCCTACTATGGGGACTTACCTAATTACTTATTATAGTGATTTACTCATATTGACTTGTTCGTGACTCCACAATGCCTAAGGGCAACAAAAAGCAAAATGAAACAGACCTGACCCAAAACCTTAAAAAAATTGCCTTCTCGGTTGCTAAAACTTTGGGGTGGCAGACCCCCATGTTCCCTGATGTTTTGGACTCGGAGGACTCGGATCTTTCTCCATTGACTTGTAAAGATTTACAAGTGCTATTCCGTGAAGTAAAGGAGATGAGGAAGCCTATCCAGGTGGTGCAGGCGGAAGTGCACAAGGGCGATCACTTCTCTAAAAGCCGACGTTACTGAACTTGCTGATCGAACGGACCAGCTAGAATCTAAGGTGACAACGTGATTACTTCCCAACAGGGTCTGGGTGATGAACTTCAAGGTCTAAAACAGGAGGTTCAGCTCATCCTGGAACACCAGAAAGATCAGGATAACAGAGCATGATATAATAATCTCCACATCAGAGGTATCCCTGAGGAGGTTGATATGACATCTCTAGTTGACTACTTTAAAAAACAGTTTTTTCACCTTTCACTGATGACTCCGGTTGACCACCTGTTGTTAGATAGGGCCCATAGGGCTCTCTGTCCCCATTCACAGTATTCTTCTCAGCCTAGAGATGTTATTCTGTGCCGCCATTACTACACGGCCAAAGAAGATATACTCAGGGAAGCTAGGAAGTCCACCGACATACAGTTTCAAGGTCATTCACTCTACATATTCCAGGACATTGCACCTGCGACCTTGCTCAAGAGAAAGTACTTAAGGCCTATTACTTCAGTTCTTAGAGACAATGACATCCACTACAGATGGGGTTTCCCCTTCCGCATCCTGGTTTGGCACCGTAACCACCTTAATTCGGCTAAAGACATGGTCGAAGCTCACCAACTACTGGACACCTTGGGTCTCTCTCTCTCTTCCACTGTCCCCATCTGATTCACCACAGTGGGCACATGTTGCCGCACCCTCGGAGGCAAATGTTACACCTCGACGCTCCCTAAATCAATATTGGACAAGAGAACCCTCTGTGAGGAAATCTGCTTCGGCCGGTCCTTCGACATGATGGTTTATGTGTATTTAGGCTGTTTGATCCTGTTCTCTTCCATTTTGGAATACTTTTATGATTTGGTGATGTAATATTTTCTTATTTACATGTTGTTTTCTAGCCTTTGTCTCATCACCATACTTATATGTGCCGACACTAAGTTCTTTGCACTGTTTGAATACTTATTCATAGGTGCGGTTCCCCCTAATGTTAACATACTCTCATTTTATAGCACTGACGCTCCCTACATTGTCGCCTATTATGGTCCTCACCAGTTCCATACAATCTCTGGTTGGACCTCGGGAGGTTCCGTGTTAAATACTGTCTACCTTACAAGGCAGAAGGGATTGGAGCACTTTGTTCCTTTTTCTCTCCCATTGATACTGGTCCCTAGACTCAGGACTCACGATGTTAGGTATCCACTATACCTGATGCCCCTGGGCTGACTAGGCCACGCCCCTTTTAGTAGGGTCTTATACCCGAGTCCAGCCGCTGTCACTTAGTGACTCTTTTATGTCATTTTCTGACCTGCGTGTAAGACCAGATGTGCTTTCTTCTGGTCCCCAATATTCCCTTATCTCCCACTTTCCCCAAATTCTGTTTCCTTTGTTCTTCTTTCCTTCTTTTCTTGGTCAAATGTGTAAAGATGTATGCCAACTGCTATTTCTGTTTATAATGTTTCTAATTTGTTTTGTTATAGAAGTGTGGCATCTGGAGGGAGGACATGAGGCGCCCTAAAGAGACGAATGTCATGGCTCTTAGGCTATATTCATACAGCGTTAAAGGTTTGAACAGCCCTTCCAAATGCACCAAGCTCTTTCTCTCACTTAAATTAGCCAGGAGCGATATAGTCTTTTAACAAGAAACCCATTTTAAGAAATCCCTTCACCCTGACCTAAAATCTAAATCCTGCCTGCTCAAATGTCATGCTTGTGATGCCACATATTAAAAATGAGGGGTTTCCATTTTGTTGGCTGCTCACCTTACATTTGACCTAATAGACAGTCATGTGAACAAGTCAGGTAGATGGCTAATTCTTGTTGGGAAACTCAATAACACCCATTGCACCCTGGTTAATATATATGCTCTGAACCAAAACCAGGCCTCCTTTTTTAGGACTATGATCTCCCATTTGACTAGACTACGAAAAGGGGAACTCATTGTAGCAGGTGACTTAAACGAATTCCTTGATGCCTCCCTGGATAGATCATCCCCTTCCTTTCCTCTCCCTTCTACTCTCAAACCTCCATCTTCTGTATCTTTGGCCTTGCTCACTCTCTTGAAACACCAGCAGCTATACGACTCATATAGATTAATGGAACCTCTGACTAGGGACTATACATTCTACTCCTCTGTCCATAATTCCTACTGTAGGATTGATATGATCCTGCTTTGCCAGGACCTATCCTTTAAACTTACCTCTACACATATACTCCCTATGATATGTTCTGGCCATTGCCGGGTCACTGTTGATCTCCTTTCTATAGTTCCTCTTCCCCATCCTCCCTCTTGGAGGCTAAATTACTCCCTTTTACATAGCCCAGAACTTACTGACAAATTAAATGATGTCTCACTGACTAGTTATTATTAACGATCTCCCGGAGATATCTCCTATTACTTTATTGGAAGCTCATAAGGCTGTTCTATGTGGCCATTTGATATGTCAGGCCTCTAGGTTCAAAAAAATCAAGGAAACCCATTTCCTCTATCTTTCTACTAGGCTTCAGACACTTGATAGGCAAGAAAAACTTTCCCCCACCCATACTAACTTAGAACTTTTGCTTAAAGCTAAATCTGAGGCTTCGCTTTTTCTTTCGGAGTGCACAGCAAAGACTCTTCAGAAACAGAATTTCTATGAGAGGTGGGAAAAAGCAGATAGAATCCTGGCATCCCACCTCAGGGCACAGCCCTCTCAGAACAATATTCTGGCTTTGCATACTGACTCCGGCGAGGTGACTTATGCTCCCAATGCCATAAATGGGGCGTTCCAGGACTACTATACTAAACTTTATAATTTAAACTCTACTAATTTGAGTCCTGGTTCCCCAGATATTTTGATCTCAGAGTTTTTACAATGAGCTCACCTCTCTAGATTGTCTCAACTCGCCTCTTCAGAGTTGAATAGCGGTATCACAGACAAGGAAATTTAAGTCCTCCAAAGCTCCAGGCTCTGATGGCTTTTTGGCTTCATACAATAATAAATGTGCCTATATCTTGATCCCTCATCTCATAATATTGTTTAACGCTGTACTTCATGGCACCCATTCCCCAGCACTATGCTGGAGGCTAGAGTGATTGTAATACACAAGAAAGACTGAAACCCCTGAGATTGCAGTAACTATAGGCCAATATCCCTATTGAATTTGGATATTAAACTTTATGCCAAAATTCTAGCTACTCTTCTCAATAGTGTTTTCCCTGGTCTAATACATTATGATCAGGTGGGTTTTATTCCTTGACATCAGGCCAGGGACAACACTAGAAGAGCAATAGATCTTATTCAAATATTGAACCACAGATATATGCCATCTATTATGCTCTTGCTTGATGCCAAAAAGGCTTATGACCGCATGTCATGGCCCTTCTTATTTCAAACCTTGCAGGCGTTTGGTCTATCAGCAGAATTCCTAACGGGAATTTCAGCCCTATAGTCCTCCGCCATACCTAAAGTTCTTACTAATGGGATCCTATCCACCCCCCTTCCCATTATCTAACAGTATGAGACAGGGATGCCCTCTCTCACCCCCTGGTATTTGCCATGGTCATAGACCCCTTGGCAGCTATGATAAGACATTCTGACAGGATACGGGGGGTTGAAAGTAGGCATGCAGGAATTTAAGATCTCGCTATTTTCAGACGATGTATTGTTATCCCTTACTCAGCAGCAATCTTCTCTTCCAGCCTTGTATCAGATAAAAGAGGAATATGGCTCCCTCTTGGGTTATAAAATCAATTTACTAAATCTGAAGCCATGATATTACATAGCTCAGACAACATAAACACTCCGTGCATTCTTCCTATGATCTTCGCTGGCAGTCCAATAAGATTAAGTACTTGGGGTCTATATTACAACCCACTATAGCTCTTTGTACTCAGCGAATTTTCCACACCTTTTTAATAAGATTAAATCCTAACTACTGTAGCAAAATGGAGATCTCACATCATTTCCTGGCTGGGTAGGATCATTGCTATCAAAATGACACTTATGCCACAACTGCTTTATCTCTTTCAGACCCTACCTGTCAGAGTTCCAGAGAGAGTTCTTAGAGACTCCCAGACCTCTTTTGTGAAGTTTGTATGGAACAATAAACCCCCAAGAATAGGTCTTACTGTACTTAGGCTCCCTTGATTAGAGGGTGGTTAGGGTTTTCCAGATGTAAAATGTTATTATCTGGCTTATCATTTGAGCCAAATTGTTGCCTCTTTCGCACTCCAGGGTTCTTTTGCCTGTGGGGACTTGGAAGCTTTTTCCTAGGGCTTTCGTTCAGTGGCTTCTCTGTGGAGTCTGGGCAAAGCTTATCATCTCTCTCTCTGATGGATTCCTTTCCTTCTCTTAAATTCCATCTTTTCATCTGGGCTAACTCTCTAGTGAAATATAAACTGTCCTCCTTCTACTTTCCCTTCATCCCCCTTTGGGACAACCCTGCCTTTCTTGCTGGTGTTTCTCCCCTTTGATTTATACTTTGGCACAGAGCTGTGGTCCGTATAGTACATGATTTATGCTTCCAAGACTCCTGGGTAATGATAGATGATCTTAAAAGTAAGTTCTCCTCCTTGTCCCCGCCCATATTTGAATACTTTCAGATATGCCACTTCCTCCTCTCTTAACCTCAGAATTATGTTATGTGGGATCTTACTCACTTTGTACTATTATGTACCAAAAAACCTGTTAGGGTCTCCTGCCCTGTGCTGCCACGTCGTCATGGCAACCGGGAGACAAGTGCTAGCTGAGTAACCTGAGCGCAGCTGATACTCCGGTTCGGGTCTTTTGCTGTGCAGTGGTTACAGGCTCTGTGCACGGCAGGGGATCCGGTGCTGGTTTTTGTGCTCACAGTCTGTGAGGTCTGTGTGGGGCGTGGACAGCACCTGCTATATAAGGCCTTTTCTCAGGGTAAGCAGATGCTGCTGAATCTTTGTTGGTTAGTTAGTTCCTGAAAGTTAGTCAGTACTGTGTAGCTTTGTATTTGTTGTTGCTTACTGCAAATAGGCCTGGGGATTTGGTACTGCACTCTGCCAATCCAGACCTAGCAGTAAGACTGGAGTCAGTCGTTTAACTTGCTGGGGTTCTTTTGCTACTCTGTGAACTTAGCAAGTTTGCGGCTGTATTCTCAGACTTGCCTGCCTAAATCCTGTCTCACTGTGCAAGGTGTTCTGGTGTCAGTTTAGTGGCAGTAAATTGAACCTGTGCACTGCAAGTGAGGATTAGGATTGTGGAGACTCTCCTTGTGTCTATCATTCCATCTCTGACCAAAGAGTTTACTGCCACACCCGTTGGTAACCCTTTAGGGTTTTGCTGTTGCCCTTAGCAACAGCATTTCGGGTTCTCTACATATTAAAACACAACATCTTGCTTTTTCCATCTCAGCATTCCTATTACTAGGGAGACACCCAGTTTCTTAGCCTCTGGGCTTCTCTGTTCACTTTGTGTTTATTTTGTTACCCTATCACCTTCTGTGTACATAATGTCATATTCCCCAGTCTGTCTGTGAGTTCATTTGTTTTGCATCCCTATCCGTTCAGACACCAGTACATTCCTGCAGGCACTGGTGTGCATAACAGTTCAGACACCAGTACATTCCTGCAGGCACTGGTGTGCATAACAGTTCAGACACCAGTACATTCCTGCAGGCACTGGTGTGCATAACATATTCAGCAGCCTAATACTCCTGTTGAAATTTTGTGGGAATATGGAGCATACCCCTCAAAATACGTTGCAACAGGTGGTCGATCAGGTGCAGGTCCTGACTCGACAATTTAATGATTTGTCCATTAAAATGCACACCTCCCAGGCCGCTGGCGGAGCTCCCGCAGCAGCAGCACCTTCAGGGGTTAAGGAGCCGAAAGTAAATCTCCGGATCGTTTTTCTGGAGATCGCTAGCAGTTCTTTTGTTTCAAGGAGAGCTGCAAGCTATACTTCCGGCTTAGGCCTCAGTCTTCTGGGTCGGAGATTGAGCGGGTGGGCATAGTGATTTCCTTGCTACAAGGAAACCCACAGGTCTGGGCATATGGGTTGCAGCCTGACTGTCCGTCGCTTAAAAGTGTTGATGCTTTTTTTACGGCACTGGGCATGTTGTATGATGAGAAAAAACGAAAGGCAAGACAAAAGAAATCCTTTTCGGGAGCACTCTTATTTAAATATAGTGATAATGATTAAACAGTGTATAGTGAAATGATATGATGATAATTCTAAAACTTAACTTTTATTCTATTCCATTAAAATATCGACCTATATGGTACTGACATAATTGATTATCTATTAATCAAAAATAGAAGAGAAGAAGGTGAAATATAGATAAGTTGATTAAGAGTGAGCAGATAAGAACTGCCCCACCAATGTATTCACATGAAGATGTAGGTGATCATCTTAGCGATATCCACAGTGCCTGGTATTCCTAAGCGGTCCCCCTTCAAAGTACTAACCAGGTCTATCCTATCAGCTTCCGAGGTAAAAGATCGGGCTACTCTCAGGATAGTACAACCTTGAATGATAAAGATGACATATGAAGGAAGAGAGAACCCACTTCTGCTGTCTGTACTCTGCCTGTTATACGTCTCTGGAACAATTGGCCCCAGGCTTTTCCAGATGAGAGAGTGTTGGAAGGAAGAACCATCACCAGTTTGAATTGGGAAAGATCATAAATTGTATGGTCTATTTCCACTCAGAATTAAGACAGAAGGAAGAAGGGAGCACTTCTGCTTTCTGTTGTGACAGCCAAATGTACGCTGGGGAGGGTTCTTCAGCAGGGGTTGTGTTTGTACTGTGGGAATAAAGGTCATGTGGTAGTATCATGCCCAGAAAAGCCGGAAAACTTCAGGGCCTGAGGGTGATGGGAAATATCCTGTCAGGCCAGAATTCAGAATTTCCCAAGAAGACTTTTATCATTCCTGTGACCTTGAAGATCCTTGGTCAAACTGTCAAGACTGAGGCCTTTGTGGACAGTGGGGCCGACGGGGTTTTTATGGACCGCCAATTTGCCCTGAAACACTCTGTTCCCTTAGTACCCTTGGCATTGGAAATTGAGATTTGTGGGTTAAACGGGGAACCATTATCCCAAGGTAAAATTACCTCTTGCACTAGCCAGATTTCTTTGTTTATTGGAGCCACACACTCTGAAAAATTGTCCTTTTATGTGACTGTCTGTACTTTTGCCCCATTGGTGTTGGGGTTACCCTGGTTAAGGGCCCACAATCCTCAATTTGACTGGGTCTCTGGGGAGATTCTTAGTTGGGGTACTGATTGTTTCAGGAGTTGCTTGAGCCTTCCAGTCAGGCTCTCGCAGCTAAGTTTGCCAGGATTGCCAGGGTGTTATGCAGATTTTGCGGACGTGTTCTCCAAAAAAAGTTGCAGAGGTACTACCTCCCCATCGCCCCTATGACTGTGCCATTGATTTGTTGCCAAATGCTAAGCTTCCCAAGAGCAGGTTGTTATTTCCTGTCACGTCCTGAGACTCAGGCTATGGCAGAGTACATTCAGGAGAACTTGGCTAAGGGATTTATCAGACCTTCACAGTTTCCAGTTGGGTCGGGGTTCTTCTTCGTGGGTAAAAAGGACGGTTCGTTGCTACCCTGCATCGACTTCAGGGAATTGAACCGTATCACGATTAAAAACTCATACCCACTGCCTCTCATTTCGGTCTTGTTTGACCAGCTTCGTACTGCCACCATTTTTTCTAAGATTGAACTACGCGGGGCGTACAATCTAATCCGAATAAGAGAGGGGGATGAATGGAAGACTGCCTTTAATACCCACTCAGGGCATTATGAATATTTGGTGATGCCTTTTGGGCTCTGTAATGCCCCGGCAGTCGTCCAGGATTTCATGAACGATGTACTCAGGGAATATTTGGATAGATTCTTAGTTGTATACTTAGATGACATTCTAATCTTCTCCCATTCCCTGGAGGAACATCGGAAGCATGTACGCTTAGTCCTCCAGAAACTCAGAGACCACCGGCTTGGGGCGAAGCTGGAGAAGTGCGAATTTGAAGTTCAGCAAATCGCATTTCTAGGATATATTATATCCCCAGAAGGTTTCCAAATGGAGGGTTCCAAGGTACAGGCAGTCCTGGATTGGGTGCAGCCCACTAGTTTGAAGGTGCTTCAGCGTTTCCTGGGCTTTGCAAATTTTTATAGACGATTTATTGCTGGATTTTCGTCTATAGTGGCGCCCTTGGTGGCACTCACTAAGAAAGGGGCGGATGTTGCTCACTGGTCTTGTGAGGCTAAAGCGGCTTTTGCCCGTCTCAAAAGGGCATTTTCTCGGCTAAGGTGCTGCGACACCCAGATCCAGAGCGTCCTTTTGTGGTGGAGGTGGATGCCTCTGAGATGGGTATTGGGGCAGTGCTCTCTCAGATGGGAGTGTCTGATAATCGCCTTCATCCCTGTGCTTACTTTTTCCGTAAATTTTCACCTGTCGAGATGAATTATGACGTGGGTAACCGGGAATTGTTGGCTATTAAGGATGCACTCGAGGAGTGGAGACACTGGCTTGAGGGGGTTAAGTTTGTGGTCTCAATTCTCACCGACCATAAGAATCTGGCATATTTAGAGTCAGCGAAGCGTCTCAATGCCAGGCAGGCACGATGGGCTTTGTTTTTTGCTCGCTTGAATTTTTTGATAACATATCGCCCTGGGTCAAAAAACATCAAGGCTGATGCGCTCTCGCAGAGTTTTGCTCCAATCCAGGAGACCACCGAGGAGCCATTGCCCATTGTGTCCCCATCATGTATTAAAGTGGGCATTACCCAGGACCTCTTGTCATTAGTCCTTAGAGCACAGGAGCAGGCTCCTCCAGACCTTCCGGTAGGTCTTTTGTTTGTGCCTCCTGGGTTAAGACAGCGAGTGTTCCTGGAATTCCATGCCAAGAAGTCGGCAGGTCACCCGGGTATTGCCAGAACTCGGGAGTTGCTATCTAGGGCGGTGTGGTGGCCCTCGGTGGCTAGGGATGTGGATCAGTGGGTTTGGGCATGTGACATCTGTGCCCGAAATAAGACTCCTAGAGGGGTTCCTGTTGGCCCATTACATCCACTCTCTATCCCATCTAAGCCATGGACCCACATTTCAATGGATTTTGTGGTGGACTTGCCCAAATCCTCAGGGAAGACAGCCATCTGGGTTGTCGTTGACAGGTTTTCGAAGATGGCGCACTTCGTTCCACTGGTTGGGCTGCCATCGGCCAGACGCCTGTCTGAATTATTTATGCTGCATGTTGTGCGTCTCCACGGGTTGCCACTTGATGTGGTCTCTGACCGTGGATCCCAGTTTGTGGCCAAATTCTGGAGGGCATTTTGTTCCGATCTCCAGATTTCTGTCAGCTTGTCGTCAGGCTACCATCCGCAGTCTAATGGGCAGACTGAAAGGGTGAACCAGTCCTTGGAGCAGTTCCTCAGGTGTTATGTCTCCAAGTGTCAGACTGACTGGGTTGCTCATCTGTCATTGGCGGAGTTTGCCTATAACAACGCGGCTCACTCTGCTACAGGGATCTCTCCATTCCTTTGTGTGTATGGGCATCATCCTAAGGCCAATTCTTTTGACCCCCTGGACTCCACGCCTGGTGGTTCCTCTGTGGTTTCGGTCCTTAGAGGTATTTGGAGGAAAGTGAAGAAAGCCCTTGTGTCTGTGTCATAAGTGACCAAAAGGGTTTTTGATAAGCAGAAAAGACCCTGCAGCTTCAAATTAGGAGACTTCGTCTGGTTGTCTACCAAGAATTTGAAGTTGAGACAGCCATCTCATAAGTTAGGCCCCCGGTTCATCGGCCCTTATAAGATCACCAGGGTTATCAATCCGATGGCATTTCAGTTAGATCTGCCCCGTTCTTTGGGTATCAATAAAACATGTAATTGTTCCCTTTTAAAACGGGCGATTAGTAATCCTTCTTCCAGTGGAAGACCTTCCCCTCTTCTGATACGTGGCCAGAGGGAGTTTGTTGTTCAAAGGATTCTTGACTCCAAGATGGTTCGGGGTCGGCTTTCATTTTTGGTGCACTGGAAGGGGTATGGCCCGGAGGAGCGGTCGTGGGTGCACAGTTGTGATCTTCATGCCCCCAGACTGATACGCTCTTTCTTCTCGCAGTTCCCCGATAAACCCAGTGGTAGGGGTTCTTTGACCCCTCGTCAGAGGGGGGGTACTGTTAGGGTCTCCTGCCCTGTGCTGCCACGTCGTTATGGCAACCGGGAGACAAGTGCTAGCGGAGTAACCTGAGCGCAGCTGATACTCCGGTTCGGGTCTTTTGCTGTGCAGTGGTTACAGGCTCTGTGCACGGCAGGGGATCCGGTGCTGGTTTTTGTGCTCACAGTCTGTGAGGTCTGAGTGGGGCGTGGACAGCACCTGCTATATAAGGCCTCTTCCCAGGGTAAGCAGATGCTGCTGAATCTTTGTTGGTTAGTTAGTTCCTGAAAGTTAGCCAGTACTGTGTAGCTTTGTATTTGTTGTTGCTTACTGCAAATAGGCCTGGGGATTTGGTACTGCACTCTGCCAATCCAGACCTAGCAGTAAGACTGGAGTCAGTCGTTTAACTTGCTGGGGTTCTTTTGCTACTCTGTGAACTTAGCAAGTTTGCGGCTGTATTCTCAGACTTGCCTGCCTAAATCCTGTCTCACTGTGCAAGGTGTTCTGGTGTCAGTTTAGTGGCAGTAAGATGAACCTGTGCACTGCAAGTGAGGATTAGGATTGTGGAGACTCTCCTTGTGTCTATCATTCCATCTCTGACCAAAGAGTTTACTGCCACACCCGTTGGTAACCCTTTAGGGTTTTGCTGTTGCCCTTAGCAACAGCATTTCGGGTTCTCTACGTATTAAAACACAACATCTTGCTTTTTCCATCTCAGCATTCCTAATACTAGGGAGACACCCAGTTTCTTAGCCTCTGGGCTTCTCTGTTCACTTTGTGTTTATTTTGTTACCCTATCACCTTCTGTGTACGTAATGTCATATTCCCCAGTCTGTCTGTGAGTTCATTTGTTTTGCATCCCTATCCGTTCAGACACCAGTACATTCCTGCAGGCACTGGTGTGCATAACAGTTCAGACACCAGTACATTCCTGCAGGCACTGGTGTGCATAACAAAACCCTTACGTAATGGACTGATCCCGCTAATTTATCCTAAATTAGTCTGAACATCCTCGGCCCGGCAGACATGCCACCAGAGCCGCCCATAAACAATATGATGCCTGTCACAACTGAGGGCCTGAGCTGACGGTAGGCAGCCTCAGTTGTAGGGGCTGAGATGTAACGGAACCTGGGAGGTTGTATCAGACCCCTACACATGTAAGTAACATGTAGAAGAACTGCCCAAAGGCGTGACCACGACAACTAGGGTAAAAGTCAATGGTGTTTATTTATGACATACTCCGTAACACAGCAGCAGTAAAATGAAAACATAAAATCAGCAGAGGATAAATACAGTTCCTGGGTACTACAGGGTGGCAAGGGCCACAGGGCTCTGGTAGTGTGAGATAGTTCTTATAATCTTCTAGTTGGAAAGTCCTTACCAGGCCCGACTGTATCGATGGAGATAGCCCAGGATCGTACCAGCTGGTGTTCCAGGAAAAGCTGGGCTGCTGTGGGTAAAACGGCTGCTGTGGGTACTGGCGGAAACCAGACTGATGTTGGCACGGAGTGGATACTGGCTGTAACCAATTAAATAATAAATGTAGTTTGAGAGCGATGAAATATGAAATGATGTATGGAGCTTGAGAGCGGTGAAATAATAATACCGGTGGTGAGTGGTAATCTGCAGAAAAGGGTACCGGCACTTTAAGAAGAGCTGATCTCTGCTGGAAGCTGAATGCTGTAAGCAGGTGGATCTGTAGCTGGAAGCAGATGAATCCAAAAGGATAGGTGAGTCAGGCTACACCGCAGGTGGAAGGCTGGAGCAGGTCTCTTTAGTGGAGGTTTGGAAATAGAAACGGGAACCTGAAAAACAACCACAGGAGAGAGACAAACTGGAACTAGGTTTGACAACCAAAGCACTGACGCCTTTCTTGCTCAGGCACATATTACTTATACCTGCAGCAAGGAAGGGATTGGCTAGGCAATTATGCAGATTAACATTGCAAACAACAGATTGGTGGAAATGAGCAGATGACAGAATCCAACATGGCTGCGCCCATGCAGACACTTGGTGGGAAGATTGTTTTGTAATCCATGTGGGAACTTTAACAGTAATGGCGGCGCCGGCCACAGTAAACAGGACACGCCAGACTGATGAGTGCACATTTGAACCACGCGGGCACAGTGGAGGCCGCGGCTGACGTAATCGCCACTCTGACATCCTGCATGCAGAAACTCAGGGACGGCGGCAGAGGCCGCGGGAGACGCCATTCCGGATGTAACATGGTGCCACGGTGACAGCGTCTCAGGGTGACAGGAGAGGAGGCAGGAATGTGGACATCAGTACAACAGATGGGATCCGGTCATTGAACGCAGAGCCAGCCCCAGGAGGCATCTGAAGGGTAAGTAATGGCGTCCAGATGCCCGGATCGTGACAATGCCCTAGGCAAGATTATGGCTGGTGCCCCTTTGCACCACCGATAGTTCCGCCTCTGACCCTACACCCCTTTCCCAGCACCATCCCCCCCCCACCCATAGCAGTCCTATTTTTGTTTTCCTACCCCCTGTAATTTAAATAAGAACACTGTGCACATTAGGCGCACAGCCCAAAAAGGTATGTGTTTTTGCTGGCAAGGGGCATGGCCACACAATAGTACCCCCAATTCCAATTATGCCTCACAGTAGTGCAACTTTATTCACAATTTAACATGTGATAGTGTCCCTTATTCACGTTACATCACAAAGTAGTACCACTTTACCTTAAATACGTTACTACTCACAGTAGTGCCTGTCATTCACATAACATCATACTGAATTGCTCCTTATTCTCATTACACCACACCATATTGCTCCTTATTCACATTACACCACACCATATTGCTCTTTATTCACATTAGACCACACAGTAGTGCCCTTTCTATACATTACGCCACACAGTAGAGCACCTCATACTCATAATGCCATACATTGGTAATGCATTTATACCACACAGTAATGCCCCTTACACATATGACACCCATTATTAATGTCCTTATAAACATAATGCACCTTACACATTATGCCAACCCTTATTAATGCCCTTATACACATAATTTCCCTTACACATACGCCGGACATTGTTAATGGCCTTATACACATAATGACACACATAATGTCCCTTACACATATGCCGCACATTATTAGTGCTCTTATACACATAATGGCACACATGGTGCCCCTTACACATGTTACACATTATTAATGTCCTTATACACATAATGACACATATAGTTTCTGGCATGAGTCAACTGGCAGCTCTGCTAATGTCGGGTGCCTATTTTTTATGAAAATGCATCTTATTTGCATTGCTATGTGGCTAGGATGCACAAGCAGCTTCTGCTGATTAAAATGATATGTGACATGTCTTTATACTGTGTGCGACTGTGGCTGTATCTGCATATGAAATGCTACACACAGAATATAGTCATGCCGCATATCATTTTAATCAGCAGAAGCTGCTTGTGCTCCTAGGCATACCAGATGCCCTAGGCAATTGCCTAGTTTGCCTTTACCTAGGGCCGGCTCTGCACGCCACGAATGGGAGTGGGAGAGGGACCTAGGTCCCCCCCGGATGATTCTTGTTGAGAGGAAGTACGAGAGTGCATAGCCAAAATATCTATCTCCACCTGACTCAATAAACATCTTATAAATTATATTATCGGTGGTACTACACCCCGGACAAACTTTCTTCTGCTTGTCCTTTTTGTTGGCATGTATGTGGTCAAAGAGGAACTCTTTTCCATATTTGGTAGACTAGTCCACCTATAGTCCATTTTTGGAATAAGGTCCTCAATATATTGAAATCTCTCTCCGGCCTCCCACTCACGATGGACCCGTGGATATTTTTATTAGCCCATCCATTTCCAGATCTAGACCCACTCCTGAATAAATTGTTTTCCCATAACTTAGTGGCTTCTAAATCCTTAATTGCTAGGAATTGGATGTCTCCCGCTGCTCCTACTATCCCCGCACTGAATAATTATGTTTGGTTTGTCGCTAATATGGAGAAAATTACTTATTATCTACATGACTGTCCACACAAATTTGAAGTGGTTTGGGGTCCCTGGTTGCTTGCAATGTCTCCTTCACTCTGATTTTCAATTAGTATCTGTCCTAAATCCTTTGGACTCATTGAAGATGTCGTTCTTTGGCCCTCCCTCCGGATGTCCCCCTATCCTCCTGCTTTCCTACCATTTTATTGAAATGTATTGTCCATCGCTCTATGTTTTCACTGTCATGATTATGTCATACATATTATTACACTGCGTGCCTTCTACATCTCATAACTTAGACCGACCCTGTTCTTTTCCTTTGCCTTTGGTCTTTCTTCTTTCCCCACTCTTCCTTGTCCTCTGTTTCTATGTATTTCTCTCTTGGCCCTGTATTGTCCACCCCCCGTGGGACATCTCTGTTTGTCTATTGTTAAAAATAAAAAACACCAAAATAACTGTTTATACCTTTTATTGTGCATTTATGTCTATTTTGTTCATTACTCTATTTCTCTTTGCACAAATAAAGAGTTTTAAAAAATTAAGAAGCTTTTTCTACGGCACCTATAGTATGTCATCTAATACCATTACCAATAACAAAGACAGCAGTGATACTGTGTTCCCTGACCACCTCTCTCCATACATCTTAAAAACTCTGACTTCTTTATCTCCTGTATTTAGAGATTAATTCATGGCCCTCATTTGGTTCTTCCCACCACCTCCCCACTTGACCCTATACCCTGCTGTCTCCTCCGCTACCTCTGTCCATTTGCTTGTTCCCATCTTTTACTTTTATCAGGCCCTTCTGCCTTTATGCAAGCTCTTGTTCCCCTTATTCTTAAAAAAAAAAATCTACCCTTGATCCTGACATTCTCTCTAACTACAGACATATTTCTCTCCTCACTTTTGCCTTCAACCTCTTTGAGCATCTTCAACAAACAGAAAACAATAACTTGCGGAAGGATCTAGAATCCGAAACGCGTCGGTGTGGTATTAGGATATCCCAGGTCGCAAGGGCTCCTCCATTTACCTCATACTGCCAAAGAGGACCAACACTCGGTTTCATTTAAAAGCTTTTTTTGCACAGAGCGGAAGTGTTTGGGACCTTGAGGTACTTGGAGGTGTGAGTAATTCCCAGCAGACCTAGGGAACCTTTAATTGTTTTTAGTATTTTTTTCTGTTTTGTTTTGTATTTTATCATTTTTTAAACGCTGTATAGATATATCTATATATGATACAATAAATTTGTGTATTTTTTGGATAACCACTGCCTTTATTTTTCACATATCTACATAATACTGGTGGCTACCAGTGGAAATATGTGGTCCCACCAGCAGCAAAGAAACCTTTCAAGGAACATAGGGCGTTTTTGGAAGGTGAGTGCCCTTTCTGAGGGACGGGGGTGTGATGTATCTCGATCCTGTGAAATAAGTGCATACGAGGAGAATATTTAAAGAAACCTTTTGATGTACATACCCCGCCCTAAGGAGGTTAGTCAAAAGGTGCGAACCTTTGAATAACCGGGTGGAAGGAGAAGTCGGGTAACCGTTGCGACCTAAGAAGTCTGAATATAACAATTACGATCGGGATAAATTAATGGTTATTGATTAGTGACTTGTAGCGCTTGTGAACCACCCCACTTTCTGTGTTGTCTTTGAGCATCTTGTCTACAACCACCTTACTGAATTTCTTTCCTCCCACTCGCTGGTTGACCCATTTCAGTCTGGATTACATCCTCTCCACTCCACTCCACTCCACTGAAACTGCCCTCATGAAAGTCTGCAATGACCTCCATGCTGCCGAATCCAAGGCCACTACTCTTTGCTTATTCTCCTTGACCACTCTGCTGATTTTGACACTGTGGACCACCATCAACTCCTGCAAATCCTTTACTCCATTGGTCTGTGTCACAATCCATTACTAGATTGGATCCCTGAATTTGATATTTCTCCTATTGTGTATGTGATATAAGTTGTTATTTCCTGTGAACTGCCTGTGGACATAACCCCCAGGGGTGCTTGCCATTTGCCTCTGCTAGGTTGTAATTATTGTGGACAAAACCCCAGGGGGAGCCAGGAGGTTATCACTGAGTGCATTTCCCCAAGCCACTCTGTCCTGAGGCCATAAATGTGTTTAGTAGTGACAAGAGCAAAACCCAGCAAAAGTAGGAGAAGAAATTTATGTTTGAGTTTCTGGTATCTCATCCTATCATAAATGTTGGGTGTGGAAGACTGCATAATTCAGCTCTCATCTTCAAACAAACTGGTCACTTACAGTAGGTTATAAACAATCAGCCTGGAGATCTGTGTCCAGCAATCCAGCATTGAACTGGTTAAAAATCCCAAGGGTGGGAGGGGGTGAGTGCAGCTGAAGGGTATAACTTTCACTCTCTCAGTAATATGTGTGTTCATTCTTCATTGGATGTAGTTATAGCTAGAAGTGGACCAATCAACTCCTCTGTGTCATCCCCACAGCCAGATTCTAGATTTATGTGTAAGTCTAGACTTCAGAATTCTTATCTTTTTTTATTTTTGTTTGAGATTGTAAGGACTCTGTGTGCATTTCTAAAATATTTTTAATAATCTTTGTAACACTTTTTGTAACTAAAGCTCTGAAGTATTCTTGGAATTAAACTTAAAAATTCTAGTCCTGATTCTGTGACTCTTAGAACCTTAGACCTCGTGTTGCCCACGTCTACCTGTTTTTCCTAAGTATGTTGCTGCGTTTGCAGGTAAAAGCAAGAGCGTACCTTGCGCACAGCTCTAAATTAGACTGGTGGCAGCTAAGGTGTTTTTATAACCCCGTGTGTCCAAAGTCAGCCCCACGTCACAGGTGGTGCTTCTCAGATTGGTGTATCTGGTGAAGTGACCGGCAGGTCCATGACAGTCTGCATTATACTGCCCTCTCCTGGCTATTCTCATACATTTCTGACTGATCCTTCTCTGTCTCATTGCATGACACCACTTCCTTCCTTCTTCCAATGTTCTTGAACCCCTTCCTTTTCTCTCTCTACACATCCTCTTTAGCTCATTAGCTCTTTTGACTTTCAATATCATCTCTATGCTGATGATACTCGAATCTACCGTCCCTCTCCCGACTTTTCTCCCTCTCTCCTTACTCATCTCTTTAACTGTTTCTCTGCTATCTCTTCTTGGATATACTGGTACTTTTATAAACTTATGTCTAAGACTGAGCTGATCAAGTTCACACTCGCCCACATAACATCACCTCCCACAAATGTATTGTCTATTGATGGCACAACTATCTCCTCTATCCTCCAAGTATGCTGTCTTGGAGTTATCCTGGACTTCTCCCTCTCTGTCAAACCAAACATTCAGTTTCTTTTGCAGTCCTGGCATTTCCATTTCAAAAATATTTAAAGAATCAGACCCTTTCTCACCTTGAATGCTACTGTACTTAGACCTTTATCTACTCACTTGTCATCTCCAGATTGGACTACATTAACCTCTTCTTATCTGGCTACTGACTATTTAAACTCCTATCTATCTGCAATGCTACTGACCATCTCATCTTCCTCTCTAGACATACTACTTCCGACTCCCCTCTCTTACAAGCCCTACACTGGCTCCCTCTCTCATACAGAAGCCTCAGTTTATTGCCATCCTGATACTTATCTCAGTGTCCTATCCAGTGACGTAGCAATGTTTATAGAGCATGTACTTGTCCTGCATTGTAAGCTACTGCTCTTGTTTTGCTCATTTGTTAATGTACTTTGTTAGGTGCTGCAGAATCCTTGTGGTGCTGTATAAATAAAGGATAAAAATAATAATGTGTGAGTGGTGAGTGTTGGGGAGGGTTCTTACAGATCCTTCTACCTGTGATTTTTATGAAAGCAGCCCATAAGTTGCAATGGCTTATCCATATTCAGATGACCTTAGCTACCAGAGATTGGTGAGAAAGCAGCTCCCATAGGTTTCTATGAGGTTTATTTTGTGGTCAAAACAGGACACCCCAAGTTATTTCTGAAATCTACTGCAGATCCCTGTAGATACATCCAGGGGATATATATATGGGTGTTTTCAGGGGATATCCCACAAATATTAATTGATAAATAGGAACCTGAGAATTTTCATCAATGTGCTTTTTTTGTCAATTATATAGTGGAGAACAAAACTATAATGTTGGAAAATGAAAATAAGTAGCTACTGAATTGGTTACTTGAAGAGTGATGACATTGGTTGGAGGGGCCAGAATACACCATTGTGGTTTATACTGACCATAAAAATCTTCAATATATTAAACCCCTACAAGGCTAAACCATAGAAAACCTGGATGGGCTCTATTTTTCAGCGGTTTACATTTTATAATTACATGCTTGTTTTCTCCAGAGATGTGAGGAAACGTCTAAGGACATTAGGATCATTCCCGCTGCTCATGTATTAGACACCATCACCCTGCATTACTCTATTCAACTTCTAATTGACCAAGATCAGGAATCTCCTGTAGATAAACATCTATTAGCTCTTAAGTGTTCTCAGACAGCCCATACTCTCTGAGATTATAAGCTTTCTGGTCATCCTGGTACAGGGACGGATCTAGACTTTTCTTTAGGGGGGGCAGTTTACTGTTTAATCTTGACTCCTCCCTCTACAGTCGCAACTCCTCCCATCTGCTATCCTAACTCCTCCTCTTTCAATTCTGACTGAACTTTTTGAGTGAGACTGAGATAGAGCTTTGTGATTGTTCTATGTACATGTGACTGTGCTATGGGGTAATTGTATTTATTAGCCCTAGTACCCACACACCAGCAAGTGAGGGGCAAATGCTCTGTAACCCTTGCTCTCCTGGCTCCTCTGTTCTGCTGTGGTATAAGCTGCAGCACATCGTTCTGCCTCAGGCTCTCCCAGGAGAGCTCATTTCTGCTCAAAAGTGGTCGTGGCTATGACTGTGCTAGGGGGGGCGGTCGCCCCCTTTGCCCCTTCCTAGATCCGGCCCTGTCCCGGTATTACTAAGATGGTGATACTTGTGTTTGGTGGCCTACATTAAAGAATTATTTTTGTAATTTTGTTTCAGTAAGTTTTCTTCTACTAATTCTCCTCATGCTGCTTTAGGAAAATCTCTATTTTTCTATGTCAATGGGTTAAGCCCAAGCCTCACTCATTTTCTAAAATCAGTTTTCTGAAGGTCCTATAGTAAAGAACATGACTATTAGTTTTGGATATTTTGATATTCATAGACCAGGTAACTTCAAGGTAGTAGATATGGTTTTTATATTGACCTAGAATATTAGAATTCATTATATAACTACTACATTTGACCCTTGAGTTCCATTCAAAATCATCCATAACACAAATCTTTTTGCTTAAAACTAAGAAATTTTTTTTCTATGAAAACTTGCTAAACCTTGATCAGTGATGGATTTTAATAAGGTTTTGAGTAAATATAGTACATAACCCACTGAAAAAGTTATGGGCCAGAAGAATTGTCTTGGGGAAGCAGGTAATCTCATTGAAGTTAAATTAAGAAATTATTTCCATCAGAATTTTTCATAAAAATCTTGGTCTATGGGTCCAGTAACCCATCCTCAAGGGTTAGGGGCACTGTTACAATCAGTTGGAAGCAAATTCGCTTGGCAATTAGTTTTAGTCCTGCCAGCCATATTGCAGGATTTTTTGCCAGGGGACAGAGGCTATGATTGGACACTGGCCATTGGGGGTAATTCTGAGTTGATCGCAGCAGGAACTTTGTTAGCAGTTGGGCAAAACCATGGGGGTCATTCCAAGTTGTTAGCTCGTTATTTTTTTCTGCTACAGATCGATTAGTCGCAAACTGCGCATGCGCAATGTACGCAGCGCGCCTGCGCCAAGTAAATTAGCTCAAAAGTTTGGTATTTTACTTTTGCGTAACAAAGATTTTTCATCGTTCTGCTGATCGTAGTATGATTGACAGGAAGTGGGTGTTTCTGGGCGGAAACTGTCCGTTTTCTGGGAGTGTGCGGAAAAATGCAGGCATTTCAGGGAAAAACGCGGGAGTGTCTGGAGAAACGGGGGAGTGGCTGGGTGAACGCTGGGCGTGTGTGTGACATCAAACCAGGAACGAAACTGACTGAACTGATCGCTATTTGTGAGTAAGTCTGGAGCTACTCAGAGACTGCTAAGAAATTTCTATTCGCAATTCGGCTAATCTTTAGTTCGCAATTCTGCTAAGCTAAGATACACTCCCAGAGGGCGGCGGCCTAGCGTGTGCAATGCTGCTAAAAGCAGCTAGCGAGCGAACAACTCGGAATGACCCCCCATGTGCACTGCAGGGGAGGCAGATATAACGTGTGCAGATATAATGTGTGCAGATTTGGGTGTGGTGAGTTCAATCTGCAATCTAAATTGCAGTGTAAAAATAAAATAGTCAGTATTCACCCTGCACAGAAACAAAATAACCCACCCAAATCTAACTCTCTCTGCAAATGTTATATCTGCCCCCCATGCAGTTCACATGGTGTTGCCCAACTGCTAAAAAATTTCCTGCTGCGATCAACTTGGAATTACCCCATTATTCTTGACCTCAGATTTTCATGTAAGTGCTGGTGACAAGGCTATTCCAGTTTCAATGTTGCGGTGTGTATTGGGTGTGTTTGTTCTTATGCCATTTGTGCTCCTGTTGTTTTGGTTCTTGAAATCAGCTTGCTTCCAGCATTCATGGGATGATATTCTAGCTATGACCATCGTCATTGCTTACCATTCTGATATACGGGCTGTGACCACAGCTTTCCCCCGGACTAAAATAATGTTTTATGTGAGAAAAACAAGCAAAAACCTTTGCACTGCTTCAGTGGCATAACTAGGATAGGGCAAATGCCCCAGGTGCTAGCCGATGGGTTGGACCAGTCCAATAAGTGCCCAGTGACCCTCTTGCAAGACACACACAATTAGCACAGGGGCAGAATGGAAGGGTGAGGTGAAGCATAGATCCCAGTCCTGGACTGTATTAGGGACCCATGGAAGTTGAGGGTACATATGCTGACATGGGCAGATCTTTTTCCAGGCATCTGGTTACCTGAAAACCTTTGAAGAGGATCCTGGATGTCACGTCTTAACTGGTAGCAGATGATGTACGTAACACCCAGAAGAGGAATGTGAAGATTATGATGCATTATTCATATTCTGTCAGAGAAAATACATAGGCAGTCTAAGGTAAATAAGCCATTGGGGAAGGAGATCCATGTGTGGAAGGGGGAGTAGCAGAGGTCTATAAGGTACATATAAGATCACAATACTATTGAGAGAACACACATACAATACTGTACATGGAGGGTGTTGAATTCTTCTGGATTAACTAAATTAACCATCTTGTTGCTGTTTGGGTTGTTAGGTAAAAGAATGAATTGAAAATGGATTTATAAAAATCAATTATTATTTATTCAAAGGGCCACGCCCGTATACAGGGGAGAGGTAGCATTCTCTCGTCCTGTGTCAAATCATTTAACAACAACATACACGTATCAACAATGAGTTTTATATAATACACAGTTACGCCCCTTTTGTATATTCCTCCCATATGATTTCATACCTCAGGAATACAGTGTTAGGCAATATTGTTATGCAATATTATTATGCAATATTAGGACCATTGTCAAGAATACTCAAAGATACTCGTGAGCTTCAACTGTGTCCATATTAGGAATTACATCTGTACTCTATGAGCTTTTAGAAAGTGCGTAGTTGGAAACAATACTCAGCCAACAAAGTTGTTTTTCTCTCAGGGTGTGTATAAAGTTCAAGATGAATTTGCTATATCATCTAGCTAGAATCAAAATGGATTCTGTTATGCTTTCATATTATACTAGTGAATATGAGAGCTACTGTGATTATTGGGTGTATACATAATATACGTACTATCCCGTAGTGCACACACATAACTGTTAGGCCTTCAGCAGGTTGCCTCAGTCACAGTATTCGACAGCTCCACCCTTTGATCAGGGACATTATCCATGTGCCCTGTCATCTCAGGAGAATTTCTGGGAACGTATAGTTAGCTAATAATCATTTCATGTAGTATTGCTATTCTGCGTCTGACAGTAGCCTTATAAATACAACATAGGCCGCACCTGTATGCGGTGAACATCAAATGAATGTCTATAATCACATCGGGGTTACCAAAGAATAAACCTCATCACAGAATACATCATCACATACAATCACATACAATATACTTAAAAAACATTTTCCTAATCCTGAAAATTGAATACTAGGATTTAAACATTTATCTTTTCCAGTCCATATCATAATGCCTTGGTTAAAGTTCTTTTATATCATGGACCTCCTTTATATACTTGGCATTACACGTATCAGGATCCGTAATGTCTTTGGTCAAATAAGCACAGCAGTGAGCTCAAAGTGCTGTTTCCGGACATCAACAATATCCTCCAATTTGTGGTATTAAAGAATGTAGAACAATATGGTATCGTAATAGTTCATGTCCAATGTCCTGGAATCATCACAAATGTCCACAGTTCTGGAATATCCTATCATAAAGTTCAATCATGTTATCAATAATTTAATTGAAATAAAACGTCAACTTCCAGTTGATTAATCACACGACTTCATTAGCCATAGGAGAACTTATTAGCCACCTTTACCACTTCGAGGTTTTATTGATACTCTGGTGGCAGGAACATGTTTCCTGATTACTGAGTCAATTACTCTTTTTTGGAATAGTTCATCCTGCAAGAAAACTTTTCTCAAGTTAATATATGTTTTTTTTTTTGTATAAAATTGCTAAATCAATCTTCTTAAATAACAAACATTTTTAGAATTAATAGGTAACCAATTATATATCATATCCTAAGGACATGGTGACAACTACCATTCCCCGTTATGTATGATATCTTCTTTTAACCTTTGAATCTACTCCTAGTAAAATACATATTACATCATAAACTTTAATGATCATCATATGTAACCATTATTACTATATATATACCTAACTCATTATATCTAGCACATCTAGAAACCTTAGGTTAGTATATTGTAACAATTCTTTCACATTCCCTTAAATCAACCTTTTCTATCTACATAAGATAATTTTTTTCCTGTATTCTTGACCTATTTTATTTCCACTAACTGAAATACACCCGATATGTGTAGCTAATATTATCACCAGTGGTTCTTTCCTGAGATACTGTTGTATCTATACACATGTACCGTGTTTCACTATTATCACGAGTCACGACTCTATAAAGTTTTGGTAATCACATCAAATGTAAATTGCATAGAGAACTTTGGCCTGCTAGTGTCTATGTATACATATCTAACAATTATAATAGTCTTAAATAATGATTAGCAAAACAATTTATATAGCTGCAGTACTTAAAATCTTTCCAACAATTAATGGTATTGCTGGACTGGATACTCCTCAGAATAATATCCTAAATTATTTAAATTATCCATGCATTAATCTATACATCTGTCTTCAAGTGGAGTATAATACTCACAACCACGTCTTTCCAAGTGTGTGTACGTTACACCGGTCATAAATCCCTCTGGATTTCCTGCTTAGAAAAGAAAAGAGGAAGGAAGGGTCTTATTGAAATAATTCCCATCCACAATAATGGATGAGTACTCATACCTACACCACACGTTTGCTCGCTCTCTCTTCAAAGAAAAATAAATAAATTAAGTCCTAATGCTGTTATAACTAACGTCGCTCCTGTATACTTTCAGAAAAGTTAAAAGTTCTGTAGGATATTAGCTTATAAGCACATAGTCTATTATCAATGATCATAATCATCTCTATCTTGATTGAAGGGTTCATTCAAATACAACTCTGTGGTAGTAACAGTAGTAACAGTCTCTGTATTGTATCTCCATACAATTGTTTTAGTGTTAGGTTCCTTTAAGCTCTGGTCTCTGACCTTTTCATTTCATTGCAAGCTCATGGATCTAGGTGTCCTTCTTCTGCAGCCTTTGCAACGGCTGTATCAGAGTCAGCGGTACTTGCCAAGGACCATCCTATGCGATCTGTAATGGAACCAAAACATAAGCAACTTCTCACCATAACACCGTCTTCACTCTCTTAGTGATTGTCCTGTGCCGGACTGTGTGTTTTCGTGTTGGTTAAATATCTTTCCAAGGTTCTTGCAGCTTTTGATATTCTTGTAACTGTTTAAATAATTTGTGTGACACATTTGAATCGTCAAATCATTTTGTAGTTTTGAATCAGTCTCTGGATAATATATCTTTGCTGGATAACATATCTTTGCTGGATTCCAAAAAGAATAACAAAAAATGATATAGAAGAGAGACAAAGCAGAGGCTTAGGTGTAATTCTACCACTATTGAACCAACGATTGGACCATGCCATGATTCAAATTCTGCCTTTCCTGTCTCTTTTGTAGATTAATAATGCTTAATTCTTTAACTTTCCTTGTCACATTATGACTTTTTATTCTCAACATTACACATATTAAACACAAAATATTCTTCAAACTCCTATAAACTCTATCTATCAGTAAAGAAACTTTACTGTCTTTGAAACAATAGCTCACACCTCTGGCCTTATTATTCATTTCTCAAATAACCCATTAACACCTGTTACACATACTATAGTTCCTTTTTTGCATTAAACTATGTTGTATTAAAACAATGTTGTTTTTAAGCAACCCAATCATCTGCAGTAAACATGCTATAGCTTTCTTTATCACCATCACGATCCCTCTTATTATCACATAATTTGTTATTTTGGTCCCATGCCAAAACACAATGTTCACTTCTCCATTAAACTTCATCCCACTATAGAAAGCTTGTGAATCTATTTCATGTAGTTACCCTTAGACTTGCATAACTCATGAAAATTTCCCCTTAATGAAAATTGGCAACAACACGTTATTATTAATAATACTAATTCACCATCCCATTATCCCCTATGGATGCTCAAGAAATTATTCTCCTGTTAATCAGTTTTTTTTTTTTCAATTCCTTTAAATGCAATGTAAAATGCGATGTAATCATTATAATTGTCTTACTCATCCACATTATATTCCTTATACTCCCCACTTTTGGGGGTGAGGAAGACAAGTATGCAGCTGTATCTAAGTTGTGGTGGATCCTGTGAATCATTAGCAGGAAACACTCTGAGCTGGGCATCACTGTGCCACCAGAGGAAACCCTACCAGGATAGGTTCTTGGACAGGGGAATCGGGTGACGAGGGTCAGTGAAGCAAGTAAAAGGACTGATACGCTGAATAAACCATCTGCGGTGGTGCCTAGGCTATTTTCAGCCTCGGACCCTTGTTGCTTCTTTAAGCTAGCCCACCGCAATCCCATTATATGGTGAGAGATTTACATCTATCACACGGTCACTTTAACTGGTCCAGATTCACCCATGCACTTTATGTATGTAGTATGTCAATGAGTTTATGTGTCCTAATAAACACATTTTTCATGGAACAAATCATTTGTCACAATTTCCCTGTTGGTTCATATATCCCCTATTGAATGAAGGGATATATCTTTAAATCTGAAATCCTTCCGTAAGCTACACTATTGCTATATTATATCTAAGTTGTATACTGTCAGAGGTAAAATGTACACATCATATAAAATCTACTGCTTAACCTCAGTATTAAACCTATATACTCTTGCTTATGCATAAGTGGATGGTTTGGCTCTGACTGTGTATCTATAATGTTTTATTCATGATAAAGTGTAATATTGTATTACCTTCTATAATTTCTTTGGTTATGAACTTGAATGTATGCATATAGCATTTCCAAAAAAAATTACTGTATCTAGAGATTTATCATCTGGTCATACATATCTATCTATCAATAAATGTATACCAAGGCTCCACCCTCTAAGGGTTTTAACTATCTTTGGCCTAGCGCCAAATAATGATCTAGGTAGTTAACTATGTCAGCACACCGTTGACTTTTGTCTTGCGACACCTTGTGGTCTTTTCTGTAAGAAAACACAACTGTTTAGTATCTGACACCAATACTTCAAATAATTTATAACACAAAGGTATATCATCCACATACTGGTTACATTTCTTTACTTATCTCAACATATCATTCAGACTGGCCAGTCCACACAAACTGTACGTTTCTCATGCACACCAATTATGTGCTTCCAAGCAAACTTTTCTTGGACTGTGTCCATCCTATGGAATGTCTTGGCACATATACATATTCACTGAAAAATCACTTACAAACTTAACAACGCTCCTATTTTCTGTATAACTATTCTATACAATCATATCCCCACACTTCCTGCTACGGAACCTGGTTCATCACTGCATATTGTGCAGTCCACTAAGAACTTTTGCAACGTATTATATCGATGCCTATACAATGAGATGGATTTTAGCAAGCATATTTTTTTTACCTCACGAACCCAGGGTAAGTGATATATAGATATGCTATGCATCCAACTTAATCTGTTCCTACTTTATTCTTCCTGGAATCTTTAGAAATACCTAATCCGTGATGTTGTATGATTTTACACTGTAACTTTTACATTAGGTTCCTTCAAATAACTTTGAAGAATTGTCTAAAAGTATGTTAATACTGGAATCGTAGTGATTAATTGCTTGTCGCAATGTTTGATTTACAGCATATACATTAAAGAATACGTATTCCTTTATCTTTCCCTATGATTTTAGCTGCTGCTTCGAAAACTCTTTTTTTTCCCGTCTAGCCCATCAGAGAGAGGGCGTTGTCTTCTTGACTGTCTGCCAGATGCAAATCTGTTAGCTTTAACGCTGTTAGCGCATCTCTAGCCCATATCTGTTGCTGGGATTTTTTTTTTTTTTTTTTTCTGATTACAGTTATGCTGTAGAAAGAAATTGGCAGCATTTTCTACAGGTTATCTGGTTAAGATATTAGTTCTTATATTAAACTAGAGTAGATAGTTTGTATAACAAACATTTCTAGAGTATTGCTTATGCAGAGGTTCCCAAACTGTGTACCGTAGCTCCCTGGGGTGCCTAGGACACTTGCAGGGGTTTCCTGGGTTAGTGATACAGGACCAATTCAAATTATCCAGTGCTGGTGGCTGCCAGTCGTAAAATATGTGACCAAACAGAAGCAAATATCCCTCACCACACAACTGACTCTAAGGATGACATATAAACGCCATCTACTTAATGTAATATCTATTTTTACATTTCTCAATAATACATTTTTTTCCTACGGGTGCTGTGAAAAAAAATTCTGATATTCTAGGGCCACATGATTAAAAAATTTTTTTTGAAACCACTGACTTATGCTTATTATGATCCATCTTATTAGATGAAAAAAATCAAAGCTCACTGAACACTTTTTTTTTTCTTTACTGCGTCATGGCTTACACTGCTGCTGGAAAGGAGGGGGCACGTTTCTGCGCTAGCCCCCTAGCTCTCTGTGCTTTTACACAGCATTGGAAACTGAAGGGGTTTTCTTTTTTTTTTTTTCTTTTCTGCTGGCAGACCTTCTCACAATATATTGCATTAAAGAATATTTGCGTATTAAACAATACCATATGGAAACTTCACTTCATAGTTAGATAGTAACATTAGATAAACACATATTTTTAACTACAGATCTGCCAAAAGCCATTTGAACACGGACATCAACTTTTGTTTCCTCCGTTCACAAATATATATATATATATATAAACTTTATTTCAAAACTTGTAACCATGCAAATCACAGACAGAAGGTTTCCATTAGACACAGATCAGAGAATATACTTAACTGAACATTATGTTCCACACACAAAACCATAACACAAAAAAATTTAAATACAGTTTGCAAACTTCAATTTCTTGCAGATTTCAACAGTTTTGCCGATTTCAAAATACGCTTAGTATTGGTTGATCAGGCCAATATTATACAGCATGATTGAAATGCAAAACATAGACTGTACCCTTTGTCACAGTACTATACAAAATTAGTGCTTCTATGGAATATTTCTTCCATACATGATATGCACACTTAGGGTTAATCCTCCCTGCCCTTCCCATACGCTGGAAAAATTCGCAATCCCTGCAATTTTTCACACACGCGACACGTCTGTCAACTGGGAAGCTGCAGTAGATCCTCTTATCACAACTATAATCACAAAGCAACATGCTTAGGTTATGCTTAAAACAACCAGCAGCTCTTAGTAGCTCAGTATTGCAATATATTATTACACTCAATTACATATAATCCCTATAACCTCGGGTTGTTCACTCTATTTATTTAAAGTACCCTTCTTACACGTATGTAGCTGACTAACAAGGGGAGGTGGTCTATGTGCTTTTTACTTTATTTGGCTCTTGGTCCAAAGCACTTATTCACGCAATCATTCATAGAGTGAAAAACACAGGTCACTGTTTCTTTGCTCAAATCTTTGAATTAATTTTGGTATTCTTATTTACATGCAACAGCATCTGTTAATCATCATTTCCGAGTTACTTGGTCCTTCAACCGATTTGGACATAATTTTGGTATTAATTTTACAAACAAGCAACAACAAACAGGTCCCTGAGTTATTTTACTAGTTTTTTGTCAATCTCTCCACTAATTCTCATATTATAAAAAATACAGTCACACAGACAGCTGGCAGGTATAGAAACAGCATGTACTGGAATACAGCACATGCCATGGTATTCCATACTTACCAGTGCTGTAATGATTTGGGATGTTCCTTCCATCATCAGCTGCTGGCTGGCTGGCACACCCCTTTGAGAATTTGATGAAGAGATCGAGATCTATAGTTCCAACGATTGCGAGCCCCCATCTGTTGAATTCTTCTGGATTAACTAAATTAACCATCTTGTTGCTGTTTGGGTTGTTAGGTAAAAGAATGAATTAAAAATGGATTTATAAAAATCAATTATTATTTATTCAAAGGGCCACGCCCGTATACAGGGGAGAGGTAGCATTCTCTCGTCCTGTGTCAAATCATTTAACAACAACATACACGTATCAACAATGAGTTTTATATAATACACAGTTACGCCCCTTTTGTATATTCCTCCCATATGATTTCATACCTCAGGAATACAGTGTTAGGCAATATTGTTATGCAATATTATTATGCAATATTATTATGCAATATTAGGACCATTGTCAAGAATACTCAAAGATACTCGTGAGCTTCAACTGTGTCCATATTAGGAATTACATCTGTACTCTATGAGCTTTTAGAAAGTGCGTAGTTGGAAACAATACTCAGCCAACAAAGTTGTTTTTCTCTCAGGGTGTGTATAAAGTTCAAGATGAATTTGCTATATCATCTAGCTAGAATCAAAATGGATTCTGTTATGCTTTCATATTATACTAGTGAATATGAGAGCTACTGTGATTATTGGGTGTATACATAATATACGTACTATCCCGTAGTGCACACACACAACTGTTAGGCCTTCAGCAGGTTGCCTCAGTCACAGTATTCGACAAGGGGCACATACATAGAAGACCACATACAGTAAATACAGATATATATTGAGGGGCACATACAGGCATAGCGAAGTATATACACAGAGGTATTAAAGGGCACATATATACAGACATAGAGCTTCTTGAACCTATAGGGGACCCCTTTCTTCAGTGCCTCAGGTCCCACAAAGCCTTAATTCCACTCTGGGCCCAGATGTACTGAACACCCTGCACTATATAAGGAATATCCCATAACTGTGTTATTCCTCCATTATAACTTTTATCATTTTAAAGCTGCCATAGTGTGTGTTTCTATCATTCACATGCAATATCACTTCATATTTTCTTTCAGTGGGGTCTAAATTACATCCAGTGAATTATTATATATAGCACAACAAGCATCCAAGCAAGTGAGTACACTTAGGTTTAGTGTACCATTAAGAATCTGGCAGCCTGTATGCCACGCCGCCCATCTATTTAGCACCTGCACATAAGAGACCATGCAGATTCTGCGGTAATCAAAACGTAGGTAAGATGGGGGGCAGGAAGGGGGAGGTGGGAAAGGGGGGCAGAGGATGGAAAGACATGGAGGGCAGGAGGCTGAAAAGACAGGGGCAGAGAATATTAGAGTTCATTATAAAACTAATAAATTTGACTCTAGAGTTATTTGACCTTTCAAAATCATCTATAACATAAATATTTTTGCTTAAATCCAGTTTCTACTTAAAAGACAGGGAAAGGGGGGAAGATGGCTGTATAGAGAAGGGCACAAACTTGGTATCTGCACACTCTTACAGTATTAGAGTATCATGGGTATATGTAATTCATCAACATATACCCACTTGATGGAAACCCCTTTTCCCCAGTAGTTAACAATATTATTGTATAAGGGGGTGCTGTCAACTGCAGTGTATATGAACAAGAATTTGGGAGGAAAAACAAGAGGAAGTCTGCACTGTTGACGCACTGGATAGAATGAATAAATCCTAAAATATAACCTTTATTAAGTATGTATTAAAATTGGATAAATATTAGTGTTATTATCCCAAACTGCAGTGAAACATAAAGGTTAAAATCACAAAACTAACATACAAGTGAAAAAAGAAAATAAAGAGATGTGAAAAAAAGGTTTAAAAAGCGTGTCCGCGTGTGGTTATTTTCAAAAGCACAACCCTAACAGGGTTGTTTATATAAATATATATGTTGCTAATAATCACTATCTAGCGTAATGTTATTGAATAGCTGTTAGTGTCTATGTCGTCAGATACCACTGGGTCATATCCCATACACTCCCTTCACTCAATAGGGGTTACCTCCCGGGAAGCCATCCCCATTGGCGAATTTATGGGGGTGAATGGGTATGACAGGTAAGCTAACCTCCAATTTGTGGAACACTTTGGTAGATGGGGATCACTATTTCTCTATGTCCCATAAGACCATGTTCCTAAATTCAATGCCGCTGGAGGATAGCTTTCCCTATATCGGATAAGGAATCACTTAATAAGAAAATCTCTATACGTCATGGAAAGGTCATATTTATTAATATCCAGGAGGAAAAATGAATAGCTTTAATTTAGCCATTTAGATATAATTAATTGGCAAGATATACCAACAGATGGGG
Organism: Pseudophryne corroboree; assembly: GCF_028390025.1. Taxonomy (NCBI): domain Eukaryota; kingdom Metazoa; phylum Chordata; class Amphibia; order Anura; family Myobatrachidae; genus Pseudophryne; species Pseudophryne corroboree. The sequence goes on along the minus strand of NC_086444.1, from coordinate 9,864,436 downwards.
TTGCCTTGAAGAATATAGCAATTCCGATTCTTATATGAATAGCAACCTTCTTTCATATAGTCAGCCAGATCTTATTTAATCTGATCCAGATATAGTCATTTAAATACAATCAGTTGACAAGATATATCAATCGGTGTGGTTGCCTTGAGGAATATAGCAATTCCAATTCTCATATAATTAGCAACCTTCCTTCATATATTCAGCCAGATCTTATTTAATCTGATCCAGACATAGGCAATACTGCTTTCCTTAGAGGTATAGCCACCTCAATTCTTATTCGGAAGCAGAGTATCTGTCGTAGTGGTTTAATGCTTACTTATTTCATATCCAATTTATCTGAAAAATAATACGTTCCATGTGTCGGAGATTTATTAATCTCTGTTTACACTGTTAATGAATTAACTCTTATTATGTTACAGTGTAATGGAATTATCATATAGGGAGATGTGACAATCCCATATGCTATATCTATATTAGCCCTTAGTGGTCCAGATTCCACAATATGAGATTTTCATTATTTATAAACTGCTGGGACACACAGCTGCCATAGATGCAGTGAAACACGCGTGTAGGGCACGGCGTGTCCGCGTGTATTTGATCTATATGAAATGTTACAAAACAAAAGTATATGATTATGATGTTAGCTGTTAGTCTCCACTAATAGGGAATAGAAGCTGAGTTATAGGAAAGGAATACACTAGAAAAGATGTCACTCAGCAACTATAATGTCTAAAGTGCATACAGATAGCCACTAATAACCCCAGATAAGAAAGTATATTATTGTGGGTATATCTAATGAAGGGATATTGGGACCAATGAATATATATTACTCCTGCCATCCAGATTGGTAATAACCACACAATTATGACAGAGAAGAGACGTCACATTGGCTGCTATAGATATTAATATATGCTGCATGTGTCACACTATCTTTATGCAATACCAGTAACACGTATATAACTGTTACATAATTGTTACAAATAGACAAATCTGCATGAGTCAGCCTAGCAGCTGCATGTCCTAACAGGACACTATAAATCTGTTACAGTGTAACAAATTGATTGGTAATACTTAAGGGATGGAGAGCAGCTGCATGCCTTACCAGCATACTCAGTATACCACATTATTATACCAGTCACCACGATCAGTGATAGTGTGTTGGATACATTATATCACTCTCACACAGAATCTGCTAACCTTTAGATAACTAAGTGACTGAATATGTAACAGTTTCTTTATCATAAGACTGTTACTAAGTGATATATATATTTGGAAGTCAGTCAAGCAGCTGTGTGTCCCAGCAGTTTATAAATAATGAAAATCTCATATTGTGGAATCTGGACCACTAAGGGCTAATATAGATATAGCATATGGGATTGTCACATCTCCCTATATGATAATTCCATTACACTGTAACATAATAAGAGTTAATTCATTAACAGTGTAAACAGAGTTTAATAAATTTCCGACACATGGAACGTATTATTTTTCAGATAAATTGGATATGAAATAAGTAAGCATTAAACCACTACCACAGATACTCTGCTTCCGAATAAGAATTGAGGTGGCTATACCTCTAAGGAAAGCAGTATTGCCTATGTCTGGATCAGATTAAATAAGATCTGGCTGAATATATGAAGGAAGGTTGCTAATTATATGAGAATTGGAATAGCTATATTCCTCAAGGCAACCCCACCGATTGATATATCTTGTCAACTGATTGTATTTAAATGACTATATCTGGATCAGATTAAATAAGATCTGGCTGACTATATGAAAGAAGGTTGCTATTCATATAAGAATCGGAATTGCTATATTCTTCAAGGCAACCCCATCTGTTGGTATATCTTGCCAATTAATTATATCTAAATGGCTAAATTAAAGCTATTCATTTTTCCTCCTGGATATTAATAAATATGACCTTTCCATGACGTATAGAGATTTTCTTATTAAGTGATTCCTTATCCGATATATGGAAAGCTATCCTCCAGCGGCATTGAATTTAGGAACATGGTCTTATGGGACATAGAGAAATAGTGATCCCCATCTACCAAAGTGTTCCACAAATTGGAGGTTAGCTTACCTGTCATACCCATTCACCCCCATAAATTCGCCAATGGGGATGGCTTCCCGGGAGGTAACCCCTATTGAGTGAAGGGAGTGTATGGGATATGACCCAGTGGTATCTGACGACGTAGACACTAACAGCTATTCAATAACATTACGCTAGATAGTGATTATTAGCAACATATATATTTATATAAACAACCCTGTTAGGGTTGTGCCTTTGAAAATAACCACACGCGGACACGCTTTTTAAACCTTTTTTTCACATCTCTTTATTTTCTTTATTCACTTACATGTTAGTTTTGTGATTTTAACCTTTATGTTTCACTGCAGTTTGGGATAATAACACTAATATTTATCCAATTTTAATACATACTTAATAAAGGTTATATTTTAGGATTTATTCATTCTATCCAGTGCGTCAACAGTGCAGATTTCCTCTTGTTTTTCCTCCCAAATTCTTGTGTATAGAGAAGGGGGAAGGATGCTGGAAAGATAGGGGAGGGCAGAAGGCTGTAAAGGGAAGGGGGAAGGATGCTGGAAAGATAGGGGAGGGCAGATGGCTGTATAGAGAAGGGGGAAGGATGCTGGAAAGATAGGGGAGGGCAGAAGGCTGTGAAGGGAAAGGGGAAGGATGCTGGAAAGATAGGGGAGGGCAGAAGGCTGTAAAGGGAAAGGGGAAGGATGCTGGAAAGATAGGGGAGGGCAGAAGGCTGTAAAGGGAAAGGGGAAGGATGCTGGAAAGATAGGGCAGGGCAGAAGGCTGTGAAGGGAAAGGGGAAGGATGCTGGAAAGATAGGGGAGGGCAGAAGGCTGTGAAGGGAAAGGGGAAGGATGCTGGAAAGATAGGGGAGGTCAGAAGGCTGTATAGAGAAGGGGGAAGGATGCTGGAAAGAGAGGGGAGGGCAGAAGGCTGTAAAGGGAAGGGGGAAGGATGCTGGAAAGATAGGGGAGGGCAGAAGGCTGTAAAGGGAAGGGGGAAGGATGCTGGAAAGATAGGGGAGGGCAGAAAGCTGTAAAGGGAAGGGGGAAGGATGCTGGAAAGATAGGGGAGGGCAGAAGGCTGTAAAGGGAAGGGGGAAGGATGCTGGAAAGATAGGGGAGGGCAGAAGGCTGTAAAGGGAAGGGGGAAGGATGCTGGAAAGATAGGGTAGGACAGAAGGCTGTAAAGGGAAGGGGGAAGGATGCTGGAAAGATAGGGGAGGGCAGAAGGCTGTAAAGGGAAGTGGGAAGGATGCTGGAAAGATAGGGGAGGGCAGAAGGCTGTAAAGGGAAAGGGGAAGGAAGCTGGAAAGATAGGGGAGGGCAGATGGCTGTAAAGGGAAAGGGGAAGGATGCTGGAAAGATAGGGGAGGGCAGAAGGCTGTGAAGGGAAAGGGGAAGGATGCTGGAAAGATAGGGGAGGTCAGAAGGCTGTATAGAGAAGGGCGAAGGATGCTGGAAAGAGAGGGGAGGGCAGAAGGCTGTAAAGGGAAGGGGGAAGGATGCTGGAAAGATAGGGGAGGGCAGAAGGCTGTAAAGGGAAGGGGGAAGGATGCTGGAAAGATAGGGGAGGGCAGAAAGCTGTAAAGGGAAGGGGGAAGGATGCTGGAAAGATAGGGCAGGGCATAAGGCTGTAAAGGGAAGGGGGAAGGATGCTGGAAAGATAGGGGAGGGCAGAAGGCTGTAAAGGGAAGGGGGAAGGATGCTGGAAAGATAGGGGAGGGCAGATGGCTGTAAAGGGAAGGGGGAAGGATGCTGGAAAGAGAGGGGAGGGCAGAAGGCTGTAAAGGGAAGGGGGAAGGATGCTGGAAAGATAGGGGAGGGCAGAAGGCTGTAAAGGGAAGGGGGAAGGATGCTGGAAAGATAGGGGAGGGCAGAAGGCTGTAAAGGGAAGGGGGAAGGATGCTGGAAAGATAGGGGAGGGCAGAAGGCTGTAAAGGGAAGGGGGAAGGATGCTGGAAAGATAGGGGAGGGCAGATGGCTGTAAAGGGAAGGGGGAAGGATGCTGGAAAGATAGGGGAGGGCAGAAGGCTGTAAAGGGAAGGGGGAAGGATGCTGGAAAGATAGGGGAGGGCATGAGTCTGGTTGAACCTCTATTGTAGTTACATTTCTACTCACAGGAATTTTCCTGACCATGGTTTTACAATTAGAGATGTGCGGCGGGCACTTCTTGTGTTTTGGTTTTGGGTCAGGATCCCCACTTGTGTTTTTGATCTGGATTGGTTTTGCCAAAACCACCCTTTCGGGTTTTGGTTTTGGATCCGGAGGATTTTTAAATAAAAACACAAAAACAGCTAAAATCACAGAGTTTGGGGGTAATTTTGATCGTACGGTATTATTAACCTCAATAACAATCATTTCCACTCATTTCCAGTCTATTTTGAACATCTCACACCTCACAATATTGTTTTTAGGCCAAAAGGTTGCACGAGGTCGCAGGATGACTAAGCTAAGCGACACAAGTGTGCGACATAAACACCTGGCCCATCTAGAAGTGGCACTGCAGTGTCAGACAGGATGGCAGATGTAAAAGATTGGCCCCAAACAGCACATGATGCAAAGAAGAAAAAGAGGTGCAATGAGGTTGCTGTATGACTAAGCTAAGCGACACAAGTGTACGGCAAAACACCTGGCCCATCTAGGAGTGGCATGCAGTGTCAGACAGGATGGCATATTTAAAAACTAGGTCCCAGCAGCACATCATTCAAAGAAAAAAAAGAGCTGCACCAAGGTTGCTGGATGGCTAAGCTAAGCATGAGAAGCTGAGCCACCAGTCATGAACATAGGCCTTAGCCTTTCCTTGCCACTTCATTTTTTTTCTGATTATAAATTTTTGCTTCTTGGATTTTACATGCCCTCTATGACATTGGGCATCGGCCTTAGCAGACGACGTTGATGGAATTGCATCATCAATGTCATCACTGGTGGAAGCAGCAGCTTCACCGCTAGTACTAGGAACTGGATGTGGTTCCTGATCTTCCACAATTTTTTTCCTCCAAATTATTGTTCTCCATTTCACAGGACATCACCCCTTTTTTATTATAGCACACAGAACAGTCCCCCTATATTTTCACAGCGCTCCTGTATTCTTACAGCATACAGGAGCAGTGTGCTTTTAACTGCACCCAAACCTTTATAGCAGACAGGGCCAGTGTAATGTTAAGACATCAGCACCCCTATATTTTACAGCATACAGGAGCAGTGTGATTTTAATTTTTAACTGTACCCAAACTTTTATAGCAGACAGGGCCAGTGTAATGTTATTAAGACATCAGCACCCCTATATTTCACAGTGCTCCTGCCCTCTGTACAACACAGTGAAAGCCAGGACAGCAACACCCATGTACTGTACAGCTGCAGCACCTGGCAGTAACACCAGTGACAGCCAGGACAGCAACACCCATGTACTGTACAGCTGCAGCACCTGGCAGTAACACCAGTGACAGCCAGGACAACAACACCCATGTACTGTACAGCTGCAGCACCCGGCAGTAACACCAGTGACAGCCAGGACAGCAACACACATGTACTGTACAGCTGCAGCACCCGGCAATAACACCAGTGACAACCAGGACAGCAACACACATGTACTGTACAGCTGCAGCACCCGGCAGTAACACCAGTGACAACCAGGACAGCAACACTCATGTACTGTACAGCTGCAGCACCCGGCAGTAACACCAGTGACAGCCAGGACAACAACACCCATGTATTGTACAGCTGCAGCACCCGGCAGTAACACCAGTGACAGCCAGGACAGCAACACCCATGTACTGTACAGCAGCAGCACCCGGCAGTAACACCAGTGACAGCCAAGACAACAACACCCATGTACTGTACAGCTGCAGCACCCAGCAGTAACACCAGTGACAGCCAGGACAGCAACACCCATGTACTGTACAGCTGCAGCACCCGGCAGTAACACCAGTGACAGCCAGGACAGCAACACCCATGTACTGTACAGCTGCAGCACCCGGCAGTAACACCAGTGACAGCCAGGACAACAACACCCATGTACTGTACAGCTGCAGCACCCGGCAGTAACACCAGTGACAGCCAGGACAGCAACACCCATGTACTGTACAGCTGCAGCACCCGACAGTAACACCAGTGACAGCCAGGACAGCAACACCCATGTACTGTACAGCTGCAGCACCCGGCAGTAACACCAGTGACAGCCAGGACAGCAACACCCATGTACTGTACAGCTGCAGCACCCGGCAGTAACACCAGTGACAGCCAGGACAACAACACACATGTACTGTACAGCTGCAGCACCCGGCAGTAACACCAGTGACAGCCAGGACAGCAACACCCATGTACTGTACAGCTGCAGCACCCGGCAGTAACACCAGTGACAGCCAGGACAACAACACCCATGTACTGTACAGCTGCAGCACCCGGCAGTAACACCAGTGACAGCCAGGACAACAACACCCATGTACTGTACAGCTGCAGCACCCGGCAGTAACACCAGTGACAGCCAGGACAACAACACCCATGTACTGTACAGCTGCAGCACCCGGCAGTAACACCAGTGACAGCCAGGACAACAACACCCATGTACTGTACAGCTGCAGCACCCGGCAGTAACACCAGTGACAGCCAGGACAGCAACACCCATGTACTGTACAGCTGCAGCACCCGGCAGTAACACCAGTGACAGCCAGGACAGCAACACCCATGTACTGTACAGCTGCAGCACCCGGCAGTAACACCAGTGACAGCCAGGACAGCAACACCCATGTACTGTACAGCTGCAGCACCCGGCAGTAACACCAGTGACAGCCAGGACAGCAACACCCATGTACTGTACAGCTGCAGCACCCGGCAGTAACACCAGTGACAGCCAGGACAGCAACACCCATGTACTGTACAAGCTGCAGCACCCGGCAGTAACACCAGTGACAGCCAGGACAACAACACCCATGTACTGTACAGCCTGCAGCACCCGGCAGTAACACCAGTGACAGCCAGGACAGCAACACACATGTACTGTACAGCTGCAGCACCCGGCAGTAACACCAGTGACAGCCAGGACAACAACACTCATGTACTGTACAGCTGCAGCACCCGGCAGTAACACCAGTGACAGCCAGGACAACAACACCCATGTACTGTACAGCTGCAGCACCCGGCAGTAACACCAGTGACAGCCAGGACAACAACACCCATGTACTGTACAGCTGCAGCACCCGGCAGTAACACCAGTGACAGCCAGGACAGCAACACCCATGTACTGTACAGCTGCAGCACCCGGCAGTAACACCAGTGACAGCCAGGACAACAACACCCATGTACTGTACAGCTGCAGCACCCGGCAGTAACACCAGTGACAGCCAGGACAGCAACACCCATGTACTGTACAGCTGCAGCACCCGGCAGTAACACCAGTGAAAGCCAGGACAGCAACACCCATGTACTGTACAGCTGCAGACCCCCGGCAGTAACACCAGTGACAGCCAGGACAACAACACCCATGTACTGTACAGCTGCAGCACCCAGCAGTAACACCAGTGACAGCCAGGACAACAACACCCATGTACTGTACAGCTGCAGCACCCGGCAGTAACACCAGTGACAGCCAGGACAACAACACCCATGTACTGTACAGCTGCAGCACCCGGCAGTAACACCAGTGACAGCCAGGACAGCAACACCCATGTACTGTACAGCTGCAGCACCCGGCAGTAACACCAGTGACAGCCAGGACAGCAACACCCATGTACTGTACAGCTGCAGCACCCGGCAGTAACACCAGTGACAGCCAGGACAGCAACACCCATGTACTGTACAGCTGCAGCACCCGGCAGTAACACCAGTGACAGCCAGGACAGCAACACCCATGTACTGTACAGCTGCAGCACCCGGCAGTAACACAGTGACAGCCAGGACAGCAACACCCATGTACTGTACAGCTGCAGCACCCGGCAGTAACACCAGTGACAGCCAGGACAACAACACCCATGTACTGTACAGCTGCAGCACCCGGCAGTAACACCAGTGACAGCCAGGACAGGCAACACCCATGTACTGTACAGCTGCAGCACCCGGCAGTAACACCAGTATCAGCCAGGACAACAACACCCATGTACTGTACAGCTGCAGCACCCGGCAGTAACACCAGTGACAGCCAGGACAGCAACACCCATGTACTGTACAGCTGCAGCACCGGCAGTAACACCAGTGACAGCCAGGACAACAACACCCATGTACTGTACAGCTGTAGCACCCGGCAGTCACACCAGTGACAGCCAGGACAACAACACCCATGTACTGTACAGCTGCAGCACCCGGCAGTAACACCAGTGACAGCCAGGACAACAACACCCATGTACTGTACAGCTGCAGCACCCCGCAGTAACACCAGTGACAGCCAGGACAGCAACACCCATGTACTGTACAGCTGCAGCACCTGGTAGTAACACCAGTGACAGCAGGACAACAACACCCATGTACTGTACAGCTGCAGCACCCGGCAGTAACACCAGTGACAGCCAGGACAGCAAAACCCATGTACTGTACAGCTGCAGCACCCGGCAGTAACACCAGTGACAGCCAGGACAGCAACACCCATGTACTGTACAGCTGCAGCACCCGGCAGTAACACCAGTGACAGCCAGGACAGGAGCAACACCCATGTACTGTACAGCTGCAGCACCCGGCAGTAACACCAGTGACAGCCAGGACAGCAACACCCATGTACTGTACAGCTGCAGCACCCGGCAGTAACACCAGGGACAGCCAGGACAGCAACACCCATGTACTGTACAGCTGCAGCACTCGGCAGTAACACCAGTGACAGCCAGGACAGCAACACACATGTACTGTACAGCTGCAGCACCCGGCAGTAACACCAGTGACAGCCAGGACAGCAACACCCATGTTCTGTACAGCTGCAGCACCCGGCAGTAACACCAGTGACAGCCAGGACAGCAACACCCATGTACTGTACAGCTGCAGCACCCGGCAGTAACACCAGTGACAGCCAGGACAGCAACACCCATGTACTGTACAGCTGCAGCAACCGGCAGTAACACCAGTGACAGCCAGGACAGCAACACCATGTACTGTACAGCTGCAGCACCCGGCAGTAACACCAGTGACAGCCAGGACAACAACACACATGTACTGTACAGCTGCAGCACCCGGCAGTAACACCAGTGACAGCCAGGACAGCAACACCTATGTACTGTACAGCTGCAGCACCCGGCAGTAACACCAGTGACAGCCAGGACAACAACACCCATGTACTGTACAGCTGCAGCACCCGGCAGTAACACCAGTGACAGCCAGGACAACAACACCCATGTACTGTACAGCTGCAGCACCCGGCAGTAACACCAGTGACAGCCAGGACAACAACACCCATGTACTGTACAGCTGCAGCACCCGGCAGTAACACCAGTGACAGCCAGGACAACAACACCCATGTACTGTACAGCTGCAGCACCCGGCAGTAACACCAGTGACAGCCAGGACAGCAACACCCATGTACTGTACAGCTGCAGCACCCGGCAGTAACACCAGTGACAGCCAGGACAGCAACACCCATGTACTGTACAGCTGCAGCACCCGGCAGTAACACCAGTGACAGCCAGGACAACAACACTCATGTACTGTACAGCTGCAGCACCCGGCAGTAACACCAGTGACAGCCAGGACAGCAACACCCATGTACTGTACAGCTGCAGCACCCGGCAGTAACACCAGTGACAGCCAGGACAGCAACACCCATGTACTGTACAGCTGCAGCACCCGGCAGTAACACCAGTGACAGCCAGGACAGCAACACCCATGTACTGTACAGCTGCAGCACCCGGGCAGTAACACCAGTGACAGCCAGGACAGCAACACCCATGTACTGTACAGCTGCAGCACCCGGCAGTAACACCAGTGACAGCCAGGACAACAACACCCATGTACTGTACAGCTGCAGCACCCGGCAGTAACACCAGTGACAGCCAGGACAGCAACACCCATGTACTGTACAGCTGCAGCACCCGGCAGTAACACCAGTATCAGCCAGGACAACAACACCCATGTACTGTACAGCTGCAGCACCCGGCAGTAACACCAGTGACAGCCAGGACAGCAACACCCATGTACTGTACAGCTGCAGCACCCGGCAGTAACACCAGTGACAGCAGGACAGCAACACCCATGTACTGTACAGCTGCAGCACCCGACAGTAACACCAGTGACAGCCAGGACAGCAACACCCATGTACTGTACAGCTGCAGCACCCGGCAGTAACACCAGTGACAGCCAGGACAGCAACACCCATGTACTGTACAGCTGCAGCACCCGGCAGTAACACCAGTGACAGCCAGGACAACAACACACATGTACTGTACAGCTGCAGCACCCGGCAGTAACACCAGTGACAGCCAGGACAGCAACACCCATGTACTGTACAGCTGCAGCACCCGGCAGTAACACCAGTGACAGCCAGGACAACAACACCCATGTACTGTACAGCTGCAGCACCCGGCAGTAACACCAGTGACAGCCAGGACAACAACACCCATGTACTGTACAGCTGCAGCACCCGGCAGTAACACCAGTGACAGCCAGGACAACAACACCCATGTACTGTACAGCTGCAGCACCCGGCAGTAACACCAGTGACAGCCAGGACAACAACACCCATGTACTGTACAGCTGCAGCACCCGGCAGTAACACCAGTGACAGCCAGGACAGCAACACCCATGTACTGTACAGCTGCAGCACCCGGCAGTAACACCAGTGACAGCCAGGACAGCAACACCCATGTACTGTACAGCTGCAGCACCCGGCAGTAACACCAGTGACAGCCAGGACAGCAACACCCATGTACTGTACAGCTGCAGCACCCGGCAGTAACACCAGTGACAGCCAGGACAGCAACACCCATGTACTGTACAGCTGCAGCACCCGGCAGTAACACCAGTGACAGCCAGGACAGCAACACCCATGTACTGTACAGCTGCAGCACCCGGCAGTAACACCAGTGACAGCCAGGACAACAACACCCATGTACTGTACAGCTGCAGCACCCGGCAGTAACACCAGTGACAGCCAGGACAGCAACACACATGTACTGTACAGCTGCAGCACCCGGCAGTAACACAGTGACAGCCAGGACAACAACACTCATGTACTGTACAGCTGCAGCACCCGCAGTAACACCAGTGACAGCCAGGACAACAACACCCATGTACTGTACAGCTGCAGCACCCGGCAGTAACACCAGTGACAGCCAGGACAACAACACCCATGTACTGTACAGCTGCAGCACCCGGCAGTAACACCAGTGACAGCCAGGACAGCAACACCCATGTACTGTACAGCTGCAGCACCCGGCAGTAACACCAGTGACAGCCAGGACAACAACACCCATGTACTGTACAGCTGCAGCACCCGGCAGTAACACCAGTGACAGCCAGGACAGCAACACCCATGTACTGTACAGCTGCAGCACCCGGCAGTAACACCAGTGAAAGCCAGGACAGCAACACCCATGTACTGTACAGCTGCAGACCCCGGCAGTAACACCAGTGACAGCCAGGACAACAACACCCATGTACTGTACAGCTGCAGCACCCGGCAGTAACACCAGTGACAGCCAGGACAACAACACCCATGTACTGTACAGCTGCAGCACCCGGCAGTAACACCAGTGACAGCCAGGACAACAACACCCATGTACTGTACAGCTGCAGCACCCGGCAGTAACACCAGTGACAGCCAGGACAGCAACACCCATGTACTGTACAGCTGCAGCACCCGGCAGTAACACCAGTGACAGCCAGGACAGCAACACCCATGTACTGTACAGCTGCAGCACCCGGCAGTAACACCAGTGACAGCCAGGACAGCAACACCCATGTACTGTACAGCTGCAGCACCCGGCAGTAACACCAGTGACAGCCAGGACAGCAACACCCATGTACTGTACAGCTGCAGCACCCGGCAGTAACACCAGTGACAGCCAGGACAGCAACACCCATGTACTGTACAGCTGCAGCACCCGGCAGTAACACCAGTGACAGCCAGGACAACAACACCCATGTACTGTACAGCTGCAGCACCCGGCAGTAACACCAGTGACAGCCAGGACAGCAACACCCATGTACTGTACAGCTGCAGCACCCGGCAGTAACACCAGTATCAGCCAGGACAACAACACCCATGTACTGTACAGCTGCAGCACCCGGCAGTAACACCAGTGACAGCCAGGACAGCAACACCCATGTACTGTACAGCTGCAGCACCCGGCAGTAACACCAGTGACAGCCAGGACAACAACACCCATGTACTGTACAGCTGTAGCACCCGGCAGTCACACCAGTGACAGCCAGGACAACAACACCCATGTACTGTACAGCTGCAGCACCCGGCAGTAACACCAGTGACAGCCAGGACAACAACCACCCATGTACTGTACAGCTGCAGCACCCCGCAGTAACACCAGTGACAGCCAGGACAGCAACCACCCATGTACTGTACAGCTGCAGCACCTGGCAGTAACACCAGTGACAGCAGGACAACAACACCCATGTACTGTACAGCTGCAGCACCCGGCAGTAACACCAGTGACAGCCAGGACAGCAACACCCATGTACTGTACAGCTGTCAGCACCCGGCAGTAACACCAGTGACAGCCAGGACAGCAACACCCATGTACTGTACAGCTGCAGCACCCGGCAGTAACACCAGTGACAGCCAGGACAGCAACACCCATGTACTGTACAGCTGCAGCACCCGGCAGTAACACCAGTGACAGCCAGGACAGCAACACCCATGTACTGTACAGCTGCAGCACCCGGCAGTAACACCAGGGACAGCCAGGACAGCAACACCCATGTACTGTACAGCTGCAGCACTCGGCAGTAACACCAGTGACAGCCAGGACAGCAACACACATGTACTGTACAGCTGCAGCACCCGGCAGTAACACCAGTGACAGCCAGGACAGCAACACCCATGTACTGTACAGCTGCAGCACCCGGCAGTAACACCAGTGACAGCCAGGACAGCAACACCCATGTACTGTACAGCTGCAGCAACCGGCAGTAACACCAGTGACAGCCAGGACAGCAACACCCATGTACTGTACAGCTGCAGCACCCGGCAGTAACACCAGTGACAGCCAGGACAACAACACACATGTACTGTACAGCTGCAGCACCCGGCAGTAACACCAGTGACAGCCAGGACAGCAACACCTATGTACTGTACAGCTGCAGCACCCGGCAGTAACACCAGTGACAGCCAGGACAACAACACCCATGTACTGTACAGCTGCAGCACCCGGCAGTAACACCAGTGACAGCCAGGACAACAACACCCATGTACTGTACAGCTGCAGCACCCGGCAGTAAACACCAGTGACAGCCAGGACAACAACACCCATGTACTGTACAGCTGCAGCACCCGGCAGTAACACCAGTGACAGCCAGGACAACAACACCCATGTACTGTACAGCTGCAGCACCCGGCAGTAACACCAGTGACAGCCAGGACAGCAACACCCATGTACTGTACAGCTGCAGCACCCGGCAGTAACACCAGTGACAGCCAGGACAGCAACACCCATGTACTGTACAGCTGCAGCACCCGGCAGTAACACCAGTGACAGCCAGGACAACAACACTCATGTACTGTACAGCTGCAGCACCCGGCAGTAACACCAGTGACAGCCAGGACAACAACACCCATGTACTGTACAGCTGCAGCACCCGGCAGTAACACCAGTGACAGCCAGGACAACAACACCCATGTACTGTACAGCTGCAGCACCCGGCAGTAACACCAGTGACAGCCAGGACAGCAACACCCATGTACTGTACAGCTGCAGCACCCGGCAGTAACACCAGTGACAGCCAGGACAACAACACCCATGTACTGTACAGCTGCAGCACCCGGCAGTAACACCAGTGACAGCCAGGACAGCAACACCCATGTACTGTACAGCTGCAGCACCGGCAGTAACACCAGTGAAAGCCAGGACAGCAACACCCATGTACTGTACAGCTGCAGACCCCGGCAGTAACACCAGTGACAGCCAGGACAACAACACCCATGTACTGTACAGCTGCAGCTCCCGGCAGTAACACCAGTGACAGCCAGGACAACAACACCCATGTACTGTACAGCTGCAGCACCCGGCAGTAACACCAGTGACAGCCAGGACAACAACACCCATGTACTGTACAGCTGCAGCACCCGGCAGTAACACCAGTGACAGCCAGGACAGCAACACCCATGTACTGTACAGCTGCAGCACCCGGCAGTAACACCAGTGACAGCCAGGACAGCAACACCCATGTACTGTACAGCTGCAGCACCCGGCAGTAACACCAGTGACAGCCAGGACAGCAACACCCATGTACTGTACAGCTGCAGCACCCGGCAGTAACACCAGTGACAGCCAGGACAGCAACACCCATGTACTGTACAGCTGCAGCACCCGGCAGTAACACCAGTGACAGCCAGGACAGCAACACCCATGTACTGTACAGCTGCAGCACCCGGCAGTAACACCAGTGACAGCCAGGACAACAACACCCATGTACTGTACAGCTGCAGCACCCGGCAGTAACACCAGTGACAGCCAGGACAGCAACACCCATGTACTGTACAGCTGCAGCACCCGGCAGTAACACCAGTATCAGCCAGGACAACAACACCCATGTACTGTACAGCTGCAGCACCCGGCAGTAACACCAGTGACAGCCAGGACAGCAACACCCATGTACTGTACAGCTGCAGCACCCGGCAGTAACACCAGTGACAGCCAGGACAACAACACCCATGTACTGTACAGCTGTAGCACCCGGCAGTCACACCAGTGACAGCCAGGACAACAACACCCATGTACTGTACAGCTGCAGCACCCGGCAGTAACACCAGTGACAGCCAGGACAACAACACCCATGTACTGTACAGCTGCAGCACCCCGCAGTAACACCAGTGACAGCCAGGACAGCAACACCCATGTCCTGTACAGCTGCAGCACCTGGCAGTAACACCAGTGACAGCAGGACAACAACACCCATGTACTGTACAGCTGCAGCACCCGGCAGTAACACCAGTGACAGCCAGGACAGCAACACCCATGTACTGTACAGCTGCAGCACCCGGCAGTAACACCAGTGACAGCCAGGACAGCAACACCCATGTACTGTACAGCTGCAGCACCCGGCAGTAACACCAGTGACAGCCAGGACAGCAACACCCATGTACTGTACAGCTGCAGCACCCGGCAGTAACACCAGTGACAGCCAGGACAGCAACACCCATGTACTGTACAGCTGCAGCACCCGGCAGTAACACCAGGGACAGCCAGGACAGCAACCCCATGTACTGTACAGCTGCAGCACTCGGCAGTAACACCAGTGACAGCCAGGACAGCAACACACATGTACTGTACAGCTGCAGCACCCGGCAGTAACACCAGTGACAGCCAGGACAGCAACACCCATGTTCTGTACAGCTGCAGCACCCGGCAGTAACACCAGTGACAGCCAGGACAGCAACACCCATGTACTGTACAGCTGCAGCACCCGGCAGTAACACCAGTGACAGCCAGGACAGCAACACCCATGTACTGTACAGCTGCAGCAACCGGCAGTAACACCAGTGACAGCCAGGACAGCAACACCCATGTACTGTACAGCTGCAGCACCCGGCAGTAACACCAGTGACAGCCAGGACAACAACACCCATGTACTGTACAGCTGCAGCACCCGCAGTAACACCAGTGACAGCCAGGACAGCAACACCCATGTACTGTACAGCTGCAGCACCCGGCAGTAACACCAGTGACAGCCATTGACAACAACACCCATGTACTGTACAGCTGCAGCACCCGGCAGTAACACCAGTGACAGCCAGGACAGCAACACACATGTACTGTACAGCTGCAGCACCCGCAGTAACACCAGTGACAGCCAGACAACAACACTCATGTACTGTACAGCTGCAGCACCCGGCAGTAACACCAGTGACAGCCAGGACAACAACACCCATGTACTGTACAGCTGCAGCACCCGGCAGTAACACCAGTGACAGCCAGGACAGCAACACCCATGTACTGTACAGCTGCAGCACCCGGCAGTAACACCAGTGACAGCCATGACAACAACACCCATGTACTGTACAGCTGCAGCACCCGGCAGTAACACCAGTGACAGCCAGGACAGCAACACACATGTACTGTACAGCTGCAGCACCCGGCAGTAACACCAGTGACAGCCAGGACAACAACACTCATGTACTGTACAGCTGCAGCACCCGGCAGTAACACCAGTGACAGCCAGGACAACAACACCCATGTACTGTACAGCTGCAGCACCCGGCAGTAACACCAGTGACAGCCAGGACAACAACACCCATGTACTGTACAGATGCAGCACCCAGCAGTAACACCAGTGACAGCCAGGACAGCAACACCCATGTACTGTACAGCTGCAGCACCCGGCAGTAACACCAGTGACAGCCAGGACAACAACACCCATGTACTGTACAGCTGCAGCACCCGGCAGTAACACCAGTGACAGCCAGGACAACAACACCCATGTACTGTACAGCTGCAGCACCCGGCAGTAACACCAGTGACAGCCAGGACAACAACACCCATGTACTGTACAGATGCAGCACCCAGCAGTAACACCAGTGACAGCCAGGACAGCAACACCCATGTACTGTACAGCTGCAGCACCCGGCAGTAACACCAGTGACAGCCAGGACAACACACCCATGTACTGTACAGCTGCAGCACCCGGCAGTAACACCAGTGACAGCCAGGACAGCAACACCCATGTACTGTACAGCTGCAGCACCCGGCAGTAACACCAGTGACAGCCAGGACAACAACACTCATGTACTGTACAGCTGCAGCACCCGGCAGTAACACCAGTGACAGCCAGGACAACAACACCCATGTACTGTACAGCTGCAGCACCCGGCAGTAACACCAGTGACAGCCAGGACAACAACACCCATGTACTGTACAGCTGCAGCACCCGGCAGTAACACCAGTGACAGCCAGGACAGCAACACCCATGTACTGTACAGCTGCAGCACCCGGCAGTAACACCAGTGACAGCCAGGACAGCAACACCCATGTACTGTACAGCTGCAGCACCCGGCAGTAACACCAGTGACAGCCAGGACAACAACACTCATGTACTGTACAGCTGCAGCACCCGGCAGTAACACCAGTGACAGCCAGGACAACAACACCCATGTACTGTACAGCTGCAGCACCCGGCAGTAACACCAGTGACAGCCAGGACAACAACACCCATGTACTGTACAGCTGCAGCACCCGGCAGTAACACCAGTGACAGCCAGGACAGCAACACCCATGTACTGTACAGCTGCAGCACCCGGCAGTAACACCAGTGACAGCCAGGACAACAACACCCATGTACTGTACAGCTGCAGCACCCGGCAGTAACACCAGTGACAGCCAGGACAGCAACACCCATGTACTGTACAGCTGCAGCACCCGGCAGTAACACCAGTGAAAGCCAGGACAGCAACACCCATGTACTGTACAGCTGCAGACCCGGCAGTAACACCAGTGACAGCCAGGACAACAACACCCATGTACTGTACAGCTGCAGCACCCGGCAGTAACACCAGTGACAGCCAGGACAGCAACACCCATGTACTGTACAGCTGCAGCACCCGGCAGTAACACCAGTGACAGCCAGGACAACAACACCACATGTACTGTACAGCTGCAGCACCCGGCAGTAACACCAGTGACAGCCAGGACAGCAACACCCATGTACTGTACAGCTGCAGCACCCGGCAGTAACACCAGTGACAGCCAGGACAACAACACCCATGTACTGTACAGCTGCAGCACCCGGCAGTAACACCAGTGACAGCCAGGACAGCAACACCCATGTACTGTACAGCTGCAGCACCCGCAGTAACACCAGTGACAGCCAGGACAGCAACACCCATGTACTGTACAGCTGCAGCACCCGGCAGTAACACCAGTGACAGCCAGGACAGCAACACCCATGTACTGTACAGCTGCAGCACCCGGCAGTAACACCAGTGACAGCCAGGACAACAACACCCATGTACTGTACAGCTGCAGCACCCGGCAGTAACACCAGTGACAGCCAGGACAGCAACACCCATGTACTGTACAGCTGCAGCACCCGGCAGTAACACCAGTGACAGCCAGGACAGCAACACCCATGTACTGTACAGCTGCAGCACCCGCAGTAACCACCAGATGACAGCCAGGACAGCAACACCCATGTACTGTACAGCTGCAGCACCCGGCAGTAACACCAGTGACAGCCAGGACAAGCAACACCCATGTACTGTACAGCTGCAGCACCCGCAGTAACACCAGTGACAGCCAGGACAACAACACCCATGTACTGTACAGCTGCAGCACCCGGCAGTAACACCAGTGACAGCCAGGACAACAACACCCATGTACTGTACAGCTGCAGCACCCCGCAGTAACACCAGTGACAGCCAGGACAGCAACACCCATGTCCTGTACAGCTGCAGCACCGGCAGTAACACCAGTGACAGCAGGACAAGCAACACACATGTACTGTACAGCTGCAGCACCCGGCAGTAACACCAGTGACAGCCAGGACAGCAACACCCATGTACTGTACAGCTGCAGCACCCGGCAGTAACACCAGTGACCAGCCAGGACAGCAACACCCATGTACTGTACAGCTGCAGCACCCGGCAGTAACACCAGTGACAGCCAGGACAGCAACACCCATGTACTGTACAGCGCAGCACCCGCAGTAACACCAGTGACAGCCAGGACAGCAACACCCATGTACTGTACAGCTGCAGCACCCGGCAGTAACACCAGTGACAGCCAGGACAACAACACCCATGTACTGTACAGCTGCAGCACCGGCAGTAACACCAGTGACAGCCAGGACAGCAACACACATGTACTGTACAGCTGCAGCACCCGGCAGTAAAACACCAGTGACAGCCAGGACAACAACACCCATGTACTGTACAGCTGCAGCACCCGGCAGTAACACAGTGACAGCCAGGACACAACACCCATGTACTGTACAGCTGCAGCACCCGGCAGTAACACCAGTGACAGCCAGGACAAGCAACACCCATGTACTGTACAGCTGCAGCAACCGCAGTAACACCAGTGACAGCCAGGACAGCAACACCCATGTACTGTACAGCTGCAGCACCCGCAGTAACACCAGTGACAGCCAGGACAACAACACCCATGTACTGTACAGCTGCAGCACCCGGCAAGTAACACCAGTGACAGCCAGGACAGCAACACCCATGTACTGTACAGCTGCAGCACCCGGCAGTAACACCAGTGACAGCCATGACAACAACACCCATGTACTGTACAGCTGCAGCACCCGGCAGTAACACCAGTGACAGCCAGGACAGCAACACACATGTACTGTACAGCTGCAGCACCCGCAGTAACACCAGTGACAGCCAGGACAACAACACTCATGTACTGTACAGCTGCAGCACCCGGCGAGTAACACCAGTGACAGCCAGGACAACAACACCCATGTACTGTACAGCTGCAGCACCCGGCAGTAACACCAGTGACAGCCAGGACAGCAACACCCATGTACTGTACAGCTGCAGCACCCGGCAGTAACACCAGTGACAGCCATGACAACAACACCCATGTACTGTACAGCTGCAGCACCCGGCAGTAACACCAGTGACAGCCAGGACAGCAACACACATGTACTGTACAGCTGCAGCACCCGCAGTAACACCAGTGACAGCCAGGACAACAACACTCATGTACTGTACAGCTGCAGCACCCGGCAGTAACACCAGTGACAGCCAGGACAACAACACCCATGTACTGTACAGCTGCAGCACCCGGCAGTAACACCAGTGACAGCCAGGACAACAACACCCATGTACTGTACAGATGCAGCACCCAGCAGTAACACCAGTGACAGCCAGGACAGCAACCACCCATGTACTGTACAGCTGCAGCACCCGGCAGTAACACCAGTGACAGCCAGGACAACAACACCCATGTACTGTACAGCTGCAGCACCCGGCAGTAACACCAGTGACAGCCAGGACAGCAACACCCATGTACTGTACAGCTGCAGCACCCGCAGTAACACCAGTGACAGCCATGACAACAACACCCATGTACTGTACAGCTGCAGCACCCGGCAGTAACACCAGTGACAGCCAGGACAGCAACACACATGTACTGTACAGCTGCAGCACCCGGCAGTAACACCAGTGACAGCCAGGACAACAACACTCATGTACTGTACAGCTGCAGCACCCGGCAGTAACACCAGTGACAGCCAGGACAACAACACCCATGTACTGTACAGCTGCAGCACCCGGCAGTAAACACCAGTGACAGCCAGGACAGCAACACCCATGTACTGTACAGCTGCAGCACCCGGCAGTAACACCAGTGACAGCCATGACAACAACACCCATGTACTGTACAGCTGCAGCACCCGGCAGTAACACCAGTGACAGCCAGGACAGCAACACACATGTACTGTACAGCTTGCAGCACCCGGCAGTAACACCAGTGACAGCCAGGACAACAACACTCATGTACTGTACAGCTGCAGCACCCGGCAGTAACACCAGTGACAGCCAGGACAACAACACCCTTGTACTGTACAGCTGCAGCACCCGGCAGTAACACCAGTGACAGCCAGGACAACAACACCCATGTACTGTACAGCTGCAGCACCCAGCAGTAACACCAGTGACAGCCAGGACAGCAACACCCATGTACTGTACAGCTGCAGCACCCGGCAGTAACACCAGTGACAGCCAGGACAACAACACCATGTACTGTACAGCTGCAGCACCCGGCAGTAACACCAGTGACAGCCAGGACAGCAACACCCATGTACTGTACAGCTGCAGCACCGGCAGTAACACCAGTGAAAGCCAGGACAGCAACACCCATGTACTGTACAGCTGCAGACCCCGGCAGTAACACCAGTGACAGCCAGGACAACAACACCCATGTACTGTACAGCTGCAGCACCCGGCAGTAACACCACTGACAGCCAGGACAACAACACCATGTACTGTACAGCTGCAGCACCCGGCAGTAACACCAGTGACAGCCCAGGACAAACAACACCCATGTACTGTACAGCTGCAGCACCCGGCAGTAACACCAGTGACAGCCAGGGACAGCAACACCCATGTACTGTACAGCTGCAGCACCCGGCAGTAACACCAGTGGACAGCCAGGACAGCAACACCCATGCACTGTACAGCTGCAGCACCCGCAGTACACCAGTGACAGCCAGGACAGCAACACCCATGTACTGTACAGCTGCAGCACCCGGCAGTAAACACCAGTGACAGCCAGGACCAGCAACACCCATGTACTGTACAGCTGCAGCACCCGGCAGTAACACCAGTGACAGCCAGGACAACAACACCCATGTACTGTACAGCTGCAGCACCCGGCAGTAAACACCAGTGACAGCCAGGACAGCAACACCCATGTACTGTACAGCGCAAGCACCCGGCAGTAACACCATTGACAGCCAGGACAACAACACCATGTACTGTACAGGCTGCAGCACCGGCAGTAACACCAGTGACAGCCAGGACAGCAACACCCATGTACTGTACAGCTGCAGCAACCGGCAGTAACACCAGTGACAGCCAGGACAGCAACACCCATGTACTGTACAGCTGCAGCACCCGGCAGTAACACCAGTGACAGCCAGGACAACAACACCCATGTACTGTACAGCTGGCAGCACCCGCAGTAACACCAGTGACAGCCAAGGACAGCAACACCCATGTACTGTACAGCTGCAGCACCCGCAGTAACACCAGTGACAGCCATGACAACAACACCATGTACTTGTACAGCTGCAGCAACCGGCAGTAACACCATTGACAGCCAGGACAGCAACACACATGTACTGTACAGCTGCAGCACCCGGCAGTAACACCAGTGACAGCCGGACAACAACACTCATGTACTGTACAGCTGCAGCACCGGCAGTAACACCAGTGACAGCCAGGACAACAACACCCATGTACTGGTACCAGCTGCAGCACCGGCAGTAACACCAGTGACAGCCAGGACATCAACACCCATGTACTGTACAGCTGCAGCACCCGCAGTAACACCAGTGACAGCCAGACAACAACACCCATGTACTGTACAGCTGCAGCACCCGCAGTAACACCAGTGACAGCCAGGACAGCAACACACATGTACTGCACAGCTGCAGCACCCGGCAGTAACACCAGTGACAGCCAGGACAACAACACTCATGTACTGTACAGCTGCAGCACCCGCAGTAACACCAGTGACAGCCAGGGTACAACAACACCCTTGTACTGTACAGCTGCAGCACCCGGCAGTACACCAGTGACAGCAGGACAACAAACACCATTGTACTGTACAGCTGCAGCACCAGCAGTAACACCAGTGACAGCCAGGACAGCAACACCCATGTCTGTACAGCTGCAGCACCCGGCAGTACACCAGTGACAGCCAGGACAACAACACCCATGTACTGTACAGCTGTGCAGCACCCGGCAGTAACACCAGTGACAGCCAGGACAGCAACACCCAGGTACTGTACAGCTGCAGCACCGCAGTAACACCAGTGAAAGCCAGACAGCAACATCCCATGTACTGTACAGCTGCAGACCCCGGCAGTAACACCAGTGACGAGCCAGGGACAACAACACCCATGTACTGTACAGCTGCAGCACCCGGCTAGTAACACCACTGACAGCCAGGACAACCAACACCCATGTACTGTACAGCTGCAGCACCCGGGCAGTAACACCAGTGACAGCCAGGACCAACAACACCCATGTACTGTACAGCTGCAGCACCTCGCAGTAACACCAGTGACAGCCAGGACAGCAACACCCTGTACTGTACAGCTGCAGCACCCGGCAGTAACACCAGTGACAGCCAGGACAGCAA